>NW_023998423.1:15220223-15329316 GCF_014805625.2 Glossina fuscipes | reverse complement strand
AAAAAAAAAAAGAAGCAAAAATGTTAAATACTTTAGTGTTTGTCTCTCGATTACAAACACATACACACACACACACACACAAACATACACTCCTATTGTGTGTAAAACAGCTTTGCGAAGTTTATAGTTGGTCTGACATTTGAAAATGGTTGCACAATAAAATAATTGTGGAAAAAACCTTTTATTATAATGAAAAAAAGAATACGCGATAATAAAAATAGAATATGAAAAATTTTTATAAAGAAATTTATTTATTTATTATTATGCTTCTTTTTTTTTTTCTCATTATATTAATAAAAAATTTGAAATATTTCTCGTCTAGTCGTTATTGCAAATATAATCCATTGAATAAAGAAAAAAAAGCTAAAAAAAAAAAAAAATAAATAAAAGGAAATATAACATTGTAACGTTGAACGTTCAATTAGGAAAATGCATAACAATATTTTCCATTCTTGTTGATGTTTTAAAGCAAAAGGTTCGCCGAAAAGGTTTACTCATTTTGATAAACAAATTGCAACATTTTGCAGCTTGCATGGTTTCATGCATGATCCTATAGGAACAAAGTCCATTGCCAATGGAATTTCAAAGAGATGTATACGAAGAGCTAAAGTCCATGTAAGCATGTTAGAATTTGCGAGCCGATGCAATGCTTAATTGCTGCTTAACGTTAGTAGGAAGGAGTAAAAAGTTGTCGTTGCATGTCATCTGTTAACGGTTTTTTTTTGCTTAAAACTTATTTTTTTCGTCTACTAAACGTTCAATGTGGGGCGCACGATTTCTATCAAACAAAGACTGTTCTATAAAGATCTTTACAATTACAAAATGTAATCAACATGTCAACATAAGTGGGAATATATTTTTGGAGCTTGTCTACAAAGTCCTTGCTTCCAATATGTCAACCATCAATTTATCAAATTCGTGTTCCTTACGCTGGCCGCCTTGCGTATTAGGCGACTTTGCAAATCGAAAACGCTCACTGCAATTGAGCTGACGTAAATTCTTCCTCTAAACATATAACAGGAGTTCCGGGAAAATTCCTATTCAGCTCTTCATTAAACTGTGCGATAATCCAACGTGATTTTGGGCGACTTTTACATTGCATGATATATTGGACAAATATCTAAAGGGCGATGACATTCACATGACACAAGTTCAAATCTGAAATTCAGCGCCAGCAGTTGCCTAACTACATAGAAACGTAAATTCTGCCTTAGGAAACTCCGCCTTTTTTTTCTGTCTTTGACATATCACGGAGAGAACTCACTAGTAGAGTTCTAAGCGAGAGAAACTTTTGTTAACTTTTTTCTTTAAAAAAAAATTTCGGAAAATAAAACAAAGTCATGTGCGCCCATGCATTTGTCACATAAACTGTATTGGAAATATGTTCGATCTCCGTAAAAGATATCCAAAAAGGAATTTTGCACAAATCATCCAATATTCGCAGGCACGCCCTTGCGTTTAATGTACGACATTTCAAATGTATGCAGAACTTATGCCTAAGCCAGTATTTATTTTGTTACTCCGTCTAAAAATTTCTGCGCTAGTTTTAAAAGTCCAAAAATCAGCTAAGCGTAGTCTTGACTGAACGTGGTTCGGATCAAGCGCAGAGGGATGGTGTTGATGGGGTGTACTTTTCGCTAGGCGCAGCGATGAACGGATGAATTGTTGGCCAGACGTAGCGTTGATCAAGCGTACTGTGCGTGACTGTGCTTAGTGTTGACCACACGTAGTGATATGATTAATTTGAAGAAGTGCTGACTTGTGACGCCAATCATCCTTGGCTTGTTTCTCCCTTCGCCCTCTACTGGTGATGATAAAATCAAAACAATTGAATACGACCCTAAGTATGTCTTTAGCTTATTTCCACTATTAAGAAGTCCAATGTTACCATAGTTCTGCCAGTTCTACCAAAGTTCCATTAGCAACGCTATACTTGAGCAATTTGTTAGACCATTGTCTTTAGAGCAGCAGCAGCAAGCAGGCATTGATCAAGGCTAGTAGTGTAAGAACAGGGACTAACTTAATAAACTGAGTCGCATAATGGTATTCCTATGCTTTTACAGATCGTTCTATCCCAGTTAAGCTATTCAATTACACTTCCACTCTTCTATTCCATTACTCACTACTCTTCTACCAAATATTATCACAAAAAATAAATGTAAAATTGTGCAATATCGTGTTTTGTATCGAATAAAAAATATATTTTTTTAGAAGAAAAATATATTCTTCTACTTCTGGTATTGTCTCCAATTTAAGAAATTGTTTTGAAAATATTTCAACAAACATTTGTAGTTTTTTTTTGGTTTTTTTTGGTATTTTTTCATTGTACATTTTCTGTTGCATTGTGATGTACGATATTTTTGAGGCAAAATATATTTGAAATGTTGTAGATATGTAGGAATTTTTATGCAAATTTTAAAGAAAATATTCGAGTTATGCTTATTAAAGTGCAATTTTCTAATAATGCATTTTATTATTATTTTCTTTTCTTTTTTTTGTTTGCCAAAAATTCAAATAATTCCATTTTGTTTTGTCTTTTGTTTCTTTCTTTTGTTAGAATTTTTGCTTTGTGTCATCGCATGCTTCGTATCGTATTTGCATAGAGAAGCAAAAGAAATTTATATTTCGTTGAGATCAAATTTTTGATATCTTTAAAAGTACTTTATATACGTATACGCACGATATTAAGTAATTGTTTTTTTCAACTTTCTCTATGCGCCGCGAGATATTTTATTAAGAATAACATCACAGAAACCATTTATATCTCCAATTCTCTCAATGACACAATAGATTGATAAAATGGAAATTTAATTAAATGGATTCGTTTCCTTTTTGAAAAGAAGAGCAGAGAGATAGATAGATTCTTTATTTATATTATTATTGTTATTGATTTTTATTTGCATCAAATATTAGCCAATGAACGGTCAATAATGAAAATAATGTTAATTAGGAGCATATTAAGTGAGTTATGTCAAGCAGAGAAAGAATTGTAATCATAGGGAATAAATTGAATTACCTATAACATCGATGTAGATCAAGGTGTTCAACTTGATAGTTTAGCAAAAATAATTTTGATCAAATATATTGTCTATCAATTACCAATTACGTCTTGGTCTTCTAACCAATAACGTATATGGCAAAAAAATAGAAAGGATAGTGTGGTATATTACATAGTAGCCTTTCTATTATGATGCTCTTATAAATTACGATAAACAATTGAATATGAGACAAAAGGTCTTAATGGAACAATAATGTGCCGAAGGCAATGGTTGATATTGCGAGTATCGAAGATTCGCTCCAAGACGAATTAAGCTGCATTGAATAGCAGTTTTAGTCGCTTAATCATTTAACTGCGTCGCCTTCTTTGCAAAATGTGCATTTAAATTGCATAGCGATTCCGAGTATACTCGTTTTATATGGAGCATGTGTAATATGTAATTAGACAAAATGACTTACGCACATTCCAAGAGACATTATTATGACAAATATACATTCATAATGATAAAATCTTTTGAGGAAATCCGACAACGACAGATATGACGTGACGTATAGATTTGTCATACAATAAAATTTTAGACTTTTTTGCACAAAGTAACTTAAGCAACAACGTTTTCACATAATCACACCTAAGATAAATAAGTAAGAAAATGATATTCGGTCGCCTATTTTCAACATCAAACAGGAACTTCGAATGTTTCTGCCAAATTTCATTTTCATGGCCAGGAGAATGTTTACAACATACCTCAGGCAAACGGACAGACGGGCATGCTTAAGCCAATGCAGAATTTGATGTTGATCGAGAATAAATATATTTCGTGAGGTCTCTGAAGTTAGCTTGTGGGCGTTGCAAACGTTCTGACAAAATAAATGTAACACCCATTCCTTCATAATTAATTCTATATTAAGGTAACATTAAGGGAAAGGAAAGTGCTTGGGACGATTTGAAGTATTATTAAAATTTAGCTGACTGAACAAGAATAACCACGAAATACTGACTCGAATAAGTTTCGTTGAAGAGTATCAATCTTTATTATATGGCAATTAGTGCATTAGTTTCGGGATTTATATATACCTTCCGACTTTTGCATAAATCAAGGAGAAAAATTGATGTTATAGAAGCCTTTATTGCTGTTACATAAATCCATAGCCTTACTGTTTGTTAATCGTAGTCAATCCGTGCTTTCATTTTATTACTCAGTCAGCCATATTGCCCGTTTATTTATTTATTTTTTTTTTTTTTACTCAGCAGTAACCCTGCTTACATTTGTATATAATTTTATTAAAGGCAGTTTTGCCACTGAATTCAACTCTCAATTTTCTCTTTTATTTTATCAGTTAGCCAAATCTGTTGTTGATTTATCCTCACTTTTCAACTCAGGAGTAACTATGCTTGCATTTATCTATATGTTAATTATGGGTCCTTCGATGCTAGGTTCAACTCTCATTTTTCGCTTTTATTTTATTAATCAATTGTTCATGTAGGCTGTTGATATATCATCATTTTACAACTCAGCAGTACCTATGCTTGCATTTATCCATAGTTTAATTATTACAGTTTTGTTACTGGGCTCAATACCCATACTTCTCTTGTATTTAATTGTGCCTTCTGATTTATTGTCATTTGTCAACTCAGCAGTTACTCTGCCTACCTTAATATACAGCTTTACTGTATTTCATGTTAGTATGCGGTTAAGTCAAAGTTATTTGACTTAACTACCACTCTTAGTTTACTCTTTTCAGTTACTGAGGTAGTTATTACCGTCTCAACTCAGCCATATTTCTCTACACCTTCAAGCATCTCTTAACGTATGATTATTTCTTAAATATGAAAATTTTTTAAAAAAATATGCATCCCTTAAAAGAGTTTTATCCATTCACTTAAATTACTATTTTAGTATTACTTTCCGAGTTAAAAGCATTTTTGCCTGCATTTAGCTACTTACGTAACTAAGAGGGTTAATATTGTTACTATTTCTTCGCGACAGTTTTTATGTTTAAATTCACTTATCGGTGTCGCTATTCCGACCATGGTTTGTTAACTGCTTTCAACCCCTGTTTGTTCCGAGCTAAAGGTTATCATTTGCTTGCTGGTTTTTGACGTCGGTTGTGTGTCTTCCTACATTAGTGAAGCGTGTAAGTTGTTGGAACAACATTATTTTTCTTCTAATTAAGCAATAGTTGTGCGCATACTGAGTTATTCATACAACTCGGTGGATTACCGACCCCTCCAATTTTAGCTTTCACCATTTTTACAGTTTTGTAGCAAATACTTCTTAGAATGTTATCCTTAAATGCAATAATATTTTAATTTTTCTTAAGTCTGAAAGTAAGTTAAGAATTTTTATGGCGACCACATTTTCACTTAGAGCTTATTGAGAAAAATTGTTATAAGGTATATTAATCAAAATATTTTCCATCATTTTCCATAACTTTTTCCCATCTTTTTGGCAATATGCCGATAACGTGTCGAAAGAACGATATTGATCCCAATCAGCGACTTATTTTCGCACTTCTTCAACATTTCGAAAGGGTCTGCCAGTCAGGCCATGCTGCATTAATCTGAACAAGTGATAATTAGAAGGTGCTATGGCTGATGAGTCCGCTAGCCACGGCAGAACTTCCCATCCGAGCTGCAACACAACTTTTGCAACATGTGGCCGAGCGTTGTTATGCAAAAGGATAATCTTGGGTTCGTTAACTGCTATTGCTGGTCGTTTTTGCAACAATACGTCGTTCAGTTTTTTCAACTGACCTCGGTAGACATATACAGCACCAGTTTCATTCGGTTTTAGCAGCTCGTAGTATACTACCCTCTGCCGATCTTACCATACGCACCGCAAAACTTTATGGCTATCCACTGTTAAGGTGCTCGAAAGCTCTTTAAGAGTTTGCGTAGTGTGTTTCCCTAAAAAGGCTTGCAATTTATTGTCTTCGAAATTTTTTGGTCCTCTAGGCCGTTCGTTGTGATTAACATCAACGTCACCTATTTTAAGCTCTTGAAACCAAAATCGACATTTGGGCTATGATGAAGCAGCATCACCGTAAGCTTCAGCAGCAGATTCCTTCAAGTCAAACAACAAAAGTAATGAATGTCGGAAATGCAATTATGAGCGTTCCATGGGTAGCTGAATAACTCAGAAGTATTGAATGGGAAGCATTTATTTTATGTAGAAAAAGGTCAAAATCATCGTCGTATACATTGATACTTTGCATTAGTTTATCATTTTCACTAATAGATGTGACTGATCAAAACACATGCCAGCAAACATTTCGTTATGATCTTCTCCTCAACATGGCAGTAATTTCTCCTATACTCAGATCCTATAGGATATAGGCTACAGTTTAGTCAGTGTACATTTTTTCTTTTCAATTAATTTCTTTGCATCTCAAATAACAAGCAATAATAAGATTAGTAACAGGTCCAGCAAAAATTTTAGTGCGACGTTAATTTAAAGTATTTACATCGTCTAAGATAAATTAAAAATTTCAAAATAGTCAAGAATGTATATAGGAGTTGTGAAGTCAATTCTTTCAATTGCTTGATAGAGTTAATATAACGCTTGACTGCATTTTATGATATTTTATCTACAAGTTATTTAAGAACAGTTGCTGCAAAAATGCTTGGCATTTTTGTCAATACATCTTGCATTGTAAACGTATACATGCAAACATGCTTGTATCTATGTCATACTTTCATAAAGCATGCATTACCTACAACATAATAATATATGTATCTATGCGGTCTCAAATCTTATTATGTACTCGTATATAGGATTTCATTAGTTTTTATTTTAAATTTATTATTATTTTCATTTTCATTTTTCTTCTTATTTTTTACCTTTTTTTTTTTTTTCTATTTTATACAAATACATATGTTTGCATATGGATGTATGTACGTATGTATGCATGTATTTCATTTTGTTGAATTGTGTATTAGACAGACACGGTGGCACTTTATAGAAACTATTTAGTCATGATTGGGTATGGATTCGAACAAGTTTTCTAAACTAGTTAACCTTTATTGGTTAAATCGACCATTGCTTGAGAACTTAAGCATAAGATGTTGTTTCTGTTGGTGTTATTAGTCAAGAAATTGATTATATATATATATATATATATATATATATATATACATATACATATATACGTGTCGATGAACAAAAAAAAGGAAAAAAAAAAAATAATTTTTTTATATACAAATTAGTATTTATATTAAATAGAAACTTACGTGGGCCTTAATGAATAATATATTCGTTAGATTCAAGTGTTGGTAAAAACATTATTGAAAAGAACATGATTGTATTCATAATTAAAAAACATTAAAAGCAAATTTCCATGAGAAGCAACTGTACCTGTTTAGTTTTTTAATATCATATCATATAAATCATAAGATTTTGTTACTTATTACAGCACTTATGCTATTTTCAAAAATATATATTTAATGGAAAATATATTACGCCCATAGAAGGGTTAATGTTTTTGAATCTTCATACTGGTAAGCATTTTGGCATTTCGAATTAACTATTGTTAGATGCAATAGTGTTTAGATTATGTAATTATGTATGCATGTATGTGTGCTTATAAAGGAAAAACGTCATTAGTCTGAATATGTGTTATATTGAGGAAATACAAATTGCTTTACTATTATTACTTTATCGTTCTGATAAACTCTTTTATGCCATTAGTCATATACATATATACATATATATGTAGAAAAACTTATAAGAAATGTCATTATGTCGGTGTTTAATACTCTTATTTGCTTTACTTCTTATTCTTAACACCTTTTTCACATGGCCAGAGGCAATTTTATATATAGTAGTAAAATATTTATACGCCATGGAAGACAATAGGCTAAGAAAAGAATGTTTCCTATGGCATAAAAAAAATAAATATGTATATACATACATACATACATACATACATACATATATACACACTTTACAAGATGAATGTATAGATGAAGTGCATACAGTAAAGTCTAACGAAAACGAAAATTTGAAAAATTTTTATCAATTTCAATACATAGACTGAAAGCTCTTATTGTCCGGTAATGGTAAATTTCACTGTATATACGTGTATACCATACCGTAGTTGGTTTATATGTTTAACATAAAACGAAACAAAAAATTCAACATTAATTAAGGAATTTATCTTGAAGGTGTGCTGGAAGCGCATTTGTACATCAGCCATACAGCCATACAGACGAAGGCATATATATTGCTGTACAAACACATTAGTTTTAGCTAATACGCCAAAGTAAGCAATAAAGCTGGCTTTGCAAGTGCGTTACAATTTAACCGTGTTACACACATATCCTATCGATATGTATTTATATGTTTACCATTAAAGACCACTAATTATCCAAATAGTTAATGTGGTTTTTGCCACAAGAAAGTAAAAAAAAAAAAAAAAAAAAGTTTACTTCTTATTTCATGATACCATAAAACAGGTAAAGAGTTATATTAGTTCAAGGTGAACGTCGGACACCTAACTTTGAAGTAAACATAAATGAGTCTCTGTTATTATTAATTTATTGTTGTTAGTAGTATCTTATGACTGAAGCTATTCTAGCCTAATGTAGCAAACGGCTGAGTCAGAAGTTATACTTTTCTTCTTTTTTTTTTGTTTAATATGATCACCAATCATTCAGGGGATGTGCGCTGTCCGCTGATATGAGAAACTTGTGGGGAAGTAGAGAAAAAGGTATGAGATGACCACAGGCCAGGCGATGTGTGCGGTAAATTTATTAGGCGCTTGCACGTATTCTAATCAGCGACATCTGCTGGTGAATATCACAAAGCAATATGAGGTATCAAAAGTATTAATGCATGCCAGGGTTAAATTGGATGATTTTGTCCTTTCCTTACATAAAACAACAGTTTTCTATCTAGCATTGTTGAGTGATACAGTACATACAGACGCTGCTCATGGAGCGGTCAAAATTGCATTTTCGATGTTCATTACTTTTTTTGCCTAAGGTATTATCCTACAAGATCGCTAGTTCCAAAGGTAACGCAATCTCTGTGAGAGATCATTTTGCGATTTAGTTGAAGCAGATTTGCTCTTCAAATTTTTTTCCCCCTTTTAAGGGCATCATTCAGTGAACAGATGTTGAAGAAGTTCAGGGAGTGGGTATGGCGTTCAGTGACTAAGTAATGACTATAGTTTCGACAAAGTATACTGTACCGAACTGAGATTTGAATCCATTAGCATTGACTTGCTATTTGCGACACTTCTCTACTCGGCTATGCGTCATTCCAGTCTTGTGGTCCACGAATCCGAGTTACAGAATGACTTTATCGTATTTAGGATTCATTATTATTATAACTGAAATTATTCATAATAATAATATTTTTAGGTTATGTACGCTTTTTTAGATTACTTTGTCTTCTTTACCTTACACTTGGATTTCTTAGTTTGTGATTTATTTTTTAGGTTATGTTCAGTTCTTAGTACTTTTAGAAGCATCTGTGAATCGACCAAGCCTTTAAATATAAACTAGGAATACATGAATGAAGTTTAAGAGTTATGCCTCATTAGTCTCCTAGTTGAAGCTGAATACACATAAAAGCCAACCAACTTATTTGCTCCCCAAAAATTCGATGAATTCTATGTACGAGGATCATCTTCGTTGGTGATGGTCCTCTCCTTGAATTGTAAAAATAATAATTTTTGCTCAATTATATTAAATCAAATAAAACAGAGGTATATTAAATTTTTCATTCCGATTGCAATGTTAAAAGTAAGCATTGTAAACCCCATAAGATCTACATTCTATGTGTGTGTGTTTATTTGATTACCGGTCAAGTATGTATAACATGTGCAATACGTAAGCTATACAGAAAAATATTTTGAAACTTTTAGTTATTTTATGATAAAGTAGTGTCAGTTTCTCGTTTAGTTGTAGGCGTATTTGTGAATGTATGTTGTTTCGAGCTCGCTTTATGAAAATTGAAAATAACTAAAACTTTTAATTTTGTGTTTTGTAGCTTTTTTGCATATGATCATGTCTTCATATTAGGGACATTTAAGTTATTTTTTGGTTGATTTTTGACCGGAAGTTAGTACCGAAGTATCTTAGGTTTGGTGTTTGAAAATTGTACAAAGAAACAAATATTTTGGTTCGAAAAAAATTTCAAAATAATTGGAACACATAAAGTAAACTTTCATTTTTATGCCTTTAAGTTATTAAATGGATGCAGGAATTTCAAATTTCAATATACACCCGTATAAGAATCAAGCTGAATATCATAACTAGTATACTTGCAACTTCTTGCGGTAGCTGTGAAAAGAAACAAAACAAAAAAAAAAAAAAAAAAAAAAATGAAAAAAATGAAAAAAGAAAGAAAAATTGTCTATTAATAGTGAATGATCTGTTGAATGTTGTTGTGTATGTAGGTCTTACCATATCCACATACATATATATATATATATATACATATATGTATATAGGTATGTACAGAATGTATACGCTTATGTGTGCCTATGTTCACATGTAAAAGTGGATTTTCTAAACTGTCATCTACAGAATTCCGTACATAGAACTTAACAAAGCCTCTAGCTCTAAAAATGTCACCCATTCCCAAGTAAACGGAATATAAAAAAAAAGAAGGAAAATGTTCGAATATGCAGAACAGTCATCAAGCTTTTTGTGGATATACTTCTAAACATATATATGCATATGTATGCAGTTTATTATTTGTATGTGTTTTACAAAACATATCAAGTTTTTTATGGTTTAGTTTTATACTGTTGATGGGTTTGGAAAACAAAAACAAAAACAACAAAAAAAAAAAAAACAACAACAATTAAAAGTATTTTATTCTGGTTTACAGGTTAAAATGAAATTGCAGCTCAGTTGAAGTATTATAAAACAATTCACAAAAGGTTTATATATATATATATATATATATGTATATGCAAACATGTACGATTAGTTTCTGAGGCATATTTGCTTCCTTACTTTCAAATGAGCATAAAAAGATGAAATGTATTCAGATAATTTTAGTCAAATTACATTTCTAGGTGATGTTATTTGATTTTATGAACGCTCTATTATTTCATGTTACCTGCATAAGCTTCCTGCAGTGAAAGTGTTTCTATTAACACAAGGCATTCAGGATAAATGAAGTCCTTGACATTTGTGCTTCGTTATATTGGCTGAAAGTGTTTCGTTCAATGATGAATGCATTGAATCGAAAAATAATGGGATCAAGTGAACAAGAATGGGGTCTCATATAACTTCTTGCGACAGGCTATACTTTTTACAACCTTAACATCGTAGTCATAATTTTTACTCCTTCTACAGTTTACGAAGTATTGTGCCCTCAGCTGACCGAAAATCAATTTTCACTCCCAAGTTTTATTATTTTTTCAAATTCTTTTTTATTTGTACCCTATGTCACTTGTGGCCCACGGATATAATTAGTTTGTGGCCCATCTTTAATTGCGCCGATCGGTTTTGAATTACTTTCTGAATCGATCTATGGATGTCTGTCTGTCCGTCTGTCCGTCTTTTTTTTCTATGCTCAATTTGGGGGTCAAATGATCTGGATGCTATTGAAAATGATTCGGATCAGACAATTTTTTCGATCACTTCCTGTATAACGTCTTATTCCAATAGGTCTTTATATGGATAAATATAGAGTGATGCAAAGTATTTATCTAATGTTACCTATCTATGCCACACTGTAGTGTTCTTACTTATTTTCCTTGCTTGTTTTGTGTTCTTTTGTTTCAAAAAGAACTCAACAACCTAGTAATGGTGATACAACTGAATTATCACTAATATTTTTCATACAATTGATGCTGTAAACTTAAAATAATATTTCATTAATTTCATTATCTAGCTAATAAAAAGCAGTCAATTACAATTGTACAAAGAAGCTACTCGAAGCTACTTACCTTCTACCTTGAATATATATTAATGATGTAAACTATTGTAATCAACAACACATACATCATACATGATTGAGGAAAATAAAAATATATAAATATATAAAAAAAGATAATAATTTAAATCATATTATGATGAATGAATTATTCACTTTTGAAGAAGAAAGAACAAATGAAAATAAATATTAATATTTTACAAGCAATATTAAAGAGATTAAATAAGCGTTAGAATGATAAATTGATAGTGATACAAATAAATAAATTAAGAGAAATGTTGACTTACTCATTATATTAATGTAAGCGGAGGCGCGTGACATGTGTGCCTATACGTTAGGTCTACAAATGTATTCTCGACGTTTTTTATTAAAATAAAAATTTATTGAAAACTTACTAAGCTAAGCTTCTTAATAACCAATGTACGCACCATTATTCTCTTTAGGTCCTTTTGCCTCTTTTCGGGTAGCTTGACAGATTTTCACTTACCTATAACTTTTGTGAGCTGTTCATTTGCTAAACATGATTGCATCGATTTGAAATAGTGCTAATTAGAAGGGAACAAGTCTGAAGAATAATCCGCAAGTGGAAGGAGCTCCCTATCCAAGGTAAAGATCACTTCGTGGAACGCTTTTGCTTGAGACGGACAAACGTTTGCGAATTTCATCGTTGGGAAATTCGGGGACCACTTTCTGAGTGTTTCATAGCTTTCTGCATTTTCACTGCAAGTCAACTTAATTGTTCGCGTAGCTTCATGTGCAAAGTCTTTTTTACTTAAAAAGAAACAAACCGCAGCGCCTTAAACGCTGCTTGTTGAGATGCGTCTTTTAATACTTTGATATGCGCTGAACGCTGACACCTTGTAACCAACTGAAGCTCACACCGTGGAAGCACCAACGGCAAAACTATATACATCTAGAATTTCGGAAGACTTGCGTGCAACAAGTAAACTTTATAACCCCACAAAGTTTAAAATGGAGAGCTCCTTTGTAGACCTAATAGCCAGGCTACCAACTATAAATTGTGAGTGTTCTCGAGAATATCTCGTTTGACAAACGTAATGGAATGAGATCGGATTCAAAATCGGATTTATAATGACACAATGCTATCGGCTTATAATTAAGCATCAGAGCTGACGGAGCATGAATATTGGTTTCTTCTAACAAAATTATTGAATCTATTGAACACATTACTCAATAAGTTTGTAGGACAACATATAGATCCAGGATGACTGTGGACGGATCCGTGTGATTTCTCCTTCGACACTTGTCACGTTAGTTTTGTAATTCGCTGACGCTGCAGATATTGGTCCAAAAATTATATGCATTTAACTATAGAAACGGTATACATGCAAACTTATTAAGTGACGTGTTATATATATGTACTTAAATGTAATTTAATAATAATAATACTAACATTGGAAAGGGAATAATTACGAATTCAATGAAAAACAAGAGTTATGGTAGATTAAATTAGTTCAAAGTGATTATATGGAAGTGTGAAATAAATTTATTTTGAATAAACAAAAATTTGAAAATCGATTTCTACTATTGTAAGCAAAGGATTGGAACACTTTGAAGATCTTTGCGAAAGGGTTTATTATTATTATTCAGCTAGCGTTCTTTCATGCAAGCAATGAAAATACTTTTGAAAGCGAGTAAGTAATTTCATCTCACTGGGATTAGGAAGGAAGAAGGAAGGATATGGAAAATCCATCATCACAACGTGTACTAAATCGTTCTGTTTCCCTTTTGCCGCATTTTCTAATTTTTGTGACTAAAGTAACAATGAACGTAAATTTGGCTTAAGGCTACTTAAGGACATTGACTTGATTATAAAACTTTCATTAAAATAAAAATCGGTTCTCATCAGGTTTAGTTAAACAAGCGAGCGGTGTGCGTTTGGATTTGGGCGATCTTTTGATTGACAAATAAAGCAGCTCAGTACTTAATGTTTTCGTTTTTTGCCGATCAATGCGAACTTCTTTCATACGGCCTGGAAGGACGATGCATTTGCACCATGTTTAGTGAAATTTTGAATAGTGTGCTCCTGTATATTATTAACCGACCACTGACGGAATATGCTTTTTACATGTGAGCATGAGGTGATGCTCAGGGAAGTTTTCACATCGAGATGGGAATGGGAGTAATTTTTTGATAAAATTTGGAGATAAATGGTTTTTCTTTATTATGCTTTTACTTAAGAGGAAGTGTCCATTTGTACATTGCGGCCATCAACTAAGGTATAGTTACGACTTTATGATAAGCCTCAATTTATTATAACTTTTTTTGCGCCCTAGAGAAGGGAAAGAACACATCGGTAATCAGAAATACACTTATGTGTATAATTTCATAAAGTTTACGTGGCATCGTTAGAGTATAACGGAGGAAAGAATTACAGTTTGTTTACATCAATTTTTCTAAATTGATGTGATCGGCCTATAATAAAATTTTCGAAATTGAACAATCATGAAAATTACAATTGGCTGCGGACGAATCGTTCGTGCCCACCACCTTTCTCTCAAAAGTTGCACAAAAAAGGAAGACTCAAAATATGATTTCGATATTCAAGAGTATTAGGCGCTTTTTGTTTACTTTTTAATGCGCAAACTGGAACATGTAAGTAAAAGTCTTTATCGTCTCTGTCAGTAATGAGCAAAATTTTATTTGCTTTTCAAAACACTTATTTTTTCACTGTAAGCTTCTTCTCTGACCGATTTCCGTAACCAATTTACGTGCTAGAACTTCCAATGTTCATGCCAAATTTGAAGCCGACATTTTCATTTCTGCGCTCAGGTCTATAGCAGACATAAGCGCACGGACAGACGGACTTGACTAAAGACGTAATAGCGATCAGGAATATAGACACTTTGTGGGGGTATCTCCAAATTTTTTCTGAGAATGCCACGCACATTACGTGGACGGAGGGACAGACAGCGGAACAAGCGAAGATGCTTAAGTCAATTTAGAATTTGATGCTTTCTCTTGTCGCTACTGCAAACGTTTTAACGAAGTCACTATGTCCATCGTGATGGCTTTTAAATTTTATAATAGAACGATAATTTTAGTCTCATGTTGATATATATAATATGTTCAATCTGTTTCAATAGTTTTGGTTATAAGAAAAAATACTTTTTCAAAATTGAGATTATAATGCAATAATAAACAATGCACCAGTGCTGCAAATTTTTCTATTTGAATATAGTTTAGGTTTCAAATGCATTTTGAAATGATAAAAAAAAGCCAAATTTTTAATGGTTTTATTTAAGATCCTAATCGAATCATGTTGAGCTTTTATATTGTATTTCCAAATATTTTCTTCTTACTTTACCTTCAGTTATTCATCAACACAAAGAAGAGAAAAATTTATAAATTTATAGTTAGTCATAATATACAAAATTAATTTTTTTTGATTCTCTAACGAATTTTACTACTGGGAGCTTCATAGGCTTAGGGTCGGAAAGAAAACGCGTATCTTGGACGGCGAAGACCCTATTGAATAAAATTTTAAGATAGCGAAGCATTGAGGGATTGTGCATATCACTTCAGGACAGAGCTGACCCAAGTATTATGCAGAGCTTACACAATAACAAAGATATTTTTTCTAATATTTTGAATTTTTTTTATTTATTTATTTTTTTTTTTTTTTGTAAAATTTACTCTCCACTAACATTATTCATCCAGAATTTATGGCTAAAATGTGTTTGTGTATAAACTATAACTTAACAAAATAAAGAAAACCTTACTCGAACGTGTCTAGAAAGGTGAACGAACCTTTTCGGTTCATTCATAGCATTGTAATTATTATGTTTCGAGTAAGGGATGCAGCGATTACTTTGTTGTCTTTTTATGATAACTTTTGACCAAAAATTCAAGTATAATATGATGAGACAAACACTCTATTCGCATGATAACACTTTGTCTAATTTTTTCGTCATTTTCATCCTCCTTCAAGCCAATGGGAGGCAGCTTATGAAAAGCATATTAAGAATTAGGCCAAATTTGTGATCGGTTGACTTCACTATGTGTGAGAGTCACAGATGAATTGCGAAAAATTAAATTTGTTGCTTCTCAAATTCCTCAAGATATTGTAAGGATAGGCATCATAAGATTCGGTTTAATTCCATAATAATATCTTTATTGCTTTCTTTTATTATGATTATCGTGTTTCATTTTTTTTTTTTGTTTTTTTTTTTTTTTTGTTTGTTGAACATTTATTACAACGCGTAGTAATCTTATAACATAAGGTGCGTAATATACCATATTATGAGCAACGGAATGACTTAATGACAAATTTAATCTACCTTTTGAATGAATGAATGGTGGGAAAAAAAAAACACTTTTCTCTCCGAATATAAACAACTCAAGCTAAAAGCTTAAAACTTTTGCAAAATCACTTCCGCTATAAAAAAAAAGAGATATAAAAAATTTACACATTTACTAAATTGTTCTGGTTTTTTTTCTGCTTTTTTTCTTTCCTTTTTTTTTTTTTATTTTTATTTTTTTTTGGTTTGTACTCATCAACGAAGGATGGAGGTATACTTAGCTTGTTTATATGTTTGTAATAAAAATACAAATGAGAGGTTCTGTAAGGAGTTTTTATGTGTGTTTGTGTTTGGAGACTTAAGAGGAGCACTTAGATGGAAAATTACTTTAAGGCGACTGCCATAAGTCTGCTTTCCGGGCACGAGCGCAATAACATAAGATTAAAGAAAAATGCGAAAAAAAAACAAAAATAAAAATAAAAATATGAAATGAAATATTTTAAAGAGATCATTAAAAGATAGTAAAGAAGAAGTTTTTTTTACGAAATACGAATAACGATACGCCTACCTTTATTGATATGATATAATAGTTTACTTAAGTTTATCTTATACATTTTTTACAACATAATATTTACGTTACTTATGCTGGATAATAATAGCAGTATTTATAATTGAACACAAGATTCCTTCATCCTTGGATATAGCAGATGCGTGCTTAGTCGTATACAACTGTTTTCTCCTTTTTTTTTTTGTGTTTTTTCCTCTTTCACCAAAGATTCCTTTTTCGTTTATGTGGCTACTTGCCCAAAAAAAAAAAAAAAAAAAAACATTGAGAAACAACATCAGCGAACAACGACGACAACAACAAAAGTAATAATAATAAAAATTTAACATGAATACACAAACATATATAGATTCATGTGTATATTAATGTGTGTAACTTTATGCAAGCTACATTGAAGAAGGCGAAGAAGATATGCTTATACAAATACATATGCATATATGCATGTGTGTATATGCATATACAAGCATAATTTTATGAATATTTTCCCCAACAAAGTGACTTTTCCTGTTTATGAGTATTCAACTACACACACACACACACACACACACACACATACAAGCGCGCATATATATATCTATATATATATATACATATACATTTGTAAAGGAGAGCCTGCAACCAGTTAAAAAAATTAAAATAAAAATCAACAACAGTAAAAAGATTTTTTTTTTTTTTTTTTTTTTTGCAACAATTTATGCAACATATATCTATGTTCATGCTTTATATATATGTATATACATATATATATTTATATATAAATATGTGTGCATATATATTTTGGATTCTGGTTAAAGGCGTTGACAGTAAAACATTTAACACTACTTACGCATGCACAACACATATATAGATATAGCATGATGTGCTTAAATATCCATATACACGTATATGTAAACTACGTTTGTATAAATATTAGTTACAGTTAGAAGTTGTGCAAACTAAAAATCACCAAACGATAGATGGTGTAATATTTAGGTTGGTACAGCATTTTTTTTTGCTTTTGTTTTTATAAAAACTTTACAAAATAACAAAAAAAAAAAAAAAAAAAAAAAGTAAAAAATTTTAATAAAAAAACGAATTGAACACAAACTTAAAGACAATTTCATTTGCATATGTAACATGAAAAACTTTCTAGTTCTTGTTTTTATTTTTATTTACTTTTTTTTTTTTTTGTCATCAGTAATTAAAACACAGTTTAAAGTTATAACTTTGCCAAGTGTCACCCTTGAGTAGTTTTGCTCAAGAATTTTGGTATAAAGCAATTTATACTTTCTTTGCTTGAGTAACTGTGGTAAAGTGTATGCGTTCATGTGTAATTCAAAGCATGTGTTCGTTCATTCATTTATGGAAACAGGTAAACGATCATAATGGCATTTATAACGTAAGCGATTGCTTAAGGGATCAAGCAAAACAAATTATGAGCTTAGTATTAGTTAATGCTTATTAGTTTGTCTCAAGTATTATTAAGATATTATTCCAGGTGTTGTTACTTTAAGCATTAAGTTCATCTATATATATACATATATATAAATATATATATTTTTTTTTTCGCTAAGTAATCATTAATGGTGCCAAGTTTTTATATTCAGATTTAACAAGTTTTATTATTTAACAATCAATCAATTAACTATCACAGCAGCAGCGGAACAGAAGGGTGTTCAAGGTTAGAATGGGTGTTATATAGAGAGCAAATTATAAAAGTTGGTCTGTGCTCTTTTCTTACACTTACAGAGTTTTTTTATACACCTCAAGTTTGTATAGTTTTAGCCTAATATAAATCGTTACCTAGAATTTAGCTAGCAATCAAATAATAGCTGAAACATTAGCTGGAATCGACATTCTTTGCCATTCTATTTTTGCTTAATCGCACTTTTTTAACTTTTTTAATACAACCAAGCACTTGGGGGCTGCCCCTACACACAGTATTGCTCAAAAAGAGGTGAGGAAAGAAGAGAAGATAAGCATTGGCCGCACTCTAATGGGTGCGCATCCAATTGAAAGGTGTCACTGCTTCATCGACCTTCATCAACCGGAGAGCGAAAGATCAAGCTCATTAAATCCTATTGGCTGGGTTTAAGTGCAAGACCACACTAATGTAGATAACAGGGGTTGTCCCCAAAATTTATGGAAACTTTGTATCCATTCATTTATTTCCTTTTGGATTGTCTATACACTGGATTTAAGGAATGCCGAAAACTTTATCGCACTTGAGATTTGAATCTGCAACCCCTAAGCGGTTAGCCGCGATCCTTTGCCTATTTTGCTACTCCTATCTACTCATTATGGGAAGAAACAAAGTACAGCAACCATGGAGCATGGAGCTAAACGAATGAACAAAGTTTTCTTAATATATTGTACAAAGTTCAAAGTGTCTGTTAAACCAATGGAGAGGAAATGTTGTTTCTAAAAAATATATCAAGGCGTTCCCCCTTAAGCGTAGAGTAGAGGTTGCTAGTCCTGTCTTAAATCTTCTCTTTTTCCTCCATACATGCGTTTATAATGTTACTACGTTGATCTCATCCCCAATCAAGAGAAAACTGATGCTGAAACTGGTATATAACTTTTATGTCTGAGAGCTTTTGTCTTCTTATAGCTGGTCTGCCTTTTGGAGATGGGCCGATAGAACATTGGACTAGGGTTTCATTATCGTAATGAAAGGATAAGAATCTATACAGATAATCTCCGAACAACATTATTAGTTGGTTCCGTCCGCGATTCCGTTTCAAGATTTTCAAAAAGATATCGTAATGAAATTTGAATTACATACTTACACATACATTAATAGGTGTGTATAGAGTGTATTCTTTTTCCAAAGAATTACTCGAACATCGCGTAAACAAGATATCCGTCTTCTCCAAAACTTATCAGAGATCCCAGGAAACATTCATATTCCCGCTTGCTAGTGTATGACTCTAAGTTGATTTCGTACTGGAAATGCTATCACTAAATAAGTTGAGATAAAAAGAAGTTTAAGACTTGATACATAGATGGATTTTGGTGGGCTTTGTGGACTTTGTAAGTGAAATTTTTCTAATTATCTTATAACTCACGGACGTATGATACTTAGGTAACTTAGATAGTGTTCATTTCTGTGTTTATTAACGGAACATTCTGCTTTCATCTAATCAAGTCCGTCTTTATGTCAGCCAATTTCTTGATTTGCAATCGGTACACGAGGTGTTTACCTTACTTGTTTTTTTAAATAGAAATTTTTTTACTGCTCGTAATATTTCTTTTTTTTTTTTTTTTGATTTGTATTCAGCTTTGTAACAATGTTTCCTGTGTTTGCTGTTTATTCCACTCACTCTTCTTACATATCAAACAAAAAAAAAAAAAATTTTTTTTTCTTAAAAACATTTTTGTTTTTTTTCTTTTTTAAGTAAAATTTCTTCACTTTCACATACCATTTATAAAGTTTCGTTTAACATCCGCACACGGGTGCAAACACGCACTTAATAAGTTCATAAAAGCTCATCATGCATACATATTTCCTTTTTTTTTTTTTTTTTTTTTTTAATGCGGTTTTCAGAGTAATTGCGGTAAGAAAATGCCATAAACTCATTATGTATTGAATGTACATTTAATAAAGTAAAAGGTGAAAGAAAAGCATCATTTATTTGTATGTATATGCGCAGTGTTTCATTAGTTGCATTAAGCCTTAAACTGAGGTTGTGATTACAATAACAAAATGACTGCTTTGCATGCTCATATTCAATAGTAATTTGTTAAAAAAAAAAAAATAAAAAAAAAAAAATTCCAAAATATATGTCGTTATGGAATTCAACGCATTACTCTTCCAATTTGTTTTTGTTTTTTTTTTTTCTTTTCTTTTCTTTAGTCATTAATTGAACGGTTTTTGTTCTTCTGAATGCGGTCTATTAGCCTAAATTGCTATGATTTCTAAACATCTATATATATATATATATATATATATATATATATATGTATATAACTATATGTATGCGGAGTTTTCTCACCATTTTTCTGTAATTTTTCTTTATCTAATGATTTGATAGGAATGACGATGATTTTTTCAAATACTTATTACAGATGGTTACCGCTTGTCTGTTGCAATTTTATGAGATTTCCAGGTGTAAGTAATACATAAAAAGAAAGAGGAAGAGACGAAAAGACGGAAGCAATAGCGCAGAGAGAATGTATTTATGGAATAAAATTATTTCCAAAAAAAAAAGAAAAACTTTTTATAATTGCTTTCGAATTTTACAAACGTCAGAGCATGTGAATAATGAAGCAGCTTTCCTTTACCTGCACACACGATAATGTATCTAGATTGCTTACCGAGCACAGAAAATTGATTCCAATCAATCGCGAACAATGCCTAATCGAAGACTTTGCTAATTTGAGCCGCAGAGAACGGAATTTAGTGAAATTTAGTATGCACGGTGTTGTTAAGTCTTTCTCATAAATATGATACACCAATGTTTACTTGTTTTTATTACTTAATAGTTTCTTTTCTTTGGTCGAAAAAAAGTGGGTCGCGTCAAATTTCGGTTTTTGCCGGAACATGCCAAAGACTAAATAAATATTATATTTCTCCAATTTTTTTACTTCTTATAAGCGTTCATTATCCCACTACTTTTAAGCTGTTATTTATACCGTTCATCACTTATGGCACAGTGGACATTAGGTTTATGCGGATGTATGTATTACCCACAACGATTTAAAATTGATGCACCTTTTATTACCACCACCTATTCACCTATCCATCTATCCTATCCACCTATTATTACTTATTGATTTAGAAACATTTTCAGGGTCGACTTCAGCTTGTCTGTCCGTTTGTCTGTCTAATAATGTCTGTCTGTGCATCTTTGTGTTTGGCTTACTGTTTGTGAATTTTCCAAGTTTGTCGTTACAAATTGTTGGGTAATAGCCATTGGGCCTAATTTGATTTGCAATGGGAACAATGTGTTTTGGACGGGTCGACCTTTTGACTTCTCGCTTGCAATAAAAAATAAGTCTTCATAGGGAAATTATATCCAATTTTTATTATTTTACGGTAAACCAAACGAAGAATAATTAAAATTTAGGCTACGTGAGTTCACGTTTTGAGCTCCCTCCGATATACGGACCTCCAAGAACTATATATAGTCTTAGACGGAAACGAATTATAATCTTTGGTATTGCGTCATAATAAACGAAAACTTGTATTAGACGAAGCAGTCTAGCCATTGAATGGCTATGCCTTGCCCATCTTTAATGCGGTTACGTGTAAAAAAAGAAATAAAAGCATTATTGGTGCTACGGCTCGCCATTAAATACTCTACCCCACTTCCCTTAATACAGCGCTTAATATAACAACTTTTCAAATAAATATTATATATGAGAACCATGCAAGTGGTCGAGAAAGTA
Organism: Glossina fuscipes; assembly: GCF_014805625.2. NCBI lineage: Eukaryota > Metazoa > Arthropoda > Insecta > Diptera > Glossinidae > Glossina > Glossina fuscipes. The sequence goes on along the minus strand of NW_023998423.1, from coordinate 15,307,225 downwards.
ATTCTGTTCGGACCACTTTCAACGGCGTTTATCCTTGACCAAAAATGCATCGGCGTAACAAATATCATCAAAATATCTCACAAATTGAAGCCTGTGCGTTGAACACAAGAATGCAAGAAGATTAAAAAGTTCTCAGAACGTGATTCCGAATTGATCGATATAATAAAATCAAGTCCTTCTGAGCGTTGCGCACATCCACATGAACCTAATGTATTCCGTGCCGTAACTGTTGTAGATTACAAATCGTGTTTGTAAGAAAAGGTCGTTCCGTTTAAACTGAATAATTCTTCGAAATTCGAAAGCCCTATCTTACTTATGCCTTGCAAGACTTCAATACAAAAAAAAAAAAATAAATAATAATAGTCTTAGCAAGTCAACTAAACAAATAAGACGTAATTGCATAAAAGAAATAATTGACATAAGGGTCTCCTCCCCTTTGACTTTAACTTTATGCTGACTCTAAAAAGTATTTATGCCTAATTTCAGATCGAGGTTAGTATACATGAACTTTGTTCGTTTTAAGATGACTTCAGCTTTTTACGAATCTTCGGGTGTTGAGGAAAATGGTCTTAATTTTGGCCATTCGAAGGCATACACAGCCATTCACATCGCTTCAATAACCTAAGAACCTACTTTTTACGTTATCTAATCCAACCTTTTTACGTTACCTAATCCAACCATGAGCGTACGAGAAAATCTCAACCTTCGAGGGCGAATAAAACCGCATTCTACAAGAACAATGCTATGAAATGATTTGATTGAAAAACTTTTAATTTATTTTTTGTATACTTTTTGTAAAACCTTTCGCATCAAAATTAAATTAAACTTATGATATTTTGATGAGTATTTCAAATACTTTTAATTGATAACATGATACGGTTATACATCCTGCGGCCAGTAGATCCACAGTAAAGTGAAAAAGTTCAATTATTTAACTCGAAGGCATTTCTTTTTGGAACCTTATGCATAAAGTGCACACATCACGTACTGTGCACATATATAAATATGAGGAAGCCATTCTAGTGTGAAGTCTTTGATAATCAGTGCAGTTTGTAGATAATCAACTGAGCATTTTTCATGGTTTTTATAAAAACATTGACTTAATGTCGCATCATAACGTGACCTTTAGGCCACGTAATATTCTATGATATCCGCTTCGTTCTAGTGTTTACTAATTAATTTACTAGCACAATTTCATTCGAAGCGTAGACTTTAGGCCAACGGATGGCTCGCGTAGAAGGTTTGTTAAATATCTTTATTACCGTAATAAAAAGATTTCACAAAAGATGGGTTGGCTTTATTGCTGTTGTATTTCCCTAGCAAATAAACATAGTCTTCGACTTCAGTAGCCGGTTTATAGCTACCGATATCGAGTAGCCTCGGTCGCAATTTGAAAGATTTGTCATTCGATAATGGGAGAAGAATGCATGCTACAAAGGCAGTTGTAAACTCATCACTCGCCATAGGGACTCGGATAAGCGACAGTTAAAGAGTTTACTTGATATCGACAGCTATAAACCTGTCCCTCCACAAATTGCCTCCCTTTTCCTCATACATGGCGGAAAAAATGAGTCGGGTTTTAGAATAAAAAGGATTTTCTATCTTATTATCTAAGGCTTTTCGAAAGTAAGACATGTGTAGACTGACGAAGTGACTGGGTAAGCGACTTATCTGGTTATTGATTTCTTGCTTTTGTCGAGCGAGATGGTTACATATAAAGGCTTTTTTATATACGTATTTTTTTTTTTTTTTTCGTAAAAACGTCTTACCCACCAAAACCATCCAGGATTGTACCAGAATACCACTCTTATCGGGGACTGTATAAACTTTAAAGAGTAATGCACTCGCAAGCAGCTAATGCATCGATAAATTGAATATACTTAAAGTAAAGCTTAAAAGATGGATAAATATGACGTAACGTTATCTTTACCGGATTTTCTGTTCCTTCTTCTAATTACAACGATATATAATTATTTTTTATAGTTTTCAAGCATTGGTTTCAACGCTTAGATGACTCTTTATGTTAGCTATAATTAAGTCAGCGTTTTTTAATAAAATCAAATTGAAGTGAAATTTCGAGCTTCCGTACACCACTCGTGTAGGCAAAGACATGAAAACCTTTTCGAAACAGGTTTAACTGAAAATGCAAGTATACAAATAATTAATTTATAACTTCCCGGGGATGAACGCATATGTACATGTGTATGGGTATTGTGCAGCTCTTTATAGTCTCTTAAATGAGAGCCTACCAGAATAACATTTGTTACTTTAATCATCATTTGACGGCTAGAGTGTTGCACACAACACAGCCAATGTGTCATTGTGTATAGTAAGCAATTTGTGTTCTGTTTTTTTTTTTTTTTTTGTTTTTATTGCTATTGCTGTTGTTGTTAGCGTTGTTGCAATTGTTGATTAGTTTTCTAATAGTACTGTCAAGTAAACTACTGTAGACTAAGTAAACGCAAGGACAGATAAAGTTTATGATAACGAAAGAATAGCACTAGTGGCATTATATTGACTATATATATGTGTGCCTTGTAGGCGCTCAAAACTTAAGCGCTAATGATACTTTTAACGGCCATTGCAGACGTTAGCTGCACAGGAAGCAATCAATGACGAACATCTTTGTCGACGTCAATATTATCATCAAGTTTATATTAATCCAGTATAAGACAAAGCAACAACAGGAATATAAGTCTAACTAACTGAGGTAACAACATTTAAACTCAAAACTTAAAGTATTACAAGTATCAAGTACACAGCAAGTACGAGTATGTGTTAGCGAGATAAGTATATAGGAAAGCGAAAAATAAAGGAAATTAAAGGAAGTTGAAAAAAAAAAAAATCGGGGTAAAACAAAAAATTGATATCAAAAAATCACTGCAACCTTTAGTCATTTCGTTCATAAAGTTACTTGCCTGCCTGTTGTTCTTTTGCGTCAATGCACGGGCTCGTGTAAGCTTGTTTGCTCTTCCCTTTTTTTTTTTTTTTCTGCTAAGCAAAATACTAAGGTGCTAAAAAATCAGGCAGAAGCAGAGGAGCATAAAAGAAAAGGAAAAAAAAAAAAACAAGAAAAGAAAAGAAAAGAAGTAAGAAAAAAAAAAAACGCACGAAAACATCAATGAACGCGTTTTAGTAGAAAAGGTAGCAGCAGCAACTACTACAGCAAATAAAAAAAAAAAAAAGGAAAAAAGAAACCACGTCAACCAATGGCTAAACTAAACTCGAGCAGGTGCACACTTTCAACTCTTTGCAAACCGAATGTTCTACATATATGTACATATACATATGCACATAGTCGCACAAATTCGCATACACTTGCACTAGAGATATAACGATTCAGACGCACATAGACGACGCTTTCTTGCTTATGCTTAGCCTCTTATACGAACATTGCAATATACATTAACGACCAAATGTTACTGGCCGCCTTGTAAGCCGGTTTTTGCGTTAAGGCCTTCTTCAATTAAAACCTTTTCCGTCTGCTTTTTCTTTTTTTTTTTTTTCTCTGTCTTTCGTGTTTTTTGCTTACATAAACAGACACATGTTGTAAGTTTTTTTTTTTTTTTTTTGTACATGTTTATCCCTGTATGGGAACTATTGGCGTTTGTGAATGAATCAGTGCTTTCAAGCAACAAGTCAATACCAACAACAATAACAACAGCAATAATGCAAACGTATTCGCAAAGGGAGCAGTAGCGGAGAACAAAAAAAAAAAAAAAAACAAAAAACAACATAAATAAGAAGAATTGATTTTTCAGTTTGCCAACAACAATCTTTCTATTTATGATTCTATAAGTAAAAAATGAATTTAGTTCCGTTCTAGGAAACTAGGCTTTCTTGGCTTTTCCAATCAAATCAACGTTTAAGTGCAATGATTATGGTTACCCATAAAGTTAAGTTAAAGTTCGCTTATTACCACGTAATTGGAAACGATATCAATTATGAAAATAATACAAAATTTTAATAAAACTTTATCGTACATCCTGCCTTTTAATATACTTTACTTGCTTTTATTATCATTCACGTTTTCAATTAATGATCTGTGAAAAAGGGAAGTATCTTAGCAAGTCAGTTAGATATAACTGAAAGTTAAAGCTTCAATACTAGGCTTAGTTGTTAGTTCAAACAACACGTTCGGAAAGGGGATTTTTTTTTTGATTGAAAGCCCGTCAAAGAGTAGCAACGTGAATAGTTTCTCTTCTTTTTTGGCTGATCAATTCGCTTATTGGAAACCTATCTTCTTTTCTTGTATCAGACATTGGCTTCTTCAATAATGTATATTAGGCCTCTTTGAAAGTTTAAAATTAATTTTTCTCGGTATTTTCCAAACGTCTTTTCTTACTATGTAGTGTAAAATGAGGAATGATACGTCCTGTATCATTCATTGCCACTGCACTATGTTCTTGGTGTAATATGCGTCAAGTGTTAAGAAGATAAAAGGTTGAAGTCTTATTACGTTGCTCGTTATCCCCGACAGGGCACATACAATAACAGCTTGTTTACTATCGTCATACAGAATGAGGAAAGATGATGAAGACCTATGAAAGGATTACCTCGTTTAAAGGCTTGTAGCTGTCAATATCGAGTAAACTCGATGATTGTCGTTGGATTATCTACTGCCTGCAATGGGAAATAGGCTTAAAGCTTTTTCTTTACTATTGAATAAAAAAACTCTCGACCTTAAAATAGCTGTCGAGTTACATCTTCAAATTACGATCAAATCAACTTGATATCGGGAGCTGTAAAGATTCCAAACAAAAAAGTTCGACGAATCTCTTTCAACTTATTCCAATCGATGTTGACATCGATTTCAAGACAACGTCTTTTCGAAGATTTGAGTCTACTCAGGCTAAGTTCAAGCTTGTTAAATCTTTTTATTTGTTATACGACAAGACCTCCTTGGAATCATCGAGAGTGGAGATAAAGGTTTTACCAAATTAGTTGAATAAAAATTCATTATTTTAGCAGGGGAGATATATTTCAATATTATTAGGTCAGGCTTCTGAATTTTTAGATGAAATAATCAGTCAATCAATTTCTTCTCAAATAGGTTGTTAAAGTTTCGAAACAACTTCTTTTACTTCTAAAAGACATATTATGGCGTTTCGATCGGTCATTAGTTATACGACAAAATGTTGTTTTGCTTATACATCGATTTTGGCATTCCGAAGGAGTAGTGAAAAGAAAAGGCTCCGATGTCAGTTTTATTTTAAAAAAAGTTTGCAAAGTTCTGCAAACGGCTCAGGAAACAGAATGCTTTGCGACTTATTATGCCCTTGTGATGTTGCTCAGAACACGCCTGTAAATCTGTGGAAAAACCAACCACACACCTTTATTCAAATTCCCGGCGTTAGTTTAACAGAGAATAAGTATTGGAACACTGCGTGGACACATGCTTTCGCTTGCCTTATGCCTGGCTAATGAGACTTGTTTGGCTTATCTAGTTTTGTAGGCATTAGTGAGAAGTAATCGTTCGTTAGCTCTCTGCTGCACTGCACTGAAAAAGACTTAATTCGATTTATCTAATTTTGCAAGCGATAGTAAAAAATTATCGCTCGTTAGACACCTTCTGGATGTTAGTACGGATGTATATACGTTACAGGGCGGTTGTATAACTAAATGGCTACGTAAGGATACTTTATTAACTTAATTGGCTATCCGTGAACTGGTGAAAAAATTATCGCCCATGGACTATTTACATGGATGGGTACATATAATGCAATACATATGCAACAAGATATCTGCGCTTATGCGGCAGATTACGTTAGCGAAAGGATACTTAGGTGACTTGGTGGTTAATTAAATTACATGCGTCGCTGAAAGCTATCACCTGACCATTGCTTGACGAGTGGAAGGGAGCGTTATATCTTGTATGCATACTATGAGGTTTGAATGTACAGAAGTGACTACGTTTACGTAGCATATTACGCTCGCTTAGGTAACGTATTTAGCTTACTCATTGTATATACTATATGATGGACATTTCCGTCTCTTTTTCAAAGAATATTGTTGTCGTTTATAATTTCGTAAGCTTATGACCTACTTAGTACAGCTGTTGAATATTTATTTATTGGAGTAAGCCGGCATTTTGTTACTTTACAAAACGGTATTGCGTCAGTCATTGAATACCAACAAAGACTTCTCTATCAATCGAAAACAGTATCGAAATGTAAGGTGCGGTTTTGCTTCGTCATTAAGCAGAGACTGAAACCGATTTTGAAGTGGCACGTTATGTTTTTGTTTTCATATTCGTTTTCGTTTTTTTTTCTTTTTATAAAGAAGTCGAAATACCGCAGAAATCATTTTGTTAAACAATTAATATATAAAATAAGCTGTTAAATGAAATTTTACCATATGCATGCAATCAGCTGCAAGGCCTATAATGTAGTAGCACGCAATCACTTATAATTGTAAAATCATACATAAAACAGTTAGTAAACAGTAAATAAACTTATGAACATACTGACGCCATTAGTCTGTAACACCAAAATGAAGAGAGAGAAAAAAAATTAAAAAAAAAACAGAAAAAACTGATTGTTTAATTGCTAGCTTTTGATAAAATATCAAAAATGAGTGACTTAAACAATGAAAAAAGATTGAGACTTAAAATACAAACAACAAACAGGCCAAGTAGGAGGAAAAGATAATTAACGACAAAAACTCGGTACATAAGAGCTTGCAGTTTCATCACAAAACCGACATATGCATTAAAAAAAAAAAAAACTTGAAATTGATTAGACTAAGGATGATGGAAGCAAGTAAAAGGGATAAAAACAAATTAATAATAATGAAAATAATAAGTAAAAGTTTATAGAAGAAGGCCTTTAGGGTAAAAGTGAATTTTTTATGGCCTTACGTCGCCAAAGAAAAAAATACAGTAATTATTGGGTTCTTTGATCATAGACAAAACATTAATTTTCTTAAGTAACATATGCACAATGTTTCGCTTATTCATTCGTTGTTATTGTTACTATTGTTTTTTGTTTGTTTGTTATTGTTGTTGTTGTTGCGCAAAAATCCAACACTTTTCCAAAGACCATGTATGTATGAATGGTATAAGGAACAAATTTTCAATATATTCATGGCTTAGTAAGTGAATGATCGGTCGATATCTGCGATATGTATAAAGATAGGTATGTAGATGACTTAGTGGTATAAGTATAGTTTTTCTATTTGCGCCAGGTGCGTGTTTGTTTTCGTTACAATGAAAGAAAACATTCAACAGGTCTATACATACTATATGTATATAGATGTATACATGAACACTGGAACAATAAACATATACATATATATATATATGTATATATATATATACTTATATATACACTATGGATACCGTGGATACTGTGTTTTATGTATGCATGGCTGTGTGTGTGTGTGTGTGTTTGTTATGCTTTGTGCCTATAAATTCGATTTAAATTGAATCCGGATTGGGGCAAAAAGTCACATAGAAAATACAAAACAACAGTAAAAACTTGATCTCTCTCGTTTCGTCTTTATTTTACCGACGACGCCAACGTTAATGATGATGACGATGATGATGATGATGATGATGGTTATGATGATTATGATGATGATGATGACGTTATTAGTTGAATACAGTATATGTGTATATATTTTGTACATTATTCATTGTTATCATAAACCCCAAGTTTGTATGCGATAACTAATATTTAGCGTAGAAACGATGTAAGGAAAAAAAAAAAAAAAAGAAAAAGAAAAAGCTTCTCATTCATTTATTCATTCATAAGGTAGAGCTGTTAGCTGCGCGCGTTTGCGCATTCAAGTGGTGCTAAAAACTTTGAATACAATTATTGTGTGAGAGACCTGTTGGCTGGCAAAAGTATTAAATCCGTGGGTTGGTTACTTGCTTGACTTCTGGTTAAACCGGTTTCAGTTTTCTATGATCATAAGATTTCTTGTGGTATCGCGTATTTTGAAATAGATACAGTACATACACACACACACACACACATGCACATATAAAATGTATACATATCTACTGCACAATATGAATATGAAAATCTTTAAGATTACGATATATATATATATATATATATATATATATATATATTCATATATATGTATATATATATATATGTATCTTCATTATGTGTTTATATATAATTATTTCATTCTAGTCTATGATTGTTACCTTAATTCTTTGGCATTATAGATTTGTTCTTACAACAGTTATCGTTTAAATTGTTTTTGCTGTTATTGTTATTGTTGCTTTTAGCGTAATTTTAGACTAATCATTGTTGTAGAACTCTGATTAATAGCTGACCGTGTGGAAATGTTAATTATGCAGTATATATATATTATAGATACTGGTTAATACATGTTAATACATGTTAATAAATACATATACATATATACATGTTTATATATATATATATATATATGTATATTTTACAAATATATACGTTCATATCTTCAGGGCTACATCCACTGCTGGATGCTAATGAAACGCGTTTGTTCTAATAACAAAAACAAAAAAAAAAAAAAAAAGAAAACAAAAATAGTAATAATAACAAAAACGTGGCTTATAATAAATCTATTAATCGAATCATGAGAAAAACATAAAAACATAAAGTTTAATTAACTATTTTATTTTACCATAATAATATTTTGCACATGTTTTTTTTTTTTTTTTTTGGACTTTGCTATAAAATCCGGTCTAAAAATAATTTTAATAATTTTTGAAAAATGAAACGGACGCAGCCGGATTAAAGGCAAAAAGTCTACAGCGTTTCACTATTGACTGCAATCAAATGAATAATTAAATAAAATTATTTTTAAAAATTCTTATTTCTATTATTAATTAGGCAAATAACGACCACACGAATTATGTGAACAACGTAAGCGTTTCTGTTTTGTTTTTTTCTGCTATGCCACGACAACAATTCTTTAATAATAATAAAGTATTTTTTGAATGTGTTTTTCTGTCATTAAAATTGAGAAGAGCACAAAATTATGGTAATTTAGGTCAAGACGTTAACGTTAAAATTTAGTCATAACTTCTTTTATATATATATATACATATATATTTATATATGTATGTATGTATGTATTTATGTATGTATGTATTTATGTATGTATGTATTTATATATATATATATATATATATATATATATATATATATATATTTGTAAATCTGTATTAATATAACCTTGTGTGTGAAAAGAGACTAATTTATTATGTTGTTAAATACGAAAAGATGTTTAAATTTTGGTTACAGCTTTTGGGTGAATCGTAAGCCAAAGTTTGACTTGAAATTTTTATTCGTTTACGGGTAAATTTATTTGCGATAAATTTTCAAAAAGGAAACGATACTTTTACACCTACAATCAATGATTAAAGCGTCCCTTTTAGTTTCTTCTCTACAAATTTTATATCACCTATCAAAAAGGAGGCGTATACTAAATTCGAGCTTCAACTTGTAAAAGTTGAAATAATAAATAATAATAAATAACTTATCGTTTGTTCAAACCATTCGAATTTCTATTCTTTATGTTTGACACTATAATGAACCAAGACCCACCCCTTGCCTACCTTACCATTACCCTATAATTTAAACATCCCTTAACAAAATACATAAGCAACGTAACATAAAATGTTGTATTTGATAAGAAACAAGTACAAAGATTATAATAGGCCACGGCTCATCATTAAATACCCTAGATCGCTTCGCTTAATACAATTACGCATGTAAAACGTTCTATGGGAAGTGGTTGAAAAAGTGCTCCGAATCATAATAGCGTTCGTCCTTGAGCCGAAACACGTTCAAATTTCATGAAAACATCTAAATAGTTATGGCCTGTAAGTTAAACACAAGAAAACAAAACGACCAGACGGACAGAAAAGCTTAGAAAGGGATTCCTAATCGATTGTTATAAAAAAAGAGTCCTTCTAGATAATAACTGTAGAAATAGTACTGACGGCGGACAATACTATGGATAGTAAACGTACAACTAGTTTCTTATAGCAAAGCTACACATGTCGAAATAAAAGCGGAGGAGCAAAGTTGCGCATCTAATGCTTTTCACAGATCATAAAGAAGGTTTATGTTTTTAAAGAGAATAAAATTCTTTGTCGAGTAAAAGACGCACATCCCCAGCGCAAGCCTTGAAATTGCATGTTTCTCAACGATAATCTTCTCACAATAGGGTGCTGATCACAAAAGATTCAACTTCATGCGTTGGGTTTCAAAGATAATCACGTCTTTTCCGCATCCTTAGGCATCGACAATATGCTAAATCTATTATTGCTTTTGCAACAACGAAGCAAGCAATAGAAAAAACTTTCTATTGACTACTTAAGACATGTCGTCTGTACAGGTAAGCACCGTGGTAATCCGGAAGGATTGTAAATAGAGTCCTATTGGCGTTTTTGTACATCATTAAAGAAAGGTGGATGTGTATTAATTTAGTTAACAGGTCTGCAAGGCACAGAAGGAATCTTCAGAGTACATAGTTTTGATCAGTATTAAATGCTGAGCCCATTTATGCAAGTCTGTCCTTCCATTGATCTGCTTTTACAGACTTAGTACTTTTCTTGTAATGCATATATTTGCACATTTAAATATATCTCGACCAAAATCGCTAAGTAGTAATATTTTTGCGTATTGATGTGAAAAACTTGTTCACGCTGAAAAACGATAACATTTTGAAAAAAAAGTTAAGTGCACAAAATTTAGACTAAGTAGATGCATTTTTTGTCCCCATCCCATACATAAGGGATTACAAGAAGAGTAAGCCTTTATATGACGGAGACCAGCTGTTGGCACGTTACGAGGAAAATAAGAAAACAATGACGAGAAAAAAATTAAATTCACCAAATTTGGAACATGTCAGTTGGGTCCGCTTCGATAAAAGGACTCTCATGAAAAGTATGCTTTTACATAAAAACAAGGTTTAACATTTGATTCTTTATCCCAAAAATAAATGGAAAAGTAGGTTAGGTGAAGTAATGTAGGGTATTTAATAACCGGCCTAGGCGACTTGACTGTTATTACTTATTTTTCTTAAGACGAAATCATGAGTTTTTCCTTGATTTCAGCTGAAAATATAGGTAATGTTCGAAATCAGAGAAATCCTTCTCAGTCTAAACGCGTGATGAATCCACTACATTGGTCACAGCGGGACATTTATGTCACAAATTAACTTATTGATTTTCTTTCTTTCACATGAACTTAGTTTAATAAACGCGCCTTATAAGCAATTTGTTCGAGGTGGTGCTTCAACTACCAAGTTACTTACAATCCTATGTATGATGTTTATGGTCGAACCGCAAGTACTTGGCATGTTCTCAAAAGAAAATCACAGATTTAATCAATCATGGAGTGGTTGCATACTACATACGTAACTATGAAATCCGAGTTTGTGGGTAGTATGTGCAATATACACAAATGCCTGAAGTTGTTCTTCTTTTTATAGCTTCGACGTCTGGCAGCAATAACCAATTATGATACCAATACAAGTCGCAATACAAAAAATACCCGCCGACATTCGTTTTCTCTGAAAAAGAAAGGCTTGATGGCATTTGGATTTATTTTGGGAATCCCAGGTTCAAAAATCGGTACGTGGATCCAGGCACACCGCTCACATCGACCGCGAAACTGAATTGCTTTGACCGAAAGACAATATTCTGCGTTTGACGAGACCAGAAGTGTATGGTTTATTATCAGCTGTTAAAGTCTGGTCCAGTGGTTATTACGAAATGCTACTGAAAGCAATTAATTGACCTGAATCATTTACAGTTGAAAAAACGGAAGATATATGAACTAAGGCAATACAAGATTTTATTTTTGCTTGACATTCGTTCACCCATCCTTACAGCAGTTAGTGATAGGTTGGAAGCATTCAACTAATGATTGCTAGTCAATGCGTTTTACTCACTAAAGCATATCTTTGCCATAGTCACTTGTTTGGATCAGTAGTGGAACACGAATTTGCTTTGCACCGCATCAATGCTTACGAAATCGTAGGGAAAGGGCCTGATGACTGACTGGTTTGTTTTAAACAAACGACTAATTGACGTATGGACAGACAAAATTTTCAAAATTTATAGCTAGCAGCGAGCAATATTTCGGCTAAAATATTTTTTATCATTGTTTTAGGTACATATCTGGGTGCTGGACTTTTGAAATGCAGGTCGTGTCTTCAAATGTTTTAATTAATCTATTTATTCAAAAGACGAATTTTAATTCTTTCACATGAAGGTTGGGAGTTGTCATTCATTGTTACTGATGCGGTGCAATCTCTTTGTTAGCTTAAGTAATTATTTCAGTTAATTTAAAAAGATTTAAGTTTCCAAAGATTTATGAGAAGAATTTTTAAATTATTTTCCATTATTAATATCGATTTCTCTTTAAATATGCTTATCAGTATATTAAATATTTAGATACATTAAGATGAAAAGTATGTGAAAAGGGATTTGCCACAGAATTGCCTCGAACAATTAATAACAGCATCTTTGCATACGATTACAAAGCCTTTGATAAAAACACGAAAATCCAAAAATACGAAAATACGAAATAACAAAAATTTAATTTAATAATTGTCTCGAGTAGGGTTGCATGCGTCACAAGAACGAATGCGATAATTTAAAGATCAAAGTTTCATCTAAAAGCATATGCTGGCAAAGAGTTGTAAGCGTTTTTATTATTGACTGTTTGTATAACGAAGAAAATAAATGGAAAATAAGACAAAGGGGAATATCGCCTAAATGAATTAATAATGTTGTAACAGACCACAATTGATAGCTAGGGTTAAAGTTAACTTGGGAACATTTTTTTGTTTTTTTCAAATTTAAATAATTTTTGTTAATTTAATTCATTTAATCTAATTAAAAGTTTCGGTCCATTTCATTGATCGTCGAAGGGTTTAAAAAGTTTTAAAAAATTTTAATAAACTACAAACACACGCACACCCATGGACATAAGCATAAATCTATGCGTAACAAATGTTTCATACAAGTATGCCTTTATGCATACATAAAAGTATGCATATATATATATATAAAAAAATGTCGCGCTTGCTTAATTAAATTTTATCAATACCTGTGTGCGTAGCGTAAGTGTGTAAGCTTCTATTAAGTCTTCTAGTATTGGGTTGTCAAGAAAACAATTTCGCTATTCTGACAATAATGTCACCGTTAAATATACATATATGGATCGCAAATATACATATATGTATTCATCTGAGTACGTACGTACGTACGGAGTCATTTATCTTCTTGCTTGATCTTTTCTAATTTCAGTCGAGTGTCGATTATATATAATAAGGAAAGACGAGCGAGACCAAATGACGAATTGATTTAAATTTTCGCTTTTGCCTACCTATTCGAATCCTTCGTTAGTCAAAACCGAATTGACCGGATATCCGGTGTTGATGCGTCAAACTAGTTTCTCTACGATTTGTTGATATTATTAAAGTTGTTACTGGTTTTTTAATGCTGCTGCAAATGCTGTATAATTTATACAACATTTATGCACTAGATGGATACGTGCGCGCGAGCAACCGCCACATAGAGCTTAACCAAGTTTAAGTTAATTTTGCTGTTTTTCGTGTTTTTGTTTTTTTTTTTTTTTTTGATTGGTTTTTTACTCTATTCAATTGCTTATGCGAGCTTGAGGCTGTGTTTGTATAACAACGCAGTCATTCTTACCTCTCAAAAAGCCGCAGATTTGATAGTTTCGTTTTTTATTTATGTTATTTATTTTTTATTTTTTATTTTTTATTTTTTATTTTTTTTTTGTTGCATTATTAATGAAACCTGAATTAAACATATATGTCCACATAAGTAGTAGTAAACGTGGGTAAGGGCACCTATCGTTCTTAAGCTCTCTTGCGTAAAGAAAATGATGAGATGGCATTTTTTATTTTTTTTGTGTTCACATCTTCTACCCAATGAATATATATGAAAGCATTTAGTCATTAACTAAGTTTCTGTTAATATTTAGTACGTGTTCGTTTTTGATATTGTTCGGTTCGGTTAATGCATTCTTACATATATACATATACATATACAAATAAACGCACATAAGCACATGTAAACATATTTGAAAGTTTATTAAGATGTGTTTGTTGTCTGTATATATATATAAAAAAAAAAGCAAAAAAAAAAAAAACAAAAAAACAAAAAGTGTATATTCATAAAATGAAAGTGACCATTAGTGCGACATCCGTTGTGTCATTATCAAACATCTACTCGGTCAACTAACCATTCATTCAGTCGTTCATTCACTCATTCATATGTACAACCAGTTTTATTTTTTCTTTTATGCCTTTATTTCTTTTTTTGCCCTTCTTTCCTTTTGTTTTTTTTTTTTTTTTTTTTTTTTTTTTTTTATGTTTTTCTTACTCGTTTCGCATTTTTTTCTTTTCTCTTTTTTTTTTTTTGATCTTTAGAAAATTGTTTGTTTGTTTAAGGTATTGACATGAATGTGCGTATGTAAGTAAAAGTAAAGCTTCCTTTATTGCCAAGGAGGTCTACGTAAATTTTCATTTCGTATGCCTGTGCGCTGTACTTGCTTTTTATGACCGACTAAAAATGTTCTTCTAGTTTGACATTTTCACTTTTCATATGCTATCTCTATAGCTGCAAGTGTACCCACATGACTTAGCAGAGAGTTTGGCAAATAGTTTTTCGTTCTTTTTGTTTTTTTTGTTTTTCTTAAACGAAACTAGAACAAATTTCAAAATGTTTATTCTCTGGCATAAGTTTTTCGATATATAATTCTTACCCTGTATTTGACCTGTGTTGCACTGCACTGTAATGTATTCACTTAACTTGTGGCTTCCGATATGAGTTTCTTGTGGCTAATGACGTTCAATAAAGGACAATTGTGGTTGCTTGATCTTCGTATAGTGGTAGTTAGTTGTTAGCTGTCTCATATTTGAAGGCACACATCGATATCTATACTGACATAAGGATGGTTATAAGTATGTATTTGTGTGCAGATTTTATGGTAAAGGCTATTTATAAAGCACATGGCTTCAACTAATGTATGAATGAAATGAATCGAATTGAAGAGGAAACCAGTTAAGTGTATTCTTCCCTTCTTTCAATTTTCTGTTGGTTCTTATTTAGAGCTTACGTTTTCGTATTTACGTTTCATATGTATGCACATGCATACATATTCGTATATGGTCACACTTGAAGGAGTTTGACGGCATGTGGACAGTAAGTAAACTGGTTTTTGCTGTACTTTGTTTTCAGGCAAATTAATACTTAAGTGTGATAAAATGTCATTTTTATGTACCTAGGTATGCGTACATATGTTCATTTGAATAATTCATAGAACTTATATTTAGTTCCATCTTTATATTAGGCATTCATTTTTTGTTTTTGTTTTGTTATTGCATTAATTTCCATTTCGAGATAAAGCTTATCCTGCAGGCAAGTTTAAGTAAGCAGGGAGCAAGCGATTTCCTTTATCGATATTTTTAGTTACTTGAGGTTCCTTAAATATTTGCTCTGACCGGTTATCTTCTAGTATTTATATCAATTAAGGAATAGTGCGGGATTTTGTAATGTAAGCATAGAGACGTAAGGGAGTTAGTCCAAAAGCACTTGTGAGATCAGGAAATATTAACGCTCTTTAAGATTTGAGAAGAAAGCTTGAATGTTGTGCGACTTAGTGCGAGATTTGAAGTTTCCACTCTAAGACTGGCTGAATGGCAAGAAAGGCTTAAGCTATTTAAGTCGCTTGAAAAAACTAACTTGAACGGGACCGCTTTTTGAAAGTGATTTCTTCACACCTGGCGAAAATCACATCATGTTTTAGAAAGAGCTTCTATAGACTCAAAAATAGGAGAATGAAAGCCATGTCTTTTTCGAAAGTCTCCATTATTTGCATTGATCGCTGAAAGAGTTGTAAAACGATTAGTTCTCCTTAGTATGTATTTACTCTGCTTAAGGTGAGATGAATGTTCCTGTATGACAAGCAGATGTGTCCCGCCCATAGGTCCGAGTAACTGGCATTTTAAACACGCAAGATCAACTTTCGAAACATGGACCAGCTTCTACTCAATCCAGGTGTGCATTGATTTCCTTTTATGTTAAAGGAAATAGCGAGAACAGACTTTCGATTGGGTTTCGACACCGAAACAGAAGATATTTTATGCCTATAGCATCCACATTGTAGCGATATCTAATTCCTTGCCAAGCTGAAAGAGAAAATTTTGAAAAAAAAAATTTCCAAACCCTAATAATTCTCTTCATTACCTTTTCTAAATACGCGACCTTCGGTAGTTTTCAGTTGAAAGATAAACTTGTTTCAAATTTGCGCTTTAGTTGCCTTTGATCAGACTTAATGCAATCGTCGTCTGCATGAAATGAAGTCTTACTGTTTCTCATCTTTTATTGTTGGCATCATCACTGTCCCTCAAGGCCTTTAATAACGAACAATGTTACTTGTGAAAAGTGTGTAAATTATTTCACTGAAAATTAAAGTAAGATTCATATAATCTTAAGTAGGCGCTGTAACGCCTAAGGTGTTGATCATCGCATTTGATTATTTTTCATTTCATTTTAGGCTTTAGCTTATGTGCTTCGCAATCTCCTCCAGTGCAGAAATTTCGTGTGACTCCGCACGATTTGCAAATACTGGAAGGCACCGACACGCTATTACGCTGTGAGGTCGCAAATCGTGCCGGTCAGGTTCAGTGGACAAAAGATGGTTTTGCTTTGGGCTTTTCCGCGGTTATACATGGCTTCCCCCGATACTCGGTTCTGGTGGATGCTGCGAACGGTATCTACAATTTGCAAATTAAAAATGCTTCACTTGAAGACGATGCGGAATATCAGTGTCAAGTGGGACCAGCTGCAGGCAATCCTGCTATTCGAGCCAACGCCAAGTTAAGCATAGTCGCTGCTCCTAGTTCTATAGCTATTGATGGTTACGCGCAAAATGCCAAAGTCGAAATAATAGAAAAACAAAATTTGACGCTTAAATGCATTGCACAGAATGCTAATCCTGCAGCTGAATTACTTTGGAATCGCGACAACACACCTTTAGTTGCAAGTAAGTAAATTAACATTTAAGCTTTTAAAGAATATTGCTTTGACAGTGACATACGCTTAGTTCAAGCACGTGTTGAGGTGACCGAAACATCTGCGAAACGTTTTACTACAATTTCTACTATAACTTTACAACCGACTGCCGATGATGATTATAAAGACTTTTCATGCGAAGCCAAACACAAGGCCTTACCACCCGATGTACCCATGCGTTCTACAGTACAACTATCGGTTTTGTGTAAGTAATTGGGCAAACATATATACCATCAGGTTAATTTATTGCGACCTTGCCATATACGTATATATAGATCCTCCTGGTACACCATTTTTTGAGGGCTACAGTCAAGGGGAGACATTAAGACGAGGACAAAATGTAAAAATTTCATGCCGCAGTAGGGGTGGCAATCCTCCCGCTCAATTAATTTGGTATAAGAATGGGTTACCTATTAGTTCACCTCAACGGTAAGTTACAATATTTTCAAGGGTTGTTTCTTTGCTTTTATTTATACCTTTTAAATTTATTTATTTACAGAACTTCAGGTCGTCTGTCGGAGAATGTTTACAGTTTTGTAGCTGAAGAACAAGATGACGGTGCGAATTTAGTTTGCGAAGCTAAAAATATACTCTCTAACACTGCCTTTAAGACTGAAGTTAATTTAACTGTTTTATGTAAGTTGCAAGGAATAAGAATATTCTCTCCTCCTTTTCAGTCTTAGTTTTATTGCACCGCAAATAAAATGTCTCAAGTTATAGCTTGGTACTTAATTGTTATTTTCCTTTTAATTCTGTTCTCTTTCATAGTTGCCCCCAAGGAAGTCACTATAAATGGAGCCACGGAGGCTAAAGTGGGCGATGTAGTGCAGTTAACTTGTCTTACGGCACCGTCTAATCCAGCAGCACGCATTAGCTGGTCTTTAAATGGTCGCCCGTTAGGTAACAACACATATAAAACATTGCGTTCAGCAACTGGCGGCGGTTGGATTAGTTCGTCGAACGTTTCCATAAACATAGATACAAATAGTCGTACGTTTGTGGCTGTTTGTCATGCTCTTAATGTAGAATTAACGCAAAATATTGTTGGTTCGCATAGTGTGCATGTGCTATGTAAGTTATTTCGCATAAAAGATATGCTGACGTCAAAGTATGTCAATTTTCCCCCTTTTGGTTTTCTTAACTAATTTAAGATCCCCCATCGCCACCCTTATTGACGGGCTATAATGACGGTGATGTCATCATTTCGGGTTCAGTTAAAAAGTTGCAATGCTCTTCGTTGGGTGGCAATCCTCCACCAAATTTAACTTGGTATAAGAATGACAAAAAATTGAATACAATGTCTAAAGTGCAAGATTCTAAAATAACCTCGGAGCTTACTATACTGGTTAATGCGTCAGACAATAACGCCATTTACAAATGTGAGATACAAAGTTCAGCTATTGAGATACCATTGTTTGCTACAAAAACGTTAAGCATACATTGTAAGTTGAACAATGACGGTTATGGACACTGAGAATCTTAGTCTTAGTTTTTTCTTTTTCGTAATTTAATAGTTCCTCCGGAGACAGTTAAAATCACAGTAGAGCCGAAAAATTTGGTTCCTGGTACAAGAGCCAAGTTGATTTGTGACTCTAGTTCAAGCAATCCCCCAGCCAAGGTGTCTTGGTGGAAGGATGGTATACCGGTGGAAGGGGTAAATCTTTCGAATAAGCCAGGATTATGGGGTGGTTCCGTAACCACCTTGGAAATATATGTGAACATAACTCAAGATTTGGACGGTATAGTATACACTTGCCAGAGCAATAATGAAATCTTGCAGCGCAGTGTTCATGAAACCATTAGCTTGGATATTTTATGTAGGTTCCCACTTACATGCAATGCCAGCCAATACTTATGAAACTGATAAATATTTTGTTTTTAGATCCCCCGAAATTCGATAACACTCAAACCAATACTTATGTGGGAATTGAAGGCGAACCTTTGCATATAGAATTACATGCTTCGGGAAATCCTATGGCTATGACTTATACGTGGACTAAAGATGGTTTACCTATTCTATCTAATGGTATTCAAGGCCAACGTATTTCATCTGATGGGCCCGTCCTTAATATAAGTAGAATATCGCGAAATGATGCCGGCAGTTATATTTGTGAAGCCATGAATTCCCAAGGCACTACCATCATGGAAGTACAGCTAGTTGTGGAATGTAAGTATAAAACGGATATTCGATGTCAACTGTCCATCAAATGGAGATGTGTTTTTGCAGATCCCCCTCATATAGAATCAGTGTCTGAGGGTGCAAGTTTCGTGCCTGGCGAAGATGCAGTTCTAGCTTGCAGTATTATGGCTCGACCTTTGTCCTCCGAACATGTCACTTGGCTGCGAAGTGGCTATGACTTGAATGGTCGGACTACCACCACTTACGACAATGGAACGTCGTATTTGCACATAAGCAATGTTCAAAAATCAGATATTGGCAACTTTACTTGTGTAGTGAATAACCGAAGAGGTCCGCCGGCACAGAAAGAGGTCTTACTTATAGTCCAATGTAAGCTGAAGATTAAAAAGCCATGAAAGATAGGTTGAATTTGTGTCTTTTTGCAGCCGCCCCCGAACTTGATCACTCTCCGTCGTATACCCGATTCGCCGGACGTTTAGGTGAACGGACACGATTGACTTGTAGAGCTTTGGCAGCACCTCAACCTAATTTTATTTGGCGCCGTCAGGGCAAGGATTTAAAGATGCGCCGAAATAAATTCAAAGCTATAGATCGTAGATTGGATGCCTTTACCTATGAGTCAACTTTGGTTATAGAAAACACGTCAAATGACGATTATGGCCAATATGAATGTATGGCACGTAATGCACATGGTCAAGCTAGTACCACGTTGGAGTTTTCTAAGCCTATGCGGCCAGACACTCCGCTCGAATTGTTGGTAAACAATGTTACAGAAAATGGGGTAGATCTGTCTTGGATACCAGGCTTTGACGGTGGCCTGCCAGTTTATTATCGTTTACGGTTTAAAGTATACAATGAAGACAAATACAAGTACATCGATGGCAAGCCGGGTAGCTTAAATGTCACCATTGATGGTTTAAAGGCAGGCAGTACGTATGTCTTTTCTGTAATGTCTGCTAATGAAGCGGGTGGCAGCAAATTCTTGCCTGATATCAAATTAACTTTAGCAAAAGGTAAATATTGCAAATCAAAGAGTCCATCTAAACGGGAATATATTTGTATTCGTTTAGGATCTACACCTTTATCAGCAGAATTAAATGAAAAGGATGAAATGCCTAATTTTATGATAATTGGTATAACATCGGCTGCGATGGTTTTATTAATACTGAATGCTGCTTTGGTAGCTTGGTTTGTGATTAGACGACAAAATAAAAATGCAAACGAAGTAGAAGCACCCAACGATGATGCATATTCTAAAGAGGACAATCAGTCGGTGTATAAGGTAGGCTTTGCTATATGTTTTTTTTCTTAAAGAATTCTAAGAATTATATTCTAAAATGTTTTAAACTGTAAACAGTTACCCATTTCTGCTTTGCAGGCCGATGTACAGAAACAACCTACTGCCACTTATTTGGTTGAAAATGTTGATATTATACAATCCACTTCGTATCCACCTAAATATCAGGAGAGTTCAATGTGCACACCGCCTTATGCGTGCAATCCAGACTTTACACGTACCCTACCCAATCCTAAAAGACATAGCAGCCGTAACGGCATACCCGAATCGGCACGTTCCAAAGATGATCATATGATTATGTCGAATGGCATTTATATTCCCTCACCATCTCCAGCATCGTCATTGGTTATTAAGGGCAGTTACATTTCTTCGCCTTCTCCGGCGCCACCTCCAGACGGTTCTTACTTCAATATGAGTGACAAGTATATTTCGTATCCACCAGTGGTGAGTATACGAGTTTAATAGACCCATCTTCTTAGATATTAAAGAATGGCTTCTTTAGGCCTACTAAATGAATGAAAACTAAACTTAAGCAACGGCCAGCAATATTAGCATGACACAGAGCTTATACTGCCGGATAGACTGAATGAATCATTCAAATGAAAAATCCAAAAAGAAAAGAAAAGAAAAGAACAAAAAAAAAAAAAAAAACGGAAAATTTAAATTTTCTTAGAAAATAAGTAAACGAAATCAATTAAATAAGTACAAACGAGAAGTGAGCAAAAGAAAGGAAGAATTAAACAGACCGGAAGAGAAAATATTGGAAAAGTTTCTCCTTTGATCTATGCTTATATTGAAAGAGTACGTTTGTGCTTTAAGGCTGTGATAATAAAAAAAAACAAAAAAAGAAAAAAAGAAAAAAAAGACACCTGTTCAAGTGGTCTGGGCTGCTATGCAGACAAGCCGATTATAAGGGAAAAATGCTGTCCGATAGAGAGAAAACCAAGGGGTAGCCTATAAGGCACTTTATCCATTACATCGTAAAGCAACACCTTAATTAGCAACGCATTGTATATAAACATAGCTTTGAATTATCAGTTGGGCCGTCCTACCCACCATCATTAATAACGTCTTCATCTGCATCATCACTCATGTAGGGTCACGTAGAACAGCAACAAACCATTTGAGCAGGTTTTATTTATATAATTATACAGAAGTTTTTTTTTTTTTTTTATATATATATATACATGCATACACATTATTTTATAGCTTATAGAATGAACACATAGGTACATATAAAAATACATATATATATATATATGTGTATATCTATGTATATTTAATTATTCTCTCTTAAAAACAATCGTTAAGTATGTTATAAAGTCTCTAAATCATAGCATTTTTTATCGTATCTTTCCCTCTAATAATAGATATTATTTTCTTTCCTTTAAGGTCCATTAGAAATTTTTTATTTTTTTTTTAATTTAAAACAAAATTTTAAAACAAATTAGATTTTAAGTGTAAGGAAATACGAATTGTTAAACTCGTCATAGTAAAGAATAGTAAGTAATCACATATTACAATCGTATTTATATGCATACTTAAGCATTGACGCAGACATCCCTATGATGTACTATATAATATTCAAACATTTTAATAATATGAGTAACTGTTATAAATTCTGGTACTTCTTTCAATTTATTTAAATTTCGTTTAAATGATATGAATTAAAAAAATTCTTCCGCCCCATTCTTTAAAGTAAAGTTAATTTAAAAAATGACAGACAATAAATTATGTATATACAATTGTATCTGTTCAGACGATACATCATCAATTTTAGATATTTGATTACATTATATACATAAATACATAGCATAAAGGTCTGTGTAGACTTAGTTGATTAATTCCGGTTATTTTTTATTGTGTACAGAACGCGCACACGCATAGGCGAAAGCGAATAAATCATTCATTACTGCATTCGCATTTGTGTGCATTTATTTTTTATTATTTATATATGAAATTTGCAATTTCGTTAGTATATATATGTATATAAAAAAGTACATTCATTTTCTTTTTCTGAATAAAAAAAAAAAAAAAAAAAAAAAAAAATGCATTTCAATTAAATTAAATTGAATTTTTGAATTAATTACGGATCAATCAAAGTCATCCATAATAATGGTAAGTATGACTAAGGAAATAAACAAGCTACGCTTATAATGCAACGCTTATAAGCAAAAAGTGGCAATTGAATCTTCAACGGCTTACAATCATCCTCTTGCAATAATCGACATAGGTTCGCTTTGCTACAATGCCTAACATTGTTTGATAGGCTGTGCGACGGACGAGATTCTTACAAGTGTAGGGTTTCTTATCGAAAAATTTGCTATTAGATGTGTTGCGTTAGAAACTCGTTGTTTGAGTAAATAATGCAAAGCACTAAAAGCTAATCAGCATTATATCTTGGCTACCATTTAAAAGCGTTTGCTCATTAAGGATCACATTTACTTTAACAGGTATTGCGTTACAGCTGCTAAATAGTGGACTTCCGCCGGTGCCGGAAGCACAAGCCAACAATCTTAAGATAATCGTTGGCCTAATGAGTCCATCATTAATTAAATGTGTTTGGACGTATGACGGCTAAATCGTTTAGTTTGTTCTTGTGCGTATCTCCTTCTTCTTCGTCTTAATGCATGCCATCTCCTACCACGATGCACTTGTCTTTCTCCAACGAGCACCTTATATATCCTAATATAGCATTCTGTACATTCAATACGCTAGGGATAACTGGTCTGTGATTCTTAGAGGGAGTGCTTCGCAAGCGCAAAAAGCATGTCAATATTGTAAGAGCTGATCACTAAAAGCGTTCCTTTCTCTTTTTCTCGATCGTCCTCTCGATCGTCATTTCTCTCCATACAAATTTTTCAGTGCAATGGAAATTTATGGAATTTATGCTCCTTGTCTTATTATTCACAGCTAGATATGATATTATTAAAGCCGAAACTACCGCATGGGTCAATTTGATCTCTTTTAAATATCAGAGAACTTGTTATAAAGGATTTAAAACTTTTGTGAACAAGAAAAGATTTTTAAAGATCTACAAGCGATTTTTTCCCTAACTCGTCTAGTTTTGGGGATGTTAGTGATATACACCTTTTTCAAAGTGGGTCAGTTTGACTCATATGTAAGGAATTGCTACATTCGCAAAAATGATTAAATGAAGTGGAAATTTTTTACAAAATTTCTTGATCCATTGCGATACCGAACATTAAAAGATGACTGTCCATATGAGTATAGAAGAAGGTATAGAAGAAACTGCGATCACCTTGAAAAAGAAACTCGAATTTTTAATATTTTCATCTATAACTTCCGGAGCCGTGAAGATATTTCCGACGAACTGTTACCCGGACGTTTGCTAGAATCGCATGCACGATCGGTTGAAAAATCGCGAGAAATAGAGAAAGCCTATCGAAGGTTAGCGAAATGTGTAGTGAGAGCGGTAGAAGTGGCAGGCATAGAAAGGGCTTCTTCCATATACAAAGTACCTCACTCTCTCAGTGCCGCAGAGTTCTATTAATCCAGGGACTTAACGTATTTCGTATGTCTCTTTTTTTTTTAGTCATTGGTCAGTTGAGATAGACACGATAAAATTATACAGAGTAGTTTTTTGCGGTAGGGGTATAAAGGTTGGAATAAGGGCTGATGGTAAGTCGTGTGAGGAGATTAACGTAATGAGGCCGGTAGCAAAGAAAACCACAATGTAAATCACGACTGGGTGAAAACTATTATTTCGCAAAATTTCAAGATAAATTGCATTCTGTAACTGTTGAACTGGTAAACTGATCCTGCCGCACTGTCTCTCTTAATTAGCTTGATCTCGTAAACAGGCTTTATTTATTAATATGTATGTTCAACTTTTTAATTTCTTGTTTTCTCAAGTTTCCAGTAAACACTAACTGCATTAAATTAATTCATTTTTTGATTGCGTCGGAGTTTTGCAGCCGTTTCAAAAGACTTAATTAAATCGCAAAAAGTTTTTTAAGAGAACGATGTTTACAGCTTTTTCGAATAGTTACCTTAAGAACAAATGTTGTTTTAATATCGATTTAAGGGTCGCTAGACACAACTCAGAAGAAATTCCTCGAAATTATATGTAAACGCCAGAATGTAAACAGCGCAAAGAGGGACTGACTTGCGAAACATGTTAAGCTGAAATAATTAAAAAAAATAATTTTTTTGTTTTATTTAAAAAATCCCTAAATGAGTATAAAACAAGTGCTAAGTAAAAAATGAGCAGTGAAGAATGTGGGGTGTAACAAACACAAACACAGTTGGCTGTCTTCTAATGTAGTTTCTTATATTCAAAATAGTTTTACTCAGCGTATTAAACTATTCTACGCAAGTTAAAACCAAACGAGTGAAAATTCTATAGTGGGTCAGAGCTCACTATTGAATACCGTGCGTGCAACAACCTACAGTTATTCATGTAAGGATTTTAAAAAAAAAGCTGCGAAGGATGGAAAATATGAATCGAAAAAGTGGTCCGATTCGAACAAATTGCATCAATTGCATCTTTCGGACAAAGCACTTCCTTATACTATACTTTATTAAAAATTATGGCCTATGGATCGACACAAGAAAATTACGCGGGTAGACGGATGGACAAGCTTTAATCGTTTCAGAAGGTTATTGTGAATCGATCAGTATTTTAGATCTGCAGATCTGCTGCGTTTTGTATACATCCGTACAAACTTACTACATGCTTATAATGCATGTGGTGTAAGATATAAAAGAATTGTTTGTTACTAACTGAAAAGCAAATCTATATCAAATATGTTACTTGCTTTGTCCGAAATAATGCTTTATATATCGCAAGAGATCTGAGAATACCGTTATTTACATTTCTTACTTTTTTTAAATTTTTTTGCTTAGTATTCTGTTGTTTAATATAAAAGCTAGTAAATGGCTTGGCGTTAGGATAAATTTTTTTAAAATGGCGGATATTTTGATATATAATGCGTTCAATTGCATTGTACATCAATATGATTGATATTAACGCATTCCAACATTTATTTTCGAGTAAGAAAAGTGCAAAGAACATATCATATCTATGTTGGGCGGAGAATAATATAATATCAAGGAAGCAAGTAGAAACACTCAATGAGAGCAAGAAAATGTTACAATCGGAAGATGGTGAAAAGATCGTCAATCAATCGTTGAAATTGCAGCTACCTTCATAATACTTAGCATGAAAGATAAACTAATTGAGCTTGAAATCATGCCATAGAATAAAACGTTCTTGCGATGCAGGGCTATTCTCATTCCGCTTTATAAAATGTTTAGCTGTATTTTAAAACTTTTTTAAGGGAGATGAGATAGATCTTTCGGCATTACTGTAAAGAAAAAAAAAAAACAAAAAAAAAAAAGAACGCAATAACAAATCCCAACATATGTCATACTTTCTGGAGTTAAATAAAAATATAATTATAGTAAAAGCATCACACACACGTATATAACATAATATATGAATGAAACCAAAAAAAAAAGCACCAAAATGAACAGAAAATGAAGAATTAAGCTGCTTGTTGCAAATTGGGCAAACAACAAACACAAAGTATACGTAAATGTTTGCATTTATCGACGCACAGACATACACACACACGCACACATTCACACAAATGCAACACCGACATACGCACATATTAAAGTGGCGCAACAAAGACGATGATGCCAGAACTGAATTTATATGTAAATGCGTCTATAATGATGACGACTTGTAATGTGTATGAGTCTTGAGCAGAAACGTTTCTTACAAACATATATGTGTTCTATGGTAAACACTTTCGCACTTTATTGTCTGTCAGATTTAATGGTAGCGATACAACTCCTGTTGTCAGCGTATCTTGCGACAACTCAAGTATATGACTAGCGTAGAAAAAATACTAACAAAAAAAAAAAAAATAAATAAATAAATAAAAAATAGACCCTTCTTGGTGGATTTATACGCTACCTTAGTAAATGGTTGGCGTTATGTCTCAAGTAACTGCAAGATAACTGCTGCTGCTGTTGCTGCTACTACTGCATCTATACAGCTATAAGTTAAGCTTTTTGCGTTGCTGTTTTTTTCATTTTTTTTTTTTTTTTTTTGCTTAAAACGTGAATATACATATTTATTATTCGACTTCTCTTATGCCACATACATTTCCAAGCAGAACAAGTGCATGGAGTGATATGTAACAGCATGTATACGTCTGTTCGTTTGTGTGTGTGTGTATATGTGTGTGTGTGTGTGTGTATGTGGATATATGCCTATAAGTATGAGTTGATAAGTGGATGTTGTGTACAAATAATATATTCGTGGGAATTAATTATGCGATGCCTGATGATTCCCATGCTATTGAAAATAAAACTTGTGATGGCTGCTGTTATACTTGTTTCGTTTTCAACTCTTTCTTTCTCTTTTCCTCTATCTTTCTTCTTCTTTTTTTTTTTTATTTGTTTCTCTCCGTTTTTGCAATTCTTTAGCTTCTTTCTATTCATCATTCATTCTGTTAACCATTACACTTGACTGATTTACTTTTTAAGAGTAGGCTAGTGAGTGCGGTTTGCTGTAGGTTGGTAGGCGGACATGGGCATAAAATTGAGGATACCTTTGGCTGGATGATGCTCTGGTGAAAAAATAGTTGAGGAAAGAAATATACTATATTCACTTTGTGTAAATTACTTTAATAGTTTTTTTACACTTTCTCGCATATATATATATATATATATATACATATATACATATATATACTTTTAATACCATAAAGAGATTTTTGTTAATTATGAATTTTGCTTTATTCTTTTTATAAGCAATTCTTACCGCTTCACCAGCGTACAGCGTAAATAGAGAGATATTGGTGAGAGATGTGTTGTTTGCCTTTATAGTTAGTTGTACATAAGTTTTGACTCGTCAGTTATGACATTAATGAGTTCATGATGATGTGACATTACATTGCAAGCAAACAAATGTAAACAATTGTTGTTTATATAGTAGATTGTACAATGCGATCGAATATATATATGTACATATATATATATATGTAACATACATATACTTATATACATATGTACAATCGTATATTATAGATACACATTTACAACTCAAATGTGTTTTTATAAAAAAAAAAAAAAAAAAAAAGTTTAATTACTATGACTATTTGCTTGTTTCTGTAAAAGCATACACATAACGTTACTTATATAGGGAACTACATACGTGTGTACGCATTAATGTTATATCGTTTTATCTTTTTTTGTGGCTTTTGTATTCTCGATAAATATATATGAGTGTGCGTGTATGCTCATCTATGTGTATATGATTGTGGGACTGTTTTTCTATCTGTCTGTATATCTGTATGTCTGTCTCTCTGTCTGTCTCTTTAAACCACAACAACATGTGTTAACATTGCAGAAATATGTAACATTTAAATTATGATAATAAATTTTTAAATGTTGTAATTGTAAAATAAAATCACCATCAAAGTCAACATATATTGAGAAAACTCGGAGACCATGTGGAGCGGCATTTATACTTTAAGCCAATGGAGACAATTTTATGAAAACTTTGCAGCTTTATGATTGACATTTTTGTCAAGGCTTCACAGCTATAAATATATGCATAAAAAAAAAAAAATAAATAAAAAAAAAATTTTATTCTTACGAAACTACTTCTAATGATGTGAACATTCTCATCAACTCAAATGTTTTCAGTTGGACCGTTAGGCAGAAGACCCTAATTTAATTTAACTTCTGTATTCTACGGTCTTGAATTGTCTTTTCATCACATTCACTTATGTATGTTTCATTAAATATTTAATGCTTACATAATGACTTAATGAAATCTTTCGAAACTATTACATTATAGCTTTCATCCATAAATTTATTGTCGCTATAAAGAAACGAAAAGATGGATAGGAAGATAGTATCCCTTCGGAACTGGTAAAGAGCAGGAGTTTAATTGAATTTATAATTGATTTATCAATTTTGTTTTCTTTTTTTTTTTTTAATTAAAAAATCAAATGTTGTTATATATGCTCACTACAGTACTTTCCAGTTAGTTGCAATCAAGCAGGTTTAATTATTTTAAAAACAAGCAAAAAGGTTAAGCTAGGATAAAGCCAACTATTAAATCCTCTACACCACGTCATCATATACAGTAATGCTACACTAAAAATTATAGTTTATTTTCTTTTAAAGTTAGACTTATACCCCCATATGGGATGTCCAAGTCATCAATCGGCATGATCCAAGTTTGGCAATCTTAACTCATTTGTAGACGATTTTATTATTTTTCACAAACTAGGATTCGTTGCCTTATGATTACTTACTTTTCATAAGATCTCTTAAATTTCACGGCCTCTAAAAAGCAGATCTATTTGGTCCGAGTTCGGTAAGGTTAATTTCTATGTCAAATTATTATTATGGACCAATTTTTATCATAAAATATTAACAATTATCCCCATAGAAGGGTTTATTTTTCATGAGAAAGATGCTGCTCCAGAAGTACAACTACTTGATCGAAATTTGATACAGAGAGGTTTTATATCAAACTACTCTGATGAAATAATTTTCAATCCAAATGTTCAAAAATTCCATATTTTTACTATATAAAGGCTTATTTTTTATGAGAAATCTAATATGAGACGGGATCGAAAAAATAGACCTACACGATCCAAGTTCGTTAAGGCCAATTGCTAAAATTTTTACCACATGAAGTTCTCGTAAGAAGGTCTATATAAGAGCGGAATCAAAAAATTTTTCCATCTGGTCCAAATTTTTCACATCAACCTAGAATACCGAAACACTATTATTCAACGATTTTTCAATGGTATAGTCCAATCCACGCCCTTAAGCAAAAACATGACAGTTCACATCATTTCATGGATATATCCTGAAAATTGGGATGTGTAAGTTAAATAAAACATAGACAGACATCCGATGTACAGGCAGGCTGACAGACAGACAAGCTCAGACCGATACACTAAAATATATGTGTTTATTAAGTTTTTCTGAGTATTTTATATATATTCACAAGCTTAATACACATAAAGTGATGTAGGGCCTAATAACTAAAACTGAACCAGCCTGTCTTATTATTGCTCTTATAATTTTCTGTCATCTCAGTAGAACGAATATTGAGTTCCTACGCGAAAGAATATTTTATTTAAAATATTTTCCATGCCTGTCTATAATTTTATCTCACTTTTCGAGCAATTCATGTGATCTTTTTTGCGATCAAGGCTTCTCACTTTAGGTTATCGCAGCAAGGAAAAAATTCCAGCTATATTTAGATTGTTTTGTAAAAATCCAAAAAAGTTCTAATCACAAGGGCCTATAGGTGAGTCGTCTTTATTAAGATAGCACCTTCCAGCGTTTAAGCCTTGATTTTCAAGCGTTAAGCGACATTTTTCGAGCATGGCCGTATTCAAAAATCTTAATCGCTCTTTACATGTGTACACGAATGAAAAAAGCTTCCACTTTCCTTACGATATAATAAGTTTTTGGACCTCGACTAATCGTATTAGTTCTAATTTATCTGAACTACGAAAAATGTGCAAAAAGAAAAGGAGGCGTTATTCTGCTAACGGAACAACACAGTATCCTATAAGTATAAAAATAGGTCAAAATGCAAATGTATTTCTTGTTAGGTAAAATAAAGCATTCCGTTGGTTGCTTTTGACGAATAAAAACCGCTGTAGGTTATTGTATCTTCAGTTTTGCATAACGCGAGTTATGAATATGAAGCAAGGATTGCATTGCATTATTTGATTCTTCCATTTTACTGACCTGTTTTGTCTAAAAGAAGAAAAATCTTTACAAAAGCCAATGTTCTAGCTCAGCAAAGGGGTCTGTACTGTGGAGGAGAGTATTGTTTTCTTTCCAAAGAGTTTTTGTTTTTATTTCTATATAACTATTTCAAGAGAATGAATTTCTAAAGAAATTTTTATTGCTTTCTGCTTTTAAAGTATCAACATAATCATAGGTGCTTACAAGTGTTCTGTTCAAATTTTTGCTGGTTGATGTTGGTATTTGGGATACACGCTTCTATCTCGCCCAATTATAGGCGACATATTAAGTGCTTGTACGTATTTTCATAATTTTTTCAATTGCGAGCGGCACTTATTAAAAGAAATTGGTACAATATATATTAATCAAAACATTTTCCATTATTCTCTACAACTTCGTTCCATTTGAAAGATATTAGTTTGGCAGCCAATTATCCAATTATCGGATAATCGCGGCGCTTCTTTAACATTTTGAAACCGCATCCCAGCCAAGTGATGCTGCATCGATCTGATAAAGTGTTAATCAGAAGCCGGCATAACTTCCCATTCTGATAAAGTGTTAATCAGAAGCCGGCAGAACTTCCCATTCGAACTACAAGAGTGTAGCTCTACAGATAGCAACAGCCTGGCGAACGTTATAGTTAGTTGGCTGTTGAAGGCGTTACCGCGAACATTTGTTCATATTCAAAGTCTGCGGTCATTAGCTAAGGACATGTTTGCAAAGATCCAGTTTCCTAGTTCACTTTTTCTCGCTGGTCCTAAGACAGAACTCCGACCGCCAAGTGGACGAACCCTAAAGTACATTTTTTTACATCCACTTCTCAAGGGTGGTGGAATATTCATTTTGTTAACATATTTGAAAGACCTAGAAGGAATCTTTAGAGAGCTTATAAGGTACATCCGTCTATCCGTCTGTGAGAAGAGAAGAATTAAGATGTTGTGTTAAAATGTGCAAAAATATTAAAAGCAAGTGTTTGTTGATAGTGAATCAAGTCTTTCGAGGTATACGACCGTAGTTTATCAAAAAGTGAGAACACCTTTGATCTTAAAATTAAAAAAGAGTGGAAAGAACTTGGCGTGGTCCACCGGACCTTGTTATATACATAGATAGATTTCATTTTTTGCTTTTTTCCGATTTCCAAGATAAAGATAGTGGACGTTCGAAACAGCTTAGTAGATAGGTTCTTGCAAAGACGAAGGCTGCGAACGGAAATGAACGGACACTATGTGCACATCACGTGGGCAAGTGGACTAGTCTCTATCTTATTTCGAATATGAATATCTGTGCCTGAGGGTGGAGAAACGCGGAATCTCTTTTTCATTGGCCTAAGATGTGCTAACAAATGGACTTTCTAGAAGAAATCCAGTAGAACTCATCACAAAAAAAAAAAATGCTCTTTAAAAGTTTGTGTTTTTTCATAAGCACTAAGACTGCCTGCAATGGACTCTGCTGTGAAGTTACAGCGTAATATTTTGCATACTGATTTATAACTTCCCCGACCTGCTATCTATAAATGTAGATTGCTATTTACACACACACAAATGTGTATATAAGAAGTATTGATATAAGATATATTGTATTCATTTCCAATCAAAAATATGTTGCTATAGTAATTATCAAGATCACCGTCAAGTATATATGAAGCTGAAAGCGACGCGAAAGCTATTAGCGCCACTGCAAACAAGTTAACATTTTGGCAAAAACTTTTTCGCCTTAATTATAGACTACATAAATTCGGTTATCGAATTGTACATTCCGTTTCCGCTTGCTGCATCACTTCGCAGCTCCTAAAGTGTAACATGTGCCATTTTGTCTTCGGATGCGGCGAAAAAAACTCTTTCGGGCTCAAAATGTTCGAGGGGGGAGAGTGAGATTGAATATGGGCACATTTAAAGGCTGATGCAATCATAAGCTAATGAGAAAAAATAACAAAAAATCTATTACACGTGTCATAATTTAGAAGGCGGTTTTCTCAAAAGACGATTCTTGAAAGGGCCAGCAGTGTAATTCCAAAAATTTTCATTTTGCTATCCCACTTGGGACGTATAATCATATTCTGAATCGTTCTAAGCTCATCTGTCCATCTGTCTGTTTTGGTTGCTTGTGTTTAACCTATAGGATACAATTTTTGAGATATTGTAGAGAAGTTTGTTAAACCTATATATTTTGGCAAAAGGATGAACGCTATTGAAAATAGATAGGATCGGACCACCTTTTCGATCACTTAGAATATAAGGTCTTGTTTTGAAAAGTCCTTATATGCACAAATGTATTAATTGAAGTAGCGTGAGATAAATTTTTATCCTATTAAGCATGCCTCACCAGAATGGCTTTGCTGTGACCATTTTTCAATATTTTTGAAAAATAACGATTTAGCTGAATACGTAAAGATATGCTCAACAACATTTTCGAATATTATTATTATTGTTCCTATAATTTTCTTTCTATCCTATCAAAATTGTCGAGAGAATGCTTTCTTGACACTGTTACACTGGCTTCCCCCTTTAAAGTCTTTGTCCTTGGTCTTATAAGCCTAACGAAGAAGCCGAACTTTATAAAGTTTTCTGTGCGTACAAATTCCTATTTGCAGAAGCACTCTAGCAGTATTGCGGTAATTTGCAATGTTTATGCCGATCTGGTTGGTTTTTGGAGTTGCTAGAGCAAATCCATGATGGCAAAAAGTCAGTTGGGAAAAAGGGATTTGCAAAAATTCGGTCTTACGCCTATGTTTTTTGCAAAATCTTGCATCTAAAAGTTTTTTGGTGATTTGCTGATTAGATTCCATTCGCATTCATCAACAAACAGTGCTATTTTACAAAATAATCTGCGTCCGAAAATATGGCTTACATGTTGATTTTTTTTCCTTGGTATATAGAGCACCTTCAAAAGTTTTTTTCACTTCAAAGCTTCTAAGGAATATAAAGTTGCTGCAACTCGGTAAAGACCGTATTATTAGCACTGCCTGTCTTAGAGTGCAATAATAGTGATAGCAATCAGCGCATAGTTTAAGAGTTAGCTGCTTTCGTTTGGAACGTCCAGAATTTGATTTTAATTTCTTTGTGGTACGTACAACTTTACCTACCAAATGCGTTAACGCCAGATTCTTGAGAAGTTGTTAACGGTATTCTCGGGCTAAGTCAGAAAATTGCTTTTAAAACAAATTAGAATCAATGAAATATTCTTAGTGCCTTTAACTAACTCAATGCGTTAGTTTAACTTTCCCAAAGTATTTACATAAACACTTTATGTAAACATAACTCGTTTTTTATTTTAATAAACCGAATTCCGATAATATATGATTTGTTTAATTCAGAAAGTCCGGCTTGGCCGAAGATATAGTTTTTGTAAACAATTCTTTCATTACACCCTACAAAAGTTGTGGTATATGAAGATGTATTGAACACCCAGAGGGGCTTGAGAGAAACCCAATTTTTATTATATTATACAAAAAATTGTTCTGAGTCGATCTAAGCACATCCGTCCGTCTGTCTGTCCTGTTTTCTCGTATTCAACTTACAAGTCGCAATTGTTGAGATACTTTGATGAAACTTGGTATAACGAGATACCTTGCCCCGAGAATGAAAGCAATTGAAAATAATTGGGATCGGACCACTTTTTCGATCATTTCCCATATAACAACTTATCCTGAAAAGTTGTTTTATAAATGTGCGCATTAAGTAAAGTAGTGTAGGGTATTTAATGATGAAACATGGCCTGTTATAGTGATTCTTTTTGTTTTATATTAAATACAAATTTTTATGTCGAGTTCATTATGTATTTTGCCGATTTTCCCTGCTAGGGGATGTTTATATAATAATGAGCGTCAGCATTTTTGCCAAATTCCAGAAATTCAACAATTAGTACGGCAATGTCAATTGTGTTAGGTCGCCGGTAAGTGTTATTTTTGACAAATAATTATATCAACACATGGACTTGCTTTCGAAATTTAGGGTGCATTACGCTGGTATTTTTTTTTTTTGTTTTATGCTCGTTTTGGATTTCGCTGCGGTGTTCATTAATAGATGCAAGATTTTGACCTTGTAATGCGCATGACATTAACTCAGCAGGGTGCGATTTGTGTAACAATATTATCAGAGTTTCAGGGAGATTAACGCAACTATAAATAGCTTGTAGAGCGGTTTGTTTATAAATGAGAGGCCAAATTATTTATTTCGTTGAAAAGTTCATTATTATGATAAATGTTTATGTCATGAACTCGTTTCGTTACAATCTTTAAAATTGTTGGGGTGTTTGTTAATTACGGATTCATTTGGGTTTTTATTTCTAAACATAATTTTTTATTTATATAAAAAAAAAAATATCAATGATTGCGTGCGTACATTTGTTTGTCTTCTTTCCTTTTCTTTTTTTTTTTTTGGGTAAGTCACTTGTGTTTAATTTTATGTCTTTTAACACATGTCAAGTAGTAGTAGTAGTAGTTAGTTATTCAATTGCAAATCCGTATGCATCATGTATGCATAACATTGGCTTGTACGTGAAACGTTAAACGAAATCAATTGCAATGGCTTTCGTGACAGACATTATATACAAAGTCTTTGTCCATTGTTTTAATATTTAATAAGTAAAATTGTTTATGCACTAGGTATTGAAAATTTGTTTAAGGCTCGTTATAAACTCTACGTTTCCGACAACTGATCAACAATTATCAATAAAAACTTGAACATCATACAATGTAAACGAGGTAGACATTCTTTGCTTTGCAATAAATGTAAAATTTTATGAGATAATTTCCATGTACCCATAGTTAAGGTAAGAATGTGTAAAGTTGAGCCAATGACGATTTAAAATTATATAGAAAAAGAACTAAGGCACGCTTCAATGGCAATTTTCTAGTCAGCATCATCATGATATCTTTAGATAAGCAGACTAAGAGCAACCAACGATGAATAAAAAAAAAAAAAATAAATATAGAATGCAAGCAAGAAAGACAGAAATGTTAGTTAAACTTAAAAATAGTTATAAGAAAACGGAAAACAAAAAAAAAAAAAACCTATGAATGAGCGATTGAATGAATGAATGAATGGGTGTATCTTTGGAAAGGAAACAAGAAACCCTTAAGGTAATGTTATCGATATGGAAAAATATATATGTATGAGTATCTTTAGCTTTTATCGTTAAAAAAATTTGCTACGGAAAAAAAAATGAAAAATACATAAATAAAAAGGAGAAAATCTATTTCTAGTTAATTGAAGTTAAAATCTAACAACAACATCACTATCAACATCAATCAGGTTTCTAACTGCCAGCGAACACATCCAAGTGCAATGATTGCGGGGTGCTGCAGTGCTAAAGTTACTGATAGACATTTGCTGTTAAATAACATCAATACACACGGCGACATGTTAGATATGAATGAACATCCTTTTAAAGAGAAAAAAAGTAAAAAAAAAAAAAAACAACAACAAATATTAAAGCGGGCGCGTGTATACGATTCGAAATGATTGTTTGTTTGGTCAGTGCACCTTAAAGTTCACTCGCACCTTTAGTGCGCGTCTTAAATTGCAGCACTTTATCAGTCAAGCTAACAAATTGCGCACATCAAACTAATTTAGTTTGGTCTCTTAAGCTTTGTTCTAGAAGCAAAAACCAGAAGCACTGGTTTTCCATCAATATATCTACGCAAGAAGACCCATCATCGTCTTCATCATTGTCCAGAATATTTGCCTTCGACTGCCAGTCAACTAGAATTTCGCAGTATCGCGGGTAACTTCGTTATTATTATTATTGTTTTTACTGTTGTTGCTATTGTTGTTGTTGTTGTTGTCGTTGAAATAAACTGCAGGCCAGATGGTCATATGAAAACTAAACCAGTTTTAATACATCTGTGGTTGCAATTTACACTTGTTGCTACAATTGTTCGACGCCGCTGGTAGTATAGTAGTTGCGTTCTTTTAAAGAAACAACATACAACAAGTCAGTAACTAGTTACTGGCAAAGGAAAAACCAAAAAAAAGACGACAACAACAACAACAACAACAAAAAGGAAGAAATTATAGTAAAGCGAAAAGTAAAAAACACTACCATTAGCACTGTCAGTGAATTTTTACATATATATATATATATACACATATATACATATATATATATATATATTTATATATATATC
Organism: Glossina fuscipes; assembly: GCF_014805625.2. NCBI lineage: Eukaryota > Metazoa > Arthropoda > Insecta > Diptera > Glossinidae > Glossina > Glossina fuscipes. The sequence goes on along the minus strand of NW_023998423.1, from coordinate 15,270,834 downwards.
GACAACAAATGCGAACTTACTCGTACATACATAAATGATAACGATTCATATGCTTTTTTATGTTCTCTTCTTTCTATCACATCTACTAGCAACCATTTCGTGACGTAAGCTATGTTACTTGATCTTAGTTAAAACTAATGTTGCTTTCGTTGATTTAGCTTAGAACGTCAACTAGTTGTTGTTCCCTATCGTGTTGCTTTTATTATTATTATTTAATTTCCACCAATTGATCAGTGCGGCGCACAGGAAATTCACTTGTGCATCCGTGCTCTTTATGTCGTCACGTTGGCGCTTTCATTATGCGTTTTCTTGTATTTTATTTCATTTTTCATTTGCATTCGCAACTGGTTCTATGCCGATCGTTCAACGAATTCGTATTCGATATTGCGAGCAAAGATGGGTTTTCTGCGATTTTTGTCTTTTTTTAATTTTTTTGTATTTATTTTTTTATTTTTTTTTTTATTTTAAGAATTAATAATAAAATCAATATTGATGCCGGTTTGTTCATCGGTTTATTGTCCAGCAATTATTTTCTACATAATTATATGTATACGTATATGCATACATGAAATATGGTAATGACGATATGATGTTAGCGTAAAACTATAAAAATGGATCAATTCTTACTTAGATATGTTGATCTTAAGCAAATAAGTTTAACTTTAACTTTAATGTATAATCATCATAAACTCCATAAAAGTTTTCTTTTTCCGAGTCTTATTATTATTCATATTTGTTTTTGATATGACCAATCACTCAAGGTTGCCCCTATTCGCGTAACGCACTGACAGGCAGGAAGAAGTGAGGAAAGAGAGTAAGAAAGGAAGGAAGAAAGGAAGAAATCAACAGGGTGGTGGTGGCCCCCAGCGAATGGAGCGATACTTGTGTTATACCTTTACCGATGGAACACTCACTATAGCTGCAACCAAAGTAAACTCTGCCGCATTAGGATTTGAATCCGCGAACACTGGTTTCGTAGTTGCGATTCTTACTTACTCGCATACTGGATACATATGTAAGAGAGAGCGAGAGAGAATTCATGCAATCCTTTAGAAATATATATGTTGGTAATCCGAATGGCAAAGGGAATCCCGTTTTTATTACCTCTGGATCGACTATTCTGCATCAATTGCCGTTCTCAAGAATTTAAGGGGATATAGATCGCTGGAAACTTTTCCAAAAGTCGCTTTGGTTTTTGTTGGCTTAAAAAATCGCTTAAATAATCGAGAACAATACTAAAAAATCTTGTGGGCGTGGTCAAATTTTAAATGACCCACAAATTTGAGTTTTTAAATATAATTTCAGGACAGTATAGCAGTACTTGAGACCTTAAATGCGTTTCTCTCAAAACACGATTTTTGAAAAGGCAACAAGGGTAATGCCCGTCAGCGAAGATGAGCGGTATATTCTTATCGTTACAACGTTTGTAACGTGGAGAAAGAAACGTTGGAGACCGCACATAGTATATATATTTTTAGTGAGCATTAAATTTTGAATCGATTTAAGCCTGTCCGTCTGTCCGTCTGCGTAATATTTGCTGTAAACAATCTCTTGGCCGCCCAAGTAAAGCTATCGACTTTAAATTTGGCAGCAGCTTATGCACGCAGGTTGGTGTTGAAAATGGGCCAAATCGGCCGAAAGAAACGTCTACAGCACCACGTAAACTACGAACATCTCTGTTTTTGAAAAGGAATAAAATATTGGTTTTTTGCTTATTATTCATAACCTAAATGTGCAAAAATTGGAGCCCGTAGTCTATGGGACAAAAATGAAAGAAATTGACCACGCCTACCCAATATTATCGTGTATCAATTTAGCTTTTTTTCAATACCTTTATAAGGCGCAGGAACAAGAAAAATTCCGTAAAGTATTTAAATTCTTGGCCAATTCCAAATCTGAAATGCACCTAAAATTTAAAAGGAACTAAAATTTTTCTAAGAATATGTCACCATATTATAGAGCACGAAAATTTAGTTCTTTTAATCTCTTTGTTTTTTTTTTTTTTGGGATAACGATGTTGTGTAAAAAAGATTCGGTCATGACGGAATATAATTTTTTATTTGTTTTAATCTGTTTCAGGGTAATGGCAAGGGATTTAAAAGATGCAGTCGCGATTTTACAATCGTTAGTTTCTTAGGCTGATGGGAAGCATACACTAGGTCTGACCAAATCAAAATTTTTCCACGCTTTAGATGACTTAGCACGTAGCAGATTCTAATTTCGTTACTAACTAAGCTCCTGTTTATGTAGCACAGTTTTAGCAAACTGTAGCGCCTGTTTTTAATACGACGGAAAGAAGTTAAAAAATGTTAAAAGACTGTGTGGTTAGAGAGCTTTAAAAAGCTGTGAGATGGGAACCAAATCTCACATATGGTGAGGATCTTAGTAATATGTTCGAAGTTTTGAGTTGAAATAGATGTCAGACTAAAAACGAACATAAGTTAATTTAAACATTTAAGGAACAACATAAGGGAAACGTGTTCTAATTGAATATATTTTGGATAAAGAAGACAAGACGTGCTCTGGCAATGGATACCACGCTGGTTCATATGCTTCTGAATCTGAGCAAATTATCGTACTGGTCTTCTTAGCGTCAGTACAGTATAATAATATCAAACGATGTTGAGGAAGAGATTAAAAGCAGATAAAGGGAAGTCAATAGATTTTTATGGTGAGGGGTTAAAATTGAATTTTAATGATTATTTTTCCCGACATCACTTTCAAGTGCAAACGCTTTCAATTTTTTGATGTGTACCTTACGTTATAGTTCTACTACTTTAAACGTTACTTGAATCTTTTTCACTTGGCGCGTGGAAAGATGAATTTAAATAAAAGTTTCATTCATAATAACTGCTAGACCGACCGGTTTTTTTACGCTGATAGGTTTTTCGCGTAGTAATCTAATACATACATACGCATGCACTAAACTATATAACTATATCAAGTACATGTTGTTTTGCAGGTTTGGGTGACAGTAAGAGCAACAGCGAAAAGAAACAGAAGAAGAAATAGAGAAAACACTTTTTATTTTATTTGCTTTATTTTTCAGTTCTTTTCAAAGTAGTTGTTGTTGTTGTTGTTGTTGTTGTTGTAGGCTCATCAACATTGCCTTATTCTTGTTTTGGTGAGATGGTAGCCGCAATACACACAACTGTGTGTGAATGTAAATAATAAATTGAATGGGAAGACAGGATGTGAAGAGCAAGCAGATAGATAGAGAAAAGAAACTGAGAGTTGTGTGCATGGAGAGAATGATTTGTGGGGGTTAAAACTTGTTTATATTTATAAATAGTTAATAAGCGACAAACGAATCTGGAAAATACAATCAGATGATACTGATGTTAGCTATATTGTATCATTGTGTTGGCGTTAAAACATGGGCTTTAAATAATTTCTTTTATTTATTTATTTAATTTTTTTCGTTTTCCTTCTTCGCCTCACATATGCTTGCCATGTGTTTGTGCGGACAACATAGTTTGTTAGGTATGAAGCAAATCGCAATTATTGTATGCCAACATACCTACACATGTATTTATGTGTGATGCAACTTCATTGTTGCGTGTTGTTATTTTGTGTAAAGATTAAGTCAATATATTATGTAAATTTATATATCTCTCAGCCTATTTCGAAACGAACGGAGTTGTGTTCATAGAACTTGATATTTTTTTATATATTCATGCAATCATTAATTTGCTTACCCACCGCTGAAATGTACAATTTTTTCGCCATTTTTCTTGCAATAAAGATTCTGCGATGGTCCATAAAAAAATAAATATATTTATTCTCTATGCAACTTGTGGCACAAAGTATGTTACGTAAATTGATGCGATTGCATTTAAGACAGATTTTATAACTTTCGATTCAGAGTAACTTTCTTTTTAGGTTTGTCTGTCCGTCTGTCCATGTAATGTTTTCCTATGCAGTTTTGTCTTTAATCTAAAAGTCGTAAGTTTCGAATTATTTTGACGAAATTCGGTGCATCGACGTAACGAACTTAGCTGAAGAATAATAATATCTTTGAAAGGACAATTAAGTTTGTTGAATTTCGATCATTTCAGGTTATATTTTTCGTCCACTCCCTCCACTCACCATATAAGAACTCCCACCTTTTTGTATAAATTTTGATATTTTATCGCGAAAATAGATTATGAATTGTGTTGCATGAAGTGCTACAGTCGACCTTGCCGAACTATTATATGTTTGCCAAATAAGCCTATGAGCAATGATGGTTGAATCTTGTCATATCACCTCGTGCGTGTTAAGAATCACAAATATTTACGTAGAACGTGGGCATTTGGGATTGCCTCAGTTCAACTCAGTCAAGTTAGAAAAATTACTATCGCGGCCAATTATAGGCGATATATTAAGTGCTTGTACGTATTTTCATAATTTTTCAGTTGAAAAGCGCATTTATTGAAAAAAATTGGTACAATATATATTAATCAAAACATATTCCATTATTTTCTACAACTTTGTTCCATCTTTCTTCCAACATGGCGATACCATGTCGAGAGAACGATATTGCGTTGGCAGCGATCCAATTATCGAATCCTTTCGGTACTTCTTTAACATTTTGATCCCACCCAAGTCATGCTGCATCGATTTGATAAAGTGGTGCTCAGAAGGCGACATGTCTGCTGAGTCCGATGGGTACGACAGAACTTCCCATTGGAGCTGCAACAGCTTATCTTTGACAACTCTTGAAACGAGTGATCGAGCGTTGTTTTGCAAAAGAATGACTTTGCATCTGTTAACCGCTATTCAATTGACTTCTGTACACATCTGCAGAAACGGCTTCATTCGGTTTTAGGAGCACGTAATGCACTACACCTTCCTCATCCCATCATTTACACAGCAAAGCTTTATGGCCACGAATATTCCGCTTTGGCAGTATGGATGGCTCTTCTCGACTAACTCACGACTTTCAGCGCTGGGGTTTGTTGTAATAAATCCACTTTTCATCGGCAGAGACAATACGCCGCAGAAAGCTCTTGTTTTTTTCTCCGGCAAGCTATGAAACTGGGATGTTGACAGGGTTGGACATGGTATTTTCATTCAATGCGTTTGGTAGCTATTTCCCCTCCTTTTGGATATTTTGTTGATTCATTCACTGCTAAGCAGTTAGAAAGTTGTGCGGCAGTTTGAGATGGGATTTCGTCCAATATTTCTCGCATTAATTGTCTTCGAACTTTCCCGATTTTTTGTAATTAACATCAAAATCATCACTTTTAAACCATTGCAACCAAAACCGGCAATTACGATATGATGGAGCAGCATCACTATAAGCTTTTAAAGTGATCTCTTCAAATCGAATAACAACAGTGGTGAATGGGCGAAAATGCAATTTTGAGCGTTCCGTGATTAGCGCCTGTATGCACTGAAAAACTATTATTTTAGGTAGAGAAAGGTCAACATCAGCGAATTTAACCGTTTTGTACATTGATATTTCGCATTGATTTATCTTTTTCACGAACACATGCAAGCAACTATTGAAAACATGCAATGACCTCAAAATGAACAAAAGCTTTGTTTTGTTTAAATGACCGCAAAGCTATAGAAAATTGTATAGTTATTTGCCATTTTATAGCCACAGTACAGAGTACATTTTACCATCGGGTTAATATCTGCGGCCAATAATGATAAACTGGAAATTTTGAACGTAAACTGTAATTAAATGTTTACAGAGAGATAGCGAATGATGTGATCAACGTAAGAGATAATTCTTTAAGATCTATTGATATGAAGAAGTAAGTATTTAGGGTAGATTGGAATAACAAATGTTTTGTATCGCAGCATGCAATGGTCTTGGTTGATGGATCACGGGAACCTTTGAGGGCGTCCTTCTAAATATGACGTATTTAGCAGTTATGGCAGCTAAACGCGGATGCTAGCCCACAACTTTATGTGATTGTAATAGAATATCATCTGTTTAGAATGGATTTGTAGATTATTTAAAACACCCGTTCGCCCAAACTTGCTTTTTAAACTTTAAATTAAAGCATTTCATAATATTATGAAATCCACAATGAAGGATAGAGGGACACGAACTAGCGCACTCTTAATACGATTACTTTTTATACAAATCGCGCTAAGTTGATCTCACTTAGAAGACACTTTATAGTTCAATACTATGAAGCAGGTTCGTAAGTTTGATGTAATTCACGACGAATATTATTTATATCCGTTACTGAGAGATGAGATTTATCCAGAAAGAGATTTAAGAGAGCCCTTACGGTATATATCAAGTTTTGATCCCATTTAAGTATATCCGTCTGTCCATCTGGCCTTCTGCTCGTACGCCCATCTATGCAGTATCTAGATTAAAAATGCTCCCCTTCGCAAAAATAAAGATAAAGTCATCGAATTCGGTAAAAAAATCGGTCAAAAGACAGACAAACTGAGAACATGTCTGCTTCCTAAGTTGTTTTTTTGCTTATTAATCACAAATTTCAGTCTAGATACGATAAAAATTTGCTTTTGCATTCCACAAAAGTGGGAAAATCAGTCAAGTCGTCATCAGCAGGGATATGTAGTTTTACATAACTCTTTGTCGTCTTTTTAAAGGTATTAAAGTTTCGGGGTCGCGGCCGAGTATAATTATCGCATTTATTTTAATATGATTATAAGCATTTTCTTCAAGACTTTTCAGATATGATATAAACAAGAATGCATACTATTGCAACAAGCTGGACTGATTCACACTGGGCCTGAAAATATTGGTTTTTTTATATTTTGTTTTTTTTTTTTTTTCTTAATATCATGAGTCTACCGGTGCCTTAATTTACTAACAGAAGAACAGTACAAGGCGTACATTGCTGTTTTAATATCATGATGGCATGGATTCATCAAATTAGGATTACGCCCATTAAAAAGGAACAGGTTATGCGCCGCGGTGATTTCTTTTCAGGGGATGTCCCCTATATTTGTAATACGGCGATGGTCAGGAAGAAATAAGGAAGGAGATAGTGAAGGTTACCGTAAGCCCGACGGCCCAACCGATAAGTTTTCTAGCTTTTATCGATCAAGTTCCGTCTACCACACTGAATGAGACATGAATCTGTGGCTTGGTGATTGCGAACCTTATCTACTATCTTCAGCTAATTTTAGGGCAGCAGCATTAGTTAAGTTTTTGGATCTGGCTTGCAATTTTGGGGTTAGAGGACGTTCTTCTAGAAACTTATTGTTAAGCAAGTTATTTAAATCCAAAAACTTCTTCTTAATTGAAAAACCATCTTTCAAAAAAATGTTTTTTAAAACAAATACTTCCTATATATAGTTTAAGACAGTCATGTATAAATTGTATAAATGTTTCACAGTAACGGTAAGTAAGCCAAAGGCAAGAGCAAGTGTTTGAAACTAGTGAGTACAACCGAAAAACTTCAATAATTTATGCAAAAAATCAATTTTGAATAAATTTATGAAGAGACAGCGTTATAAACGTATTCTAACCAAAAGTATTACATAAAGCTAATGTCTTCCTGACCAGTGTGCAAAGTTAAAAGTTTCCTCAAAGCCAATTAGTTCTTAAATTGAGAGCTTGAAGCTTAATTTATATGAAATGTGAATGTATGTATGTATGCACTGATACCAACAGGTATCTATATGACAAAAGTTGTATTTACACAAATGATAAATATGTCGAAACTTTCATTATTACTTTGTCATCATTTTTTATAAAAATTTAAAATGTTATATAAACCTCACTATTACTATAACAACTCAGAAAGAAGTTTCGATTTAATAGCGTGTAAAAGAGTAGAATAGAAATTGGAAAAACAGAATTGCTTGTCATTTTTTACAAGAAATTTTCGTGAAATTGAGATAACTAAAAAAATATACCATAGAAGAGATGGATTTTCTAGAAGTTTCTCTCTTTCTTTATAAAGAAAGACTTGATTCTTTTTTTATAGGTTTGCTTAAAGGGTATATAGGGTTGTGTAGAGTATGTTGTAGTTACCTTAAATGTAAAGAAAAACAAGAAAGCCATTTCTCTTCCCTCCTCAAGCCATTAGTTATTTATTCAGTTAAATCGGATTTGTGGTGTAAAGCGTGCAAAATATTCTTATTTAACATATGCACATCTCACCTAAATTTATTGAATGCCTAAGAAATCACTTATTTTAAGACGTCTTCTTCCTCCAAACGCTTTAATCATTTGTGGCATATACGACAATAAACAAATAAACAAGTTAATGTAAAATAAAAAAAAAAAAAAAGAAAAGAAAGGCGATAGAGAATACAAACATTAGTCCGACGTATGATTCTTATCGCAAGAACACCTAAGGTATTATAACTTATTTTCTTTCTTTTTTTTCCTACTTTTTTTGCTTTATCCGCACTTATAACAATCATTCAGTTCTCAAAAGTTCACATGAAGTTTCCCACATTTAATCAACAAGAGCTCAAGTGTGACCAATAGCTTCTTCTTTTTTTAACGTTCCCAAACGAAAAACTATGACTAAAAGATTACAAAAAGACTTGCAATCTTTATAAAGTTAAGAGGGTGATGCGAATAGATCATGTATCTGATGATGAGCAAACAGGTTAGTTTCTGAGGAGCGCCAAGCCTGTAATGAAATATTCCTGGAAATTTATTTACATATTTACACATTTATTGATTGCCTTTACAATGTCTCGAATAATCGCTCTACGGATATTTTATTGATTGTTGTATGTATAAATGCCTGAACAGTCAACCGCAAGTGGTTATTTTAACAGATGTTGAATTTTAACCGCATTACTGCCGTATTGGTTTGCTTGCTTGCGCACTTATATAAAAATTATTTCACACATTGTATCATACATTAATTTATAATTACTATCTTCTTTTTTTTTTTTTTGTTTTGTCTTTCGTTAATAACATTGAATTTCATTGCGTTCGCTCTCTTAGAACTATTAACCATTCGAGTTTAAGGGCCAATTACAGTTCTTTTTTTTTTATTCGCAACATTAAAAATCCATTTGTAACATTTTGCATCAGTTATGATAAGGATGTGCAAGATCATGAAAGACCATCACACCAACACGCCTCAAATTCACTCACTGAGTCGATCTAAGCCCATCTGTCCCATATGCATGCATTCTCTTGTTGAACCTATAGATCACAATTTTGTAGATATTTCGAACAAATTTACAACACAAACATATATATTTTGCCGTAAGGATGAACGCTGCTGAAAATGGACTGATTTGCAAAACTTTAACGACTTCTCTGTATATAAAGTCATATTTTGGTAAAGTCTTTGCATAGGAAAATTATGTAACTTTCAATCTGGGTGGTGGGGAGGATTCCGATGTACAAAGTACAAGAGGAAAATACCGAAGGGATAGCATCGTTCATAAAGAAGATGGTTTTATACGCCAACAAAGTTCCACTTTTACTAATTTATAATCAAAGTTAAGCAAACGTTGTATCTCGTTGTTTTCATATACCAAATTCGGTGCACCCAGGTTTAGTTTTGCATCCCTCTCTCTGCAAGGGATCCCGTGAAAACTAACGAAATCTCCCATTAACACAATAGAGGGAGAATGGGTGAACCATAGCAAATTCTTTGAGAAAAACGTTGACTTTACTAACTTAAGACCATGTCGAGTCATTTTTTTTTTTTTTTGTAAAAATAGATGGAGACTGCACTGAAATGAAGATAGCTTTGGTAAAAGTTTTCTTATATCGATTGTAAATCATTTGTGCAATTGCACAAGCGGTATAAGCGAGCAGTGCTGCCCTAAAATTGAGAAGAAATCACCTCAAGCTTAATTTAGGAAATACTACTTAGCTCTCTTTGGCTGCTCTGTAGAGGTGTTAAACTTTGATTTTTGTTCAAGGTATGGGGGCGCACAAGCTGACTTCGACCATCAATTTTATCCATCTGCTTCGTATCAGTGGGAGCGTGTGTCTTAAAATTAAGACTCCAATTATGGCAGTGGTAAGACCTTTTTGACATTACTTAAAGTAGACAAACCCGTTTGGTTCCCACTGGTATACATTCGTAGAGTATCTCTCTTAAACTAAATACATACATATAAGACCGAGATTTTGGTGTAAAAGTTACCCGTTTAGTTTTTTGGATATAATAAGAATTATGGTATTCAAGGTATTGCTTATCGCTAGCTACACATGTTCCTCTTTTGTCTAACGATTTGAGGTAAATACCAGGCATCGGGTTTATTTTCTACACTTTCGCGGCCAGCCATGCAAACAAGTGATAAATGGAAGGAGTCGAATTTGCCGAGTAAGCAGCATGAGTTAGCGCATCCTAATTAACCGCTTTTGCTATGTGGATGGATGGATGGATTTCATGTCAGACAATGACTCTGTGTGCCTTTGTTTGATATTTTCCTCCTCGAAGCGAATATAAAGCCAGGAGCTTTTACGGCTAGGATTCTTAAAATGGATTCAAATTTCATTACAGTTAGAATAAAAAAGAATATTTGTTTGTATCATTCGGAAAAGGAGAACCACTGTCAGCCAATGCTCGGAAAAGGAGAACCACAGTCAGCTATTTGGCACAAAAATCGATATTTTCGTTGCTAGAAGAAGTATTTTTACGTTGCATAGATGCTCAGGCTACGAAAACAAACAAAAAAAAAAAAACACATTTCTACACTTGTATATCCTCTGCATGGTATAACCATTTAAGGGCGAATTCCGGTTTCATATTTACAAACTTTATGAGATTATTTCAATATGAACTAAACACCAGCTCACGGCGGATTTATGCGGGCCAAATATATTGATATATTATTAGGAATACCTAAGCTGAAGTGATGGTGTAGCCGAAAAAATGTTTGTGAACAAAACCAACACCTCTTTTTTTTTTTTTTTTTTTTTTTTTTTTTTTTTTTGGCGCTTTATTTAAATGTTTTATATCAGTGAAGGGGAACTATTTGTTCAAGCTTATCAAAACATATCTGTACTCATATTTCGATAAAAAATTGTTGTTTTAATCCTTAGTTTTACTTCACGTTTACTCATAGAGGTGAGAGTAAATATTTAATTAAAAATTGTTTGGAAATTGAAAAATGTTACTAAAGTTTTTGAAATAAGTAAACAAATAAGAGAGAGAAAAATCCGCTTGTTGCGAACAAAACAAAAAAAAATGGATGTTTGATGTCTAAAATTAACTAACTAACACACACACACACACACACACACACACACACACACGAGAGCATTCAAATTTACTTAAGCTATATTTGTTAGATGGTGCAGTAGCATATATTTCAAAATTTCAACGTATGTTGAAATATGTACACATGAAAATAACTAACATGAATACATACAAATTGAGTACCTACCTGGATGCCATGCATATGTATGAGTGTGTAAAACTAGGCAAATGAAAAACTAAAACATATTGGTATGAATCTACATGTTCCAGATATGCTTATAAACATACAAACCCTATGTAACGATATGCAAGCATTTGCTAGAGTTGTTAAGTCCAGACTATAACTACAAAAACTTATATATACTTGCTGCATATACAAATAAATAAATAAATATATATATATATATATGTACACCAGACTTATTTGCTAGTCATATGCAAGTTTTCAGGGCGTATATGTATGTTTATGTATATATACAATGTTTACCACAATAATATTTTAAAGTTTTATTTCAATTTCTGTTATTTTTTTTTTTTGCATTATGTCACAATTCAAACATACGTACGGGTTTGCATATGAAACAGGTAGATAAAGGCATTATATATGGACGATGGCTTATACAAAGTGGTTCTGTCTGGTAGCTTTAATTGCTTGCAAATTGAAGAAATAAGGGAAAAGGGAATTATTTCTACTTGTTTTTATTAACAAAAGCTTTAAGATGACAAATTATTAGATCTTTACGTATCTATATTGAAGATGTCACCCCATAGATAAATATTGTTAAGTTAATTAAAACATTCATCTTAACTTGCTGGTATATCTCTTGTTTGATTTCATTAATCATTATTGATTGCTAATACAATTCATTAACATTAATATCTATTTATATGAAAGATGAACGACCTTAAGCATTCACTTGTGTATACATTTAAAGTGATGTCATAGGAAGAGACTTTGCCCATAATACAATCCAATGGTTCACATTATTTACATATCATCATAATTTATAAATTGAAGTTTTATTAAAAAAAAAAAATAAAAATTCAGGCAAAAACGCTAAAGCCTTTTGAACGAAACTTGAATAATCGTCACTTAAGCTTAATAAATGAAAAAGGCTTAATAGTTTTAATGGGCTAATCAATCGCATTATCTGTTTTTTTTTTTTTTTTTTTTTATACCTAACAGATAATCGTATCATATTTCTGATCCGTAGATGGCATGATTCGTATATAGTAAATTTATGAGAATGTTTTGGAAGAAAATTTCAAACTTTCAGCTTGTGCTGCTTAAAGACTTTGAATGTCGTGAAATTTTTATGACCAATCAAATCAGTACCGAAGAATGAATGAATTTCTTGTAACTGGAAGTGTAAGTAATTTGAACAACATTTCGTTACAACTATCTGTCATTGTACTTCGTTTTCGATAACTTTTCGTGCAACATATTGCCCCCTTTTTGTTGAAATCGTCTCGTCAGGCATATGCCATTCGCTAATAAAAGTGTGAAATGGACTCGTCGCACAAACAATTTCATGGAGAGCTAGATCGTTAATCACGCTTTTGCCCATAGTCACCTTATTCCCGTCACTAACGTTCCTACACTTTTTTGCCGACAGAGTCTTGTTGGTTGTAGCCTGCGCTGAATTTTTTCGCAAGTCTTTCGACCGTTCGTTCGTGGATGTGGGAGCACATAATTTGCAACTTCGGCTTTGTTATTACGCGAAAGACTTTAAGGAATTAAAACACTTAAAAAAAGTCGGATTAACTATTACAAAATAAGCTTAAAGAACGCGCATCTTTCTCTTTCAAATGACAGGCTGATAGAAATATGACCCCACTAAACCAGAGTCTAACACCACGGCTCCCGATGGCACACGGATAAGTGGTAGCTGAGGTTCCTAAAGGAGTAAGGCAATCTCCATTAAAGGGGGCCCTTCTATAGAGAATGCGTGTGAGCCATTTTCTCGCTTACTGGTATGGGTCGTGGCCTATCTAAATATCACTTAGGAAGTTCGAGGTAACCACAGCCACTACGATACTCCCCCAAGGGCGGTAGCTGTACCAGTCGGGTAGCAAGACATTCATCCCGATAGTCAGATGCGAAATACATCTTCGTATCAGGAGATATCCTATCTGTCCGTGGACACTCATTAACTCCATGGCTTATCGTTCTATTACAGAGTTTACGTTATGCTGTACAGCTCCGGGTAATGTTTTAGTCTACGCGGTCACAGCCGCTCTTGCGTTTGGACCATGCCATCCAGAGGCCATCCAAACACTGTGCTTTATCGAGGAAATGATAGTGCTAAAGTTGTCATCAGACAGCGTACTCCAGCCCTCTTAAATATTGACCATCATGCGTTTGATGACATGCATAAAAGAGAACCAAAGGTAGAAGAAAAATGCTCTCTTTTCTTTAGAGAAGAGAGCCCTCTTCCGATTCACCTCTTCGGCTTCAAAGAGAACAACGCGTCGCCAGATTATAGATAGCATGCTTTTAGCCCTTGTTTCCTGTTGACTACGCAACTCTGAAAAGTGAGAGCTATGAAAGCAACAGTTAAAGTGTATAGAGGGTACCACGGATGCAATGTTTCCGCTCCCCTGACAAATTTGGCAATCAAATTTATAGATATAGGTACAAAAGGCAAGCGAGGTATATATAGCATGAATTAGCGCGAATTATTAATGGTTGTGCTGCGCTCCGGCAACAGGAAAAACTTTAACTAGACAACCATTTTGTCGAATAGCTGTATTTTGGAGAAGAGTTCCGAAATAAACGCTCGTAACATTTCGAAAAGTTTTCTTTAAAAAAGGGCTTTTTTGAGGAAATTCGTGTTAATATTTAATTCTGGATTTCGACTGGGCGGAAGTTGGATACGATAGTGGGTTCCCGCAACACTATCTGCATTTCCTGAATTTAAAAATTGAAATGCCGTGTAGATAAGAGTAGCGCCTGCTAAGTCGCCCTTCGCGTAGTAAAGTCTTAATTGGTCATGGGAGCCAAACATCTTTCACATCTTACTTTTTTTTTCTCACTGATATGAAAGCATCCCATCCATACTAGAAGAGCTATCACAGCTTGCAGGCATTTATTCTAAGAATTCAGCTACAATGGAATCCCAAGATGTAGCAACATAAGTCTGTGATGTGCAAGTTACTGAGGATCAGAGAAGATCGTAGTGTGAGTAGGTGCCCAAAGCAAGAATTTAAGAAGAATAACGCCGTTACGCGGTGGTCAGGTTTCATGCTCAGTCAGCGTCGCAAGTACATGTGCATGCGGGTAGGAATGGGTATATATTGGTTAAACATGAATGGAAGAGACATGTGCTTGCTAGGAATGTACGCTCGCTGATATCGCTGTGACCCTTTACTGTGAACGGGTCTCTATGAACATATATATGCAGCATAATGTTTATTAATATTTCGTAGTGATAGCTGGTGGCATAGATGTGCTAAGCATGAATATGATTAAATAGTAGAAGTGATGATGGACAACTCTTGTAATATACTTCAGCGGAAACGGAATGTATATAATCACTTGGGTATAAACCTTCGGACATTCGGACGGTTCGGTTAAACCGATGAGTGAGGCCTGACCGCTTGGGTGTCACGCTTCGGGGAGTACTCATGGAGGCTATAATTATTCCCAAATGCGAGGACATTAGATAATTACAAGTGCGATTGCAAGACCACGCTTTGGCCAGAGGTCAAGATTTGAACCATAGCCAAACCTTCATGTGATACTGCTACCTGGTACTCAAGCGGTAAACGATAGAGACTCCGATCTAAAAGTAGTCACGAAAGAATACTAATACTCTTCCTTAAGCTTCGTCACGAAAGTTCTAGACGATTCGCTCTCTACACGTTGGTTTAAAAAATTATATTATGCAAATACAGTCCGCCTTGCCCCTCCTACCCTCGCTCTCTTTCTCTGTGTCCCTTTTCTTCTAGGTAAACGATAACATGTAATCTCTTTCTGAATTCAAGAGTAAGGTTTATGATATGTTGCGGATGGGGTTTGGTTTCGCTGAGCTTGACGAAGATTAAGGAAAGTATTGTTTCAGCCTTTTCCACTAGAGAGTAACTTATAATTTTCCGTAAGCCCGGAACAACGGGATATGAAGCTCGTCACTCAGAGAGAGTAACACAGCGATTACATCACGAAGAAGTGTAGAGAGGAAGATAGAGAGTAGCCAACGCCTGTGAATTGAGCCCGGCTACGCCGACTCGATAGTTAAGCTACTTAACCGCTTAGCTATGAAATAAACAATGCTACCAAAATTGTTCGCAATTGATCGAAAAAACAGGGAAAAGCAAATAAGCACAAAGAGGTCTTCTCAAGTGAAAACTCAGCTCACAGTAACTGTGTTATCAACTAACGGTGCTTAACTAAATGAGTTAAGCGAAATTTAACATTAGTTGAGCAAGCTTAATAGCTCTTCTCTCGTTCATAATTAAAAAAAAAAAAAAAAAAAATTCCCTCCCTTTTATTCACCTTTAGTAAATGCGAAAATAATTACCTTTTCGAGTTGATTGCATTAACTCTACGAATGATACGTATATATGTAGTTGTTAATCTCTGATGATTGCTTCATGATTTTCCGAATGTGTATTTTAAGCCTGTTAATTAAATTGCAAACAAATAAGATAATGAGAGGCTTTACACACATGTGTGCATCGCATTTTGCAACTAATATCGATAAAACAAATCATCATCATATTCCCACTCCTCACACGCGCGCGAACATGTACACGCATCCATGAACGCCCATCATTTGCGTTAGCGTGCCAGTAACGCACTAACAGGCAACAAACGATGTAAACGGCGAGTTCTTATGAATTGTGTTAAAAAGTGTTTGCCATCATATATATACACACACACACACACACACACACACAAACGCATATTCCGTCTCGTGCCGAAGGTGCAGTTGGTCGAGAGTTAGCGCCGCGTGACTTATGGGTTTCTTGTTAAAACAACCATAATAATCAATGCCCAGACAAAGACAAGTGGCAGACAATGAAAAAAAAGTGAAAAAAAGACGTAAAA
Source organism: Glossina fuscipes (assembly GCF_014805625.2). Lineage (NCBI taxonomy): Eukaryota > Metazoa > Arthropoda > Insecta > Diptera > Glossinidae > Glossina > Glossina fuscipes. The sequence continues at coordinate 15,254,673 of NW_023998423.1, read as the reverse complement.
ACAACACCATTAAAATTAACTATAATGACATGGCAGCATGACTGAATTAGCGAAGCGTATATAGCGCATAGTCCTACAGTATGTAGGTGTTCGACAAACAATAGCAAAACTGTAAAAGATAATTGCAGTAACAGTATTGTATTGTATTGTTTCACGAAGGGAGTCTTGGACGTGATCACAAAAGGTGTGACATGTTATCATACATAAATAAATAAATATATAATGTTACTAAATAAATCGTCATTAACACTAGAGTACGCGTGTTTGTCTACATACAACTAATTGGCAATTAATAAATTTCTATATAAAAGAAAAAAAAATAAATAAAAAAATAATTTCTCTTTGTTTATGGAACTATCTTTGATTACCGGATAACTAAAAGGTTTACAAATATTTGCTGTAAATACTTTTTATGTACATCAACAACTTATCAGTGACCGTTAGTTAGTTAGCCAGTCAGAGACAAAATCACATTTTCCACTTCAATGCTTCACCTGTTGTTATAAAATGAAGAGAACCTCGGCCCTGTCTGTTACATCTTCTTCTTGTTGGCCACCAAATCGTTTGTCATTTTGTACTTATAACTACGTGAAATAAATTGAGGTAAAAACTGAAATGATATCACAGATAAAATAAAGAGAACAAAAAAAAAAAAAATAAAAAAAAAAATAAGGTAAGAAAGAACGAAGTAAAGCAAAAGAGGGAGAATAACATTAAACGCATTTAAAGTTATTTGAGTTATTTAATTTCGAATTTTACAATCATTGATTTCCGTTTCGCCAAAATGATTTTCAATTAAGTCGAATTCGCTATCAAATTGTTTTTATATCGACAGTTTTTTTTTTTTCCTTTTTTTTTTGTTTTCTTTTTCTCTTTTTTTTTTTCATTACATTTTCCGTTGCTTCTTCTGAAGAGAATATATAACTCTTGTTTTTACAACCACACAACTTCGACACAAGCATAGCAGCCCGTTAGCGAATAGTCTGAAGAAATAAATTGATGCCAATTCAATTTTACGATATCCAAAGTTGTCAAAAAAAAAAAAAAAAATCTCTCTCTATATATATATACATATATATTTTAGTGAATACCATTCTACTCTTTTTTTTTTTTTTTTTTTTTTTAATTTAAGTATATTCGGAATGCCTGAAAGTTAATTTAAAAAAAAATTAAGAACGAAATATATGTAAAACGGAGGCCCTATAACGTTCGTTATTGATTAGCAAAAAATTTTCCAACCGAATGTGGCTATGGCTAAAAGGACTGAAACAAAATTTTAAACGGGGGACGAGTAGTTTTCTTCTAATTGCATAGATTAAGAAGATATTTATCTTAAGCAGTAGAAGAAAATTCATGAGAAATCTCATAACATAAGCAAAATGTTATCTTCACTCTTCAACTGCATTGCTTCACGTCCTTCAATAGTTTACACAGGGTGTTCAGAAAAAGAGCTATACCCCGCAGTGTGTTAGTAGCCGAATAGTCATTTCCGGGAAAATTATGTCTCAGTGAATTGATTGCATCACGAGATGCATGGCATGATATTGCGCTATCTTGTTGAAATCACTTGTCCACAGTGCAATCATTTAATTTATTTCTCAGAAAATCAGTGGTCATGTTTCTCTAGTGGCTTCTACTGACTGTAATTGCAACGCAATTTCAATTTGTAGTAGAATACGCTTCAACTATATATCGCCTTTGCATAAACTTACTCTTACTTACTCCTATTTACTTGAGCTATAAATTTTTGGGGATGTAACGCGTTCCATGAACAATATGAGGGTTTTCCTCACAAGCGACAATTTTGCTTATCTGTGAAAGCTGTTTAACCAGATATAAGCAAAAAATAAAAATGCTCAAAAGCTACAAATAGCTACAAATAGATTTATTATTTTTGTAACTTTCAGAAAATTCTGTACACTTTACACTTGTGCATCATTTCTAAACTGAATATAAATATCGATTTTCGTGGGAATCGAAAATAAACGGACAGTATGACAGTTTGAAAAATACACAAAAGTAATTTGATCTCCCATTATTAAAGACAATTAACAGTTGTATGTGTTATTAATATGTTTCCTTGCATAGCGAATTTCAATGGATGCCATCCTTATATGGTTTTCTGCTTATTATGTCAAACATATACACTGTGGCGTATGGTAAAGCGAACCCTTAAATTCGTGATAATATTGTATAAAAAAGTATTCATTAAAATCATTGATATACACGAGTTTGATGAAAATTTTAAATATTGAGCTAAAACCGAAGTTTTTCATGCATATCGTTTTTCTATTTCCGAGGAGTCAAGAAAAACTTTGCCCGATGGAATGCCCTAAATAAAAATATTGTGTTCAATGGATGTCGATCAAATCTAGGCTTTAATGATTTAGGTAAGCATTTGATGGCTACAAAGATCTCTCAAATCATCAAACAATTACCTCCAAGCATTTAATTCGTTGCTATGAACAAACCCGACGATGAAAAGTGTTTTGTCTACGAGAATATCAGTCGAAGAGAATCATGGCCGAACGTTTTAAACACAAATTTGGATTACAAAAATTGGAATCTATGTTTAAGGTTTACGACTCAAACGGGTAGCGTCTTAAATTATAGGCGGACAATTTACCGAAGTTATTTACTTATTATTCATTGATATTCATCTTTGAATAATTTATACCATTTTGTCTAATACAATTCTGTATTTATTCTCATAATAAAATGCGAAAAATTGTACTTTGTTTTCACGTAAAGGAGTCCCGCCCTGCTTTTCATGGGAACACTTACATGAGAAGAGGTTCAATTATTCTTCACCTATTTCGGCTTCAAAATATTGCTTCACCCATACTTAATATAGATTTGTTACTTAGCGGGAATATTGTTACTCAATGGTTTTTTTCAAGATATTTTGGAAATTGCATTTTTTTCTATATAACAATTTTTTGAAAGTTAAACGTTGTATGAAAAGTGATCGCAGTAGTAGTTCGACTACGCCGCGTTAATGTAGTGCATTTCATTAAAAATAATATAACGAAAATTTTGGCTTGCAGATGCAAAGCAAACCTATACGAACATACGTTAAAAAGGCTGACGGACGGACAGATAAGCATAATAAAATGTTTTTGGAAAGCTACATTTACTTTAGGTGCTTATTTTAGCCACACAAATCTAGGCAACTTTAGCACATTCTGTCTCACATGAAGCGTAGGGTATAAAAAGGAGCTATTATAGCTATAAATATTGTACAATACCATACGAATTAAGAATAGTGATATATATAGTAATAATCTATGGTAATGTTGGGGTAGGGAATGAGACTTGTTGGTAAGAAAATTGGCTCGCTAGCAGTTACGATAATTCGCCAACGTAAACGTTCCGAAAATTTTTTAAAAAACCCTGAAAACTATGGTCCATTAAGATCCACCGTAGATCAGAGGACTAGGCGGCAAGTCCGAAAATTAATGAAACTCTAAGTTGTAGGTAAATAAAGCTCGACGTAGGCCTAAATGAAATGAAGCAGTGCATGAAGTAACTTCCAAAGATGATGTAGGTAATAGATTTAAACACAAAAGCCGTGCCAAAACACCCTTACCCTAGGGTCATAAAAATGCGGTTATTCCAGTTTCCGGAAAATATAAATTTTGAGAAGAAGAGTTCGAAAACGTTATATTTAGTGAGGAGAGAAAGTTTAATTTGAACGGGTCCGGTGGTCAACATAAATATACTACATCCTTGAGTAACTTGCTGTCGGCGCAACCCTCGTGGTGGATCTCTTATGGTATGGGGACTGCATTTGGAGCACAAGGATATGTTTTGCGTTCAGCCAAGTGACTGAGGCGGCATATGTTGACTTATTAGAGAAAAATTTAACAGACCATCTTGCCACCGATACCAGTTAGACATTTATTCATTTATACATATTTTCTTGCCTTGTTTTAGTAATATGGATTGGGAAACTTCCCATAAAATTCGCAAATTCCTAATTACTTGCATTTGCATACATACTTAAAATCGTAATTGTTTTCTTTTACATATATGTACACATTTATGTGCATTCCTTTGCGTTTTGCAAACTAAAAGTCAGCTGTTATATGACACCCAGGCAGGGCAAGTTACCAGAAAATAATCGAATGATTCGATCATAGGCAGTCAGTGAGAAAATACTTTCTGAAGCGTTCTCTCGATCATTAAATGCATTAATATAGTTATTAGTACAAGGAAGTACTCTGCTAAAATTTGGCTTTTATTGCATTAGATTAAAGCCGGCTTAGTTTGACCGTGCCGGAATCGATGATACAGGAGAGTTATGTGGTGATAATTGGACCTTTCGGAAGGATAACGCTCCCATCGATGCAAAAGGCTTTTTTTAATTACAAAATATACCGTTACTGGAATGGTCACATACGAGTGGAACCTCAATCCGATTGAGGAACTCCGGGGAATACTTTCTGCTAAGATTATTTCAAAATCTAAGCAGCATTCTACGCTTAAGCAACTTAATATAGTATCGGAATAGGCGAAGATTTATGTGGCCACTTTGAAAAACTTGAAAGGTCCTATGCCAAGCAGGCTACAACACGTCCTTATTCATAAGAACAAGACGACGTCACATTAATTATGCAATACTATGATTTAAGACAAGGAATTAATATTAAGTAAGTCATTATTTTTATATTTAAAAAAAACGTATAAAAAAGATTTGTTCCTTAAGTTGCTGATCAAAATATTACATTGCACATACACATATTTGACAACGATATAACTACAGTTTATTTTGGGATAGAACGTACTCCAAAACCGTTATAAAGTCTTCGATGAGATTGTTATTATTTTCGAACGGTGGAATAAGCTTTGCCCAATCCCCTTCAAATGAGAGATTAAGTGGTTAAAAATTGAAAAAAAAAAAATAAATAAATAAAATTCAGATGAACGAAGGATTTTCAAGAAAATCGTAAACAAAGATATTTTAAGTTTTGGAAGTATTCCAACCGGCATATAGCCTACTAACTATTAAGTGAGCTGATAATGTTTCCAGAACTCAAAACATTGCTCTCAAGTACACGCATAAAATTATTGTAATCTGTACTGCAGGTGTTGTTGAGCACATTGCAAGCAAGCGTTGTGTCATTTGCAAATAACGCTAAATTAGTTTTGACACATCATCTGTAAAGTCAAAATTTTATCATATTTAAACGTAAGTATATATATATATATGTTCACGTGTGTTGTAATTTTAAAATAAATTGATAAAGTTTATTCAAGCGTTGTATGCAACTCCTAAAAGCACATTTTTGCATTTGTCTTTACAATTAGCTGTAATGGATGTTCCAAATTGCCAGCTTTATTAAGCGGATGCCACCAACATCAATTACATTTTGAAAAGTAAAAAAAAAAAAAAAAAAAAAAAAAAATAACAGAAAAAAAATTTTGTAAAACAACAGAAAATTTTAATAGAAAACCATCTAAAAATACATCCGTTTTACTCAACGAAACTTTCAAGTGAATAGTAACACATCGAAAGCATATGCACTCGTTTGTGTTACGTGTATTGTGTGTTCAGCTAATGAACATAAATAAAATTGACATAAATACTAACGTTATACGATTTAACTGTATACCCACCCGTACACTGCATATTTGAGCATGTATTTGTTAAATTACTCCTACAATCATGCACAACACGTTAGCATACAGAATACGTTGCAGTAAAAGACCATTAAAAAAACATCGATCACAACAAATCTGTCGATATGAGTACAAAAATTGTTGATATATATGAATATAGACATGTATGTATACATATGTACATGTAAGCTTAACTATTTTATTGTTTTAAGATAAAAATGAACATAGAAAAATTCATACACATTCGGTGGCATAGTGAGGAAAAAAATGCATTAAAAAAAAAATGTTAAATTTGTATTGAGCTCATCACCGCCATCATCATCATCATCATCATCATCATCATCATCATCATTATCATCATCATCGTCATCATCATCATCATCATCATCATTATCATCGGCGTATGGAGTTAAACAGGTGATTGTGTGAAAAACAATTGTTGGCACATATGTTACCACTAGCAATAGTTCTCTGCGCTTGCAGGTTCATTTGAAAAAAAATATTTTTATTCTACTAATTGTTTAAACATTTAGGCCAAACACTTCCAACGAGATTACACTTCATTGATCACTTAATAAATGTGCAATTAGCGAATCGCAAAAGTCATTTTTATGCTTAAGTATTTGAAAATAATAAACTCGTTCAATATTCATTAGGGAACTAAAGGCGTTAAGCTTGATAAGGCGTAATTAATGAGTGTTCGACGAAGTTTTTCACACGAATCGTTTTTAAATAACAATATTCATTGGATATCTATCTATCTGCAAGGCAAAGAGAAGAATGTTAAAAAAAAGTTTGCATTAAAATAAAATGCTTCGTAATTAATACTAAAGCATTAAACCAAGGCCTAGGTGCTCATCTCTTGGGGGACACATATGTAAATTGCAGATTTTATTGATCGTAGTGAGTGCTCTACCAATTGAAAAATAAGATAAAGCTGCTAAATAAAAAGCTGCAATTTTTGCTATGTGCCCTAAGCATAGTACATCGATTAAGTGTTAGCTATCAAGGCACCAGCTACCATGTGCTTATTTAAAAATTGAAGCCATCTACACTGCTCGCTTATCAAACCTAATATCATTCCATCTGTATGTTTAATCAATATTTGCAAGAACCCACCTTGATCACATTCCAATGGTGGAATGCGTCCACCATTGAACACTTAAAAAATGTGTTTCGAAAATTTGCAATTGTAGATAAATCTACACTTTGTCAAAATCGAAGACTCGTTTTCGAAGCGTCTAACCCTATGGAGTTCTTTTGAAACATCTGGAGAATATAATATATGTTCTTTGCTCTTCTCTCTTGCTGGCTTTCACTAATGACGCCCTACGCAAAACGCAGAACACGCAACTTATGTCACTCGTTTTCCTTTAGTAAGAGGCAATGCAGTAACGAGCTGCATGTCGGGATCTCTTACAATTGTCTGAACGAGATCAGCTAAATAGCATTTGACGAAGTCAAAGGCTTAGCTCTTTTAAAGCGTGGCAAAAAATACTTCACTGCAGCCAATATCCGTGTCATTTACACCGGCTACATCGGACCCAAATTAGAGCATAACTCCCATGTATTATGGGAGGTGTGCACTGTGGTGCGCTTATGTACATATATCCATGGCAAGTATTCTACGGAGGTAAAAGAGATATGTCCAACAATTAAATCGTTCAACAGGGCTACGCATCTTTCTCAGAGTTCTCACTTACTCGCCTTGGACTTACCTACCATTCTTCGGGACATTCTCTGAGTAGCTGGTTATAGAAAAGGGAGAGAAAAAATACACTATCAATCAAAAACAATATTAAGGCGAGCGGGCTAATCATACAGTCTACATTTAAAAACCAGAAGGGCCGATAGTCTCGGTTGCTATTGCTCATTAGCTTTATAAGTTCCTACAAATAATTTACAAGTAGATCCCCTAGGAATTGTAAACACAACATGTACTATCCTAAAAATCACAATTCGATGATACAAACTTAACCTTAAAAAGGAGTTGAGTAAATAACGTAAAATCATGAAAGACAGCTTACGTGACAATACTATAGTGACTAGCAGATGGTGCAACGTGCGAAATTTTCTCTTTTAAAATATCGCTCGTAAAACTATTTGCATCCGTTATAAAATATATGATTTTTTTAAAGGGAAATCCTTGCCCTGTGATTCGGAAATGCGATAAGAGAGTTCGATAAAATCTTTGAACTACGGGATTATCTCTCGTTTAAAACTTGTGAGATACTAAACAAGCTCACCCACTCTTTCGCTGAAAGACCTTTTGTTCAAATTTATAAGAACAAGAACCAGCTTTTTAAAGAAATTAGAAAAAGATTGATGTGAACTTTTCGCGTTCATAATTTTCCATTGGATATTATCGGCCGCAGTGCCACAAAGTGGTTATAACTGTACAGCTCAGGACGACTGTTGGACAAAATGGTCAGCAGGTAGAGTTTATTGCAAGTTGTTGCCTCGTGTTCACCCGGATTTAAAAAGGCAGTCATTATCCAGGGTCACTTCATCAAAAAAGAAAAATACAGAGAGTGCGCAGCACCATACATATTGTAATATTGTTGCAAATTGCGTCCAATCAGATCCTTCATTCAGGAATATCGGACATGACTTACTTTTTTATCTTTCATTTCGCTATATTCAATAAGCGGCATATTGTTCGGTTTCTCATCGGTGACGAAATAATCTGGTATCAATAAATAATCCCGAATCCCACTGAAATCTGGTCGTATCCTCAATAGTTTTCAAAACGATTAAGCGCGTTGAGTAGAAACAACTACTGGCATACGATGACCACGAGATACTCTAATAAGATGGCAGCATCTCCGTATTATGATCACGTCTCCTATATATTTTGCGGTTACTTAGATTACCAAGTTATTGACACATAAAGGTCTAGAGGATAATGTATTTATAAAGCATTGGGCAGCTAATGAGCCTGAACTGTAGATATTTTCACAAATCATTGAAAGGGCGAATTGTAACCGTATATGAAGATAGGGCAGAGCATGTGCTCAGGCATTAAATCCACTCTAGTGGTGAGTTTTATAACCATTTATATTTTATATTCATACATACGAGTGTATAGATGTATATGTTTATTTAGAATATAAAATACAAGCAAGATTTGATGCATAGGTAGGTAGACATGTTAGTGTACGATTTTGATCCTATATAAAATATTATATTGAAAATAGGATGAAAGGATGAAATGAATGTTTTGTGGCTGCCGGCTCAGATTTTTGATAAATAGTTTAGTTGTGTGTTAGAATAAAATAATTGAATATTGTAAAAAGAAAAAAAAAGAAAAAGAAGAGGAATTCATGGAACGGAGGGAAAATATTGTGAATAATACTATATTAGAGGATATGTGTGTGCACTGAGAATATATAAGAGTATATGTGTGCACCGATACATGCAGTCGTGCATGAGTGCACATGCGAGGTTGAGGCAAGCTGTATTCATTTGGTATATATTGTTATGATAACAATTTAAGAGAATTGATGTCAACGTCTCATCACGCAACAATAAGTGAAAGGACAGTAGAATGACGCCTACACATACCTAGTCTAAAAAGTATTGTCAAAGTCTAAAAGGTCTTGCCTGTTTACGAGATAGCATCATAGAAATCATTTGATAATAGAAGGATAAAAAAAGTCGGCCTTCATTCCTTTAGAGCCAAGATATTGCGTTGAGAAGACAAACACGATTGAGATTACAATTGCAATTCCGCAAAACTAATCTCGTCCAACATGTGGTATAAAGGGGGTCCTTTCCTTAAGAAACAGCCCAAGAGTCTTAAAAGTGAACCCCAGTCCATCAGTCCGTAGTATTTCAAAGATGCCAGGTTATATAAGTCGCAGTGAATCCGGTTAAATGTCGTTTGATAGATTTTCAAAAGGTCTATGAAATAGTCCAGAGTGACAAATTAAAATTTCGTAATTGCATTTGGAGCATGTTACTAAATTTGTGAACTTAAGAGCAAAATATCTCATGTGAAGAGGAACAACTTAATGACATCTTACTTATCTTTCCTTATAGAAGTTTCAATGCTCAAAGAGCGGACGGAGAATGCTAGCAGTCCCAACACTTGGAAAAGGATCTCTTTTGTAATCTATGTAAATATATCTTCCATAGACTTTTCGAATATTAATTTTCTGTTACCTTTCATTTCTTGCCAAAAAAAAAATGTTTGCGATTTTTCTTTTGAACTGTTAATGTTGTGTTACCCATTAACGTTGTCCTAATATTACCTTGTATTAGCGAAATTCTTAATTGCTGTTTGAGTTAACTAATATCGCTGCTGTTCTCTGAAATGACGAGAGAGAAGTTGTTAATAGTGTAGTAAGTTGTTGTTGGTATTGGCACTTATTTCTCTCATTCTTATGCAAATCGTTTTCCCTACAAATTTATTTACTTTACTGTTATATGCATACTGAGATAACAGGAACGCGTAAAATTTCCAGGAGAGTCTTTAATCTTCTTATTAATATTTTGCGCGATTACGAACAGATATGAAAATTTTAGAAATATATTATAAGGCAGTAGGGTAAGTTGGAAAATCTTTCTTGAATTCAACGAAAGGGTTCTCTATAGCCATAGGAACAAAGTTATGGTTCACTGTATTCACTTTTTCTAACAGGATTGCGGTTTACTCTATTGACTTTTTTTAAAAAATTTCCTTCATTGCATTCCATTAGGTGGCATACCGATCAAAAAATCTCCTTCCGATTCAAGCAAACTTCGAGCAACCGTTCCAAGGAATGTGCCTTATTCGTGTAACACGAAGAAGGAAGTGAAGAAAGGGCGAGAGAAAAGGGAGGGAAATGGCCGCAGCTTAACGGGTGTGTTCCTCCATTGGTAAGCGTTTTGCATTTACCAACTGAGTGGTCTCTTAACAGTGACGTAAAATTTCTTTGGTAATGTCAATCCTGCAAGCGGCATCAAAGCCGTTTTTACCGAGTGTTCTATTGCATCAAGAAGCTATGGAAAATTACTGAGTTGAAATAAACTTTGATGATGACTGGGACATATTCGAATTTTAACCAAGTGATAGTGCAAGCAACTAACTGCTCAATCTATATTTTGAGAAGAATTTTAATGCTCGTCTATAACAAGCGAAAATATTGGAATGATCAACAATAAGATAAAATAATTGTTTCAATTGACTTATTCCTGAGCAATTTCTCAAAGCCGCAACTACGATTTGTTATGCGCTTGCTTTTGACAGAAGTGGTTTTGTAAGGGTGATTTACGTAAGACATAAGGGAAAAATTCAATTAAAAGTGTTTTGTGTTATGACATTTTTTGAGTTTAGTTCTCTTATTTTAAGGGAATGGCAGTAACATGTGTACTTGGCCAAACTGCTGAATTGGTAAAAGAACATAAATTCCCCGCAAACACACACAGGCAGTTTCTCCGGACCACCTCGCCAAGAGCTCGAAATTTGGAGCAAGAAATTCCTTAAAGGTGGTAAACTTTCTTCCATCCCATTTTTCTGAGAACTTCAGACCGTGTATTAGGACAACAAAGGTAATTGATTCTCTGCAGTAAGCTTGTAATTCGGGTAGACACAGCTATCCGCCGAAATCAGACAGTTCGAAAGGAGGGGAAGAAGGCAAACCATTCGAATATTGTCAGAAATTGAGTTTTTTCTCTAATTGGTCGATGTAATGCTTCAATAAGTCAAGAATGATACAACAACGCGCTTAGAGGCGTATAAGGGTATTTGAGATTTAAAACGCGTTTCTGTTTCCTCCTTATTCGAATTTTTCAAAATGTCTTTAAAATAACGTAATCTAAAGAAACGATTAGGATTTTTTCGACAAGTTGAACTGAAACTTTTGATTTTCATAAAAGAGTGCTTTGGCCGAAAATTGAACTTTTTTCTTCTGAATAATCGACAATCGTACAAAAACCTTTTTCCTAATTAGACATAATACATACACAATTTTATGTATGTATAGAGATGATTAAAAACTGTGCTAGTTACACTCTGAACCGTAGACCTCCATGAACTAAGCCTGTCTCAGAGGATGAGTCTGACGTTGCCATTTTTCAATATTTTCCGAAAATATATTTTTTTAGTACTTTGATCTTTCTCTCCATTCCAATAGATAATCAAAAGATGGCCTTGCCCAGGCTGTTACAGTGGTTTCTCCTTTCCGTTCGCATGTGGTGAATGAAGAACATTGGGTTTGTACGCACGATTCCTACCGACAATGAGACGGTTTCTGAAGACGGTGAGAGTAATGAGCAGTGAAAACTTGAGGTTCGCGGTGCGGCGGAACGCTTAAAAGGAAAATTGTCTTTCAAGGGAAAAGCTCAATTAGCTTGTTGTTGCATGTTCATTGCAAGTCATGTTGCTGCCAACCATTAAGCAGAACACTCGCACTCAACCGTCAAATTGAGAAAAAAGCCCTAAAGCAGTCATTACGTAAGGCATTGTGTCTTATCGTCAAAGATGGGAGGAAAAAAAGCAAATAGCTCTGTGAAGCTCAATACTTTTTGAATCTAATATTACATGTACATATGTATTTTAAAATATCTATCTACATTTTTCCATGTTCATGTATGAATAAGAGATAGTTGGGACATTTTTTTTTTTTTTTGGGTTTACCCGAAATGTTATTAATTTATTTTTTATATTGTATGCTTTATTTTTACTGGTTGCCAAGAGAATGAAATTTGTTTTTTATATTGGAGAATGAAAAACCTATTTTAATAAATTTAATTTTTCGTAAAAATCGATTTATACCAATATTTTTGGTTGAAAAAAACAAAAAAAAATTTATATAACTTTTTTAAGAACTATTTGCAACGAGCTAATTGGATTATGGGTGTTAGTAAAATTTTTTCTTTCGCTTTTTTTTCGCGATTCATTTAGAATTCTTACGACTACTGATGTATGTATGTCTATGTAGTTACTTATGCATAAGTGTGAAGTCTGGTAAAATTTTCAATTGTTGGCAGAAATTCATTTGATTTATTTATGTAATTTGTTTTTTTTTTTTTTTTTTTTTTGAAAGGCCTGAAGATTTATCTGGTGTTGTTATTCTCAAAACCTCTGAGCAATGTTATGTTAAAAATATTACCGTTAGCGGAAACCTTTCACTGCAAAACCTTGCCACATTCTACTTGGCTGCTACACTTTCGAGCGGCTCTATTGAAAACAATTTTTTACAAAACAAAATATGCCTGATCCCTGAAATCCTTTCATGCGTCCGTCATGTAAGTATTCAAATGTGTGCTTATATATAAGGCAAAAAAGCAAAAACAAGAAAAATGAAAAACCGCTGCGTGAACATGGATTTTCGGGAACCTTTCGACATTGCATAGAGAATAAGCGGTAAGTTTTCAGAGCTTCTAAAACAATTGTGTTGAGGTTTTTTTTTTTTTATTTTTTTTTTTTTTTTTTCTTACTATAGATCTTCTATCGAGCTTCAAATACCATAGAAAACCAATCTAAAAAAAAAAAAAAAAAAAAAATCAAAAAACAAAGTTTACAACCGAAACAAAACGAAAACCGCAACCGACAACAAAAATGAAAACAACAACGCGACGCGCAATAACAACAAGCACTTTACTTCATAAATTTTTATCATTCAATAGCATTAAAGTGGAGATACCTTCGCACTGATAAGCCAGCTGCCGGTTGACTGGCTGGCTGGTTGGCTGGTTGGCTGGTTGGCTCTCTGGCTTTGCTTTTCAAGTTTTACTTCCTGTCACTGTACCGAGTGTCGAGTAGTGAGCGGGCCTGCAAGCCAGGCAAGCGTGTAATTGTGTGCGCGCATTCTTGTGTGTGTGTGCATGCATGTATGTGTATGCGTTTGTGCCTATGATTATTTTACATTTTCTTGTGCATCCGAAACGCTTTGCTTACAATCACAACGCTTATATGTGACTGAAGTATCATTTAATTTAAGTGTTGGTACGGTATTGTATTTAAACACAACACAATATAATACAACACCGCACAATGCATTTATTGGTTGAATTGTGTGCTTTATTGTGTAAATTTTTCTTTCATAATTTCTGTGATAAGTGTTAATACACACTTTCAACCTTTACAAATTGATCTGGTTGTTGCGGAAGTACAGGCATATCGAATGAATTTCACATTTTTTTTTGTATTCACGCAATACGCAAGCGAGTACATGCAAAAGGTAATAAAAATGAAGGTAAGAAAACTCAATAAACAAAAAACAAAAACCATAATGAATCTTACACTTATATTATATAAATCGATAAAGTGAGAAATTGAGAAATTTTTTCAAAATTAATCTAATTAATGATTTACGCGCAAGTAGTATGATTGAGTATTGGCAACAAAAGGCCGGCAAAGTCCAAAAATTTAAATATGTATTTCCGAAAAACTTGTCAAACATACTTCTTATGATATACTCGTATACCAATCACGTCCAAATTTACGGTTAAGGTTTTCTTTTCCAAATCTTTGATGTCGTGTCGAAGGCATGGTAGGTAGAGATGAATAAATTCCGTATGAAAAATTGATATATGAATAATTACTGTTGACACTTCAAATGAATAGGTTTCTCAAATGTTTTGCTAGATTCTCCAAAAGGTAACACTACGGTTGTAACTAGATAAACGCAGCTTAATGATTGTTTTTCTCTGAATCAATTGAGGAAAGCTCCAGGTCCCGAGTCGATAGTAATATTTTTTATTGCTTTCTTTAAGTCTGGAAGAGTCCGTAATTGCTTGACTTTTTTTTAATAACTTTTACATTTTAGTAGCTAAGTGTATAAGTACCAAATTTGGTGAGTCCGTCCCGTCCGTCCAATTTGGTTTTTTTAATTTTTACGTTACGCCCACGAGAGTACGCGCCTATGAAGCTTATTAATGCGTCTTTCAATGTTCTGTCTATAGTCCTTAGGCAGTCCATACCATTACGACTAACACACAGTCGTACTAATTATCTTCTGCGTAAATCCATTTCATGTCCTATGTGTAAATGCACATGAGAACTGCAATACCTTCGACTCGTTGTTTTGATCCCACAATGCATTAAAAAAAATATGTATTCAGTCAATAGCTCAACCTTTAAATTAAAAAATATTACTCTTTATGCGACGCATTAGTCTCAAGACCGGCTGAATTTAATTAAATCTATCTACTTGCTCTGTTAATTTTTGCTAATCCCCTTTGGTAATGTTAAGTATACTTTGTAGCCAGCAATGCTAAGTCAATGTTAAGTCAAATCGTAAACGAATTCGTAGTTCTTAACGCCTTTCCCAAGCTACCTTTTTCACGCGGCTTCAAATTGTGGTCCTTTACGAGCAGTAAAGTTTTACTTTTTATGTAATGTATTTTGCCAGTAAGGAAGGAAGGGCACTAAGCTGCAGCCGCATCTCTATCTCTTTCTGTCTTTGCCCACTTCCTTCTGACTTTGACGAAGTTACACGTACAGGTGATATCCTCTGAGTAATTGCTCAGATAAAAAATTACAAAAAAAAAACATGCTCTTACGCTACATTCTATATATGAAATTAGACTTGAGCTACCAAATAGAAAATAATTTCCTTAAATTACTTACTTAGACGTATTAATACAGGTTGTGTGGTTTCAGATTCTGTCTACACAAATATAAACTTACCATTTTTGTTCGATGGTTGCGGTAATGTCAACAATCAGCGCCGATAGGTGTTACTTTCAGAATTAGATAGTGTAACATTGCACGCACAGGGCCATATACTAATAACCAATTTCGTTTTTAAACCGCTCGTTGCCAGGGCCTAATTGTAACATGTTTAAAGTTAGTAAAGTGTCCAAAAAGTGTCTGCCATATAAACGTGGCGTCCGGATGTAGTTAGAAACGTCTTACATATCTATGAGAATTGGTAGTGTGCGAGTTAATTGTTTTGCCAACTTTAGCTTAGCTTTTTTACTCTTGTGCCTTGCACCACCCTTGTAATACAGATTGTATTAAGTCTAAGCGGAAGGGGCCTAAGACAAAACTACCTTTTATTATATCAATTGATTTAGAATCAATTTAGGCCTTGCTGTCTGTTTGTCTATCTGAAGTTTGTCTATATATTTTTGATTTTAATTCTTTGAAATAATGGGAAAAATTTTAGTAGATTTGCGTGTCCTGGCGCAAAGATGGCCGGTTATTAGAAAAAAAATGCAATTTTCGACATGTTTCGACAAAATTTGCTGAGTAATAGTATCTTGCTAATAATTTGATACAAAAATTAACTTTGTCCAATTTGAATGAGGTCTACTGTTTTGCACTGCTCAGCACCGTATAAGGAAGAAGGAGCAAAGGTGAAAGGTGGAGAACAATATAATCTTTGACAAGAAGATCAAATCTGCTAAATTTGGACCACATCAGTTCACGTTTCTTCGGGTCCACTCATATAGACATATATGAAAATATATATTAACGGAAACAAAGCAAAATTTTTTGGCATTTTATCACAAAAATGATGGAAGAATTGTATTGATCGAAGTAGCATAAGGCCATTTTTGGTTGGGCATAATGTGTCCAGCTTTTACTTTTTAGAAAGTTTGGACCCTTACCGACCAAGTGTAGTACAACGGATGCCCTTGCTAGCAGATAGTTGTTGTTGCATTTGATTATGTTGTTGTTGATATCATTATTACCAACTCTAGCTTTGAGTGTGTCGCGTGAAATTCTACATGTTAGTGACGCTAATATTTGCGTAGTATTCAGTAAGACCCCAGGGGAATACGACTTTCAATACAAACTGATGTAATCAATAGTCCATTACGATTATCGAGCAACAAATATTTGCCAAATCTAATCATAAAATTTATATTTTTATGCTATGCAGGCAGACGAACGTTCTACGTTGCATAAGCATTGCTGAGTGCCGCGAAACCAATGAAAAGCTCAGTACACTCTCATTTTGGCTCTAAAAATTGTCTAAAAGAAAAAACTATGACTGATGTAGAACGTTATCAAATCATTCAAGCTTCATCGCGTTGCGAAAAGTAAATGGTTTGAAGGTCGCAAACTTTACCTTTTACATTTGTTAGGATTTATTTTTCGATATCTGCCTACTTTTGCAATGTTTTGTCAATAGGACAAGGGAGTGAGTGAATGTGCTGAAAATGTTGAATAGAGACTATCAACACATATTTTGGCCATATGTGAATGCAATCAATTATGTAACATTAAAAAAATATAATTGAGTTCAATAGCGTTTTGAATGCGTTTTTAGTTCGCGAATTAAAGAAATGGTCTTTTACCTACAAATTCAAGGGTTAATATTTGTATCGAAGTTCAATCTTTACATAGATTGTACATACATTCGGTGAAGAATAAAAAGTTAATGGCATTGCTATAAAGATATAGCATTTAGAATCTCGTAACACTAATCTATCAAGCTATGCTGTATAACACGCCTGGACTGTGACAATCTCTAGATAAATAAAAACAAGTAAAAAAATGACATTCCGTTGCGACCGGATCTTGTGAATCCATCATCGTCATCCAATAAAAAATCTAAAAAAAAAGGAAAAATATTATCATGTGCATCATATGAGTGGGTTGGGTGTGGCCGATTTTTTCCACTTTTGTCCATTAATTTTGTATGGATAATTTTGTAGAAATGCGGCATCTGTTGAAGTTTATGAGCAACAACCAAAAGACATGGCAAGCAAAGCTGTTCTATATATCTGTGGACATTGTAGCCGTGTTCTTCGACTTGTTTAGGCCATTTTCAAATTCCTTTGCAATTTTGTAAGGGTTATCTTCTATGTTGCGAGAGGGGAAATGTAGACGATAAACTCCACATAGGTAGACGAACGTCTAGATGGGCGGAATGACAAGCGAATAGATGAACAGACGGACAGACTTAGACAAATTTTGAATTTGCAACTGGCCAAGTATTTATATACTTTATGGGTTTTTTGAAACTTGTCTCTGCACGTTATAAAGGTATTAAAAAAAAAATTAAAATTTGACGCACTGGGTAGAGATGACCAATTTCCCAGCAACGCCCATAGAATATACGATTCAATTTTTTGTACATTTGTCTGTTGTAGGTTAATGAGCAAAAAATTAATTTTAATTTCCTTTTGCAAAGCAGAGGTGTTTTCAATTTACATTGTACAGTAGTCGTGTCCTTTAATCGATTTGGCCCATTTTCATTATCAACTTAGGCGAAATGGCTCCCAATCTTCTGAAAAATTTTAAATCGGTGGCTTAATTTTTGCGGCCAGGAGAATATTTGCGACAGATGTTACACAGACAGACAGACGGACTTGCTTAAATCGATTCAGAATATCTATAGTTCATGGAGCCTCTGATGCTTCCTTGTGGGCGATGTAAAGGTTTTAACTCCCACCGAAGGATGAGGGTTATAAAAAGAAGTATTACGACATTTGTTAAATCGGTAAACTGTGGTTTAGAAATGATTCAAAATGCGAAAAATTTCACTAAATTTTATAGTAACACTTCGAACAAGACAATAAACGAAGAGTTTTCCATTTCGTGAAAAACTCTGCCGTGCACCTTGTGCACCGTGATACAGTCGACAAAGTTTATAAAAATTCATCAAAATTTTAAATTTCGTTATGCTACAACAAGTTGACCCAGAAACCCTCTTAAACTATCTGCTTAAGACTGAAAATCAAAATAAAGCCGTTATTTAGGTACAATATGAACTAATCATAAAGCATTTAATGGAACTGCAATTTGGGAAGCCCCGTTGAAACGAAACGGAATTGAGCCATTTTTGGTGAGGTTGATAAGGGGCATTGGAAAGGGTTTATTACGCGTAATACAATACTGTGAAGAAAAGATTGTGGTGTAGCATGAATGGAACGGCACAAACACTGGCAAAACTCCATTTCTTGTCACGTAATGTGCCGCTCTTTGTTTGGGGGAGGGAAATTGGAAGGGAGCTGCGCACCTGCGTAAGTTTCCGCAAGCGATACTCTATACTGTCTATACTACGCTATATTGTCAACAACTATGGTGACTAAAGTAAAAGAGGTTTGATGTACGGCGTTCAGAGTTGATGAACAAGGATAAGGTGGCTTCTTTGACTAAACAAAAACCAGAAGAGTTTTAATAAAGCCATAAGGTTTCGTTTCTCTCAACGTTTTCTAGTTTTCCAAAAAAGTTTCCTCGCAAAGCTTACTGCAGGAATGTCATGTGAAAACCGCTTGATTCTAAGCCTGATAATACATAAGTGTCTTAACATAGAAATCTTAACCTATAAAACAGCTGACATTGCCTCCCACGCATCAGACAATAACTAAGCAAGCGATGCAAGCTCGTTGCAAGTAAGCTATCAGTACACTACAAGTGTAAGTGCTACGAAGACAAATCCATAGTTGATTTTCACCGATTATCGATAGGTAATTAAGTTTGAAAATCATAATTTTCCAAACAATGTCACTAAGACCTTCCAACTTGAAGATTTTCCAAACGTTACAGATATTATCAAGATTTTATTTTAAGTGAGTCTTGTTCACCAATCCGTACGTACGTCTTCATACGTAATTGAATCTTGAAGCAGAAAAATATTAGGAAAGAGGAACGGAACATGACATGCGAAATCTTATGAGTAGTGTACTCTTACCTGATCGTATTGAGATCGATAGTATTGAGACATTCGAAGATTTACATGCCCCTGTTTCTTGAGGTGACGGACGAAGCTGTATTTCTCTTCGACGGTCTTGGAAGCATCGAGAAACCCTTCGCTGTGGCCGGTGTGCACAGCTTTGCTTAAAAGTTCTTATTTTCGGAACTGAATAGTTGTTGGTAAGGAAGGCTCTAACGTGTATCTGCTGGCGGGGTTATTCCCTCGGGTTGGCTAGTAGGAGGGGGCTTCGGAAGAAGTATTTTCTTTCCTTTATGAACAGCGTGCATTGTCCTCCTTCCCTATATAGTTGTTTACTCTAGAAGGCATCAAACTGCTATTCCTATCCATTCGATTCTAATGGAATTGCGTAGTAGAAGTCGCCTGTGCCATAGTGGACGTAGATTAAATCGATATTTTCTTCTGAAGCACATCTCCTGAAAAAGGGATAGAGTGTTGGATGAGCTTTCGAGACGTAAGAAAAGTCCAAAGCCAAGCGTTGCTTTGGTTGTGCATAATTTGGGAACGTCTGGCGCCATATATAGGCATGCATTGATTAACATATAATTCTTCGCACGCACTTTTCACCGGGAGAATGCTTAATTGCGCAACTGTCAGGTGTATTCCTTCGAAGAGAGCCGCTATGGCCGTGGTTAGACCGAATATGCGGGGTGACATAAAGCAATGAGGTTGTTAGATAGGACTCGATGCAAGCCAAACTTGCTAGAAAGTCGCTGATACTAATTTTCTCTTTCTGACATCTCAGGAGCAATGGAAGCCGCTTCTATGAGGATTATCTCATTTCGTTGGTGATGCCGGGAACCATCAGATCAGGTAATAATGGGAGGTACTCGATAGGCATCCATTCTCTGAGGCTAAGGCTACAAATTAAGTTGTTTACAACTTCCTGCCCTTGCTATTTAACCGGCAACAGAACAAGAAATAATCGAAGAATGCAAAGCACGAACAGACACATCGTGCATTGCTGTAGAAATATTAATGGATGGAAAGCGTTTAATTGGTTTCCACAAAAAAAAAAAAGTTTTTTTTTTTTTGATAAATTAATCAATTGTTTTGAACTGGAAGATTGTGAGTGATTTTTTTGTATTCGCTATAGTTGATGCGTATCGAATGTACGGCTTAAGACAAACATGCTCAATTATATTTGCACTCTATCTGTGCTAAGCCGAGTTACCGTGGTTTGTGTGCACTTAAGGTAAGGAGAAAGTTTTGTTAAGCATTGCTGCAGACACACGCAGACAAGTGTCGGCTCATACTTACCACAAATTTCAAATTTCAATACAAACGTTTTGTATTCCTCTTCCTCTTTTTTTTTTTTTTTTTGCTTATTTTAGTTTGTCGATACTTTCTCGCGATTTAAAAGGATTTCACTTGACTTCATAGCGAACAATTGAACTGTATTGCAAAATATATTTATCTTCATATATGTATTGAATATATTGTAGTCTCATACAGAATCGTTTCGTTTTGGTTCGTTTTGTGCTTTGTATATTTGTATATTTTGTATGTTAGCATTAAAACAAAAGCAGAAAGGCAAACATTACGTTTCTCACTTTTGCCGAATATTAAAAGGTAGGTAAGGTGTAGAAAAAAAATTTTACAACGCAACACGGAAGCAATATAAAGCGGGTCTAAGGCGAAGGCAATCGTTGGCAATAAATGTTGTTTGTGATAATAATTTTTTGTTTGTTTGTGTTTTTTTTTTTTTTTTTGTTTCTTTTCCAAATAGACCCTTACAAATGGCTAGATATGTATGTATAAAATAAATATTTGTTGTTTACTTGCGCCCTCGCGTTTATGTGTATATATGCGCTTTATGTTTAAGTAGGAATCATGCTAATGTTTATTTCCTGTGTTATTCTGAACACCCTCTATGAACAACTTTATAAACCAGCTTTTTTTGTTGAGAAGAAATGGCGGGTGAAGTTTTAACAAAAAAAAAAAAATAATAAAAAATAAAAAACAACAAAAAAAAAAGCAAAAAAAAAAAAAAGTGGTAGAAAAGTGCCTTTTTCCTCTTCTATTTTTACCGTTTTAATTTATAGCCTCAGTTCAACGGCGGCCATTCGTTGCAATGCATTCATTGTAATTGATAAAGTGGAGCACTTATCCGGCTACGGGATAAGAATAAATAAATAAATAGTTTTTAAAGTTTACACCGCACACAACAACAACATCTACAATTGTTTGCCTTTCTACTCTCGTTCAGCGTCTCACGGCATCCTGACTTTAACTAATTAATGATAGTTAGCTGCAGTTTGCGTGTGCGTGTGCGTTTGAGTTTTATGTTTGCTATTCCTAATGCTTTTTAATATCTATGAGTAGACGACGTGTGTGCTTGGCCACACGTGTGTATGTATGCGTGCGCGTGTGTGTGTGTGTATGTGTGCATGTGTATGCGTGCGTTTGTGCGTATGTGCGTGTGAAAATAATTATAATGCACTCAAGTGCACATACTGAGAATAGGGAAACTTTGTTTTGAATATAATTTTAATCTGAATTATGTTTCAGCCCTAATGCAGGCATTTTTGCGAAATTAATAACGTGATGATATATTTTTACGATTTTTACGCCAACTGGTCGCCTTATAATACAATGCTAATTCGTATTCAACGCAAGCAATCAATGCGATGCATAATTTAATTTGCATTCTCTAATGCCATCCTGAGATTTATTGGTTTCGTTGTCGTAAACTAAAAGTAGCATCGTATTGCGCCTATGCGTTTATTGGCGATACGTTGCCGCGAAATACTCGATAGATTAATGTTGAGGTTACAACAACAGCTTGGATCGATCTCAAAAGAGACTGGCCATACAGATCATGCAGTATGTTGGAACTAAAAATGTCCGAGACTTCCACGAGACTCTTACGAATTTGACGTTAATTTTCTCTATAGCGTGGACAGGCATCCTAATTGAAATTTTTTTTTGAAACGGTGAACAATTTTCAACTTACATATAATGTTTTTATGCGCTAAGCCATCTACAGCAAGTGGACATTAGGTTTGTGTGCAAATTCATTTACTGAATAAATTGGTTGCTCAACTGGGTTTTTGTGTTCCGACAACAGGTGATGTGATGATCAAAGGACGAACACTTCCACATATTATGCTTTATTTTGCCCAAGTCGTAATATAAGAAAACTTTTTCGATGAAAAATAGTATATGGGTTTATTGTATAAATATATCGGCAATGTAGATGGAATAATTTGAAGCCCATTTTATGGAAACTTTTTCTTACAACATATATTACAAAACTTTTATATGGTAAGAAAGTTAAATATTTAGAATTTGAGGGGAAGAACTTGTCCAAAAAGTAAAGGGTTTACTATGCTAAGTTAGCATCGCATAGATCTCATAGACTTTTCCCTTATAGACCTTCTTGCGAAACGAAATCTAATTTTCTCTCCATTAGGATACTATTTGTTAGCAATAACAGGTTTGCTTACTTAACCCTTAAAAGCATAAGTTTCTTATTACAAAACACAAAAATCCATGAAACAACAATTTTCAGCCTTTAAACATAAGGGAACATTGCATTTGCTACGTGACCACTGGATGGTACGCTTACATAGTGGAATTTTGAACCTCAATCTCTTTGCAAATATGGGCCAATGAACAACGCCGTCTTTCCGTACATCAATAAATGGCAAAAGATGAGATAGCCTTCTAGGTTTTTTCGCCCGTGAGCTTTGCTCTAATGAGTCATTACTGCTATTATTACCGTTCATATGAGATCATAAGTAATTAAGGGACAAGAATGGAATGACATTATTATATATTTTTCATTCGCTCCTAGCATTTGCTTGTGCTTAAGCCGATATTGGTAATTAAGTATTGGTTTTATGGTGGGCATAACATGATATGTATTGCCGCCGTGAGATTGCGATTCTTCTTGCTCCTTTACTTTGTCTTTGATGTCTCTGAGGTTTTAACGTGGCTACACTACCGTGAAGGTTTAACCCTACGGTGCCCGATGGCACACGGAGTGTGAAACAGTCGAACTCCTCGAGGTTAATAATCCTCGCAACATGCCATGAGGAAGATTAAGTCCTCGAATACCAGATGAGATACGTAATGGTCACATCTCCCCTCTGGTGAGAGCGAGGCACTAACTTTGTCTTTGATATAAGGCTATTAAAGAGACTGTAACAACAGAGTAGTTAGTCTATATCTGCTTCAATACATTGAAAGTTTTATAAGTAACTTCCCCGCCTAGTAAGCGGTACGGAAATTTCCGACTTAGGACGTTATTGATGAAAGCTGCTGACATGTGCAGAGAATTCTATCCACGATATTTCATGTGTGAAAGTTCACTTGTTTGAAAAATCGATTGCGAATGAAACTCAAAATGGAAAGAGGCTGCGAACTTCTCCAAATGGCGTATGCTAATAGCGCCACTTGTTAAAGGCTACGTGAATAGAAAATATACGTCTCGCATTAACGCTCTGTCGTATATGCATGACAAGCGGGCTTGTAAATCCCCGATGCAGTACCTTGCTTGCATTACTTCGACCTCAGCGTGTACTAATTTGGAAAAGTTCCGGTTGATTTGGAATGCGCCTCGTATGTTCCAACTTTACTTATGGGTTCATGCATAGTTCTGTCATTATCTTTGTCATCCCTCACTCTTTCGAGGACATGGAGATTACTTTAACTTTTACATTCCCCATGTAATGATAGGGCTTATGATAGTTTCATTACTGCAAAAAAAGACTGCATGAGAAAGCTATCATGAAAAAAAAAAAAAATGTATATTTTCTTCATTGCAGCAAAATACTCAATTGATTTAGCTTTGCGTATTTGTTAGCTCAGGCTCATCTACATTTGCGGGAGGCCTGTGTTCATTAGAAAATGTAAATTTCTGTTAAAAACATTGCTAGCTTTTGAAAGTAGTTTCCTAAAAATTGCAATTCATTTGCCCCCCTATTGCGGTTATTAACAAAAACCCCTTTAAAATTCATAAAAATTTATGCGATGAATAAAAAATTAGAAAGCCTTATAACTACTTACGAGAAAAAAAAAAGAAAAGCAAAGCCATCATTCTCTTGAAGATTTGAATTGAATTAACGATTCTCTAGAGCGATAATTAAAAGTATGAGAATTGCTATTAAATGTTCTCTTAATTCATGGTCAGCAAAGAATTACTAAGTAACTTGAAAACATTGTCAAGTGTAATATTCTATGCTTTTACGCTGTTAACTATAATAAAATTATTTTATTATTCGACTTCGTAATCTTTCTTATTTTCTTACTTTTTTATTTTTTCTTCCAGAACATTTTCAAACGAAATGTACAACACACCAAATTAAGTGTTACTTGGACTTGTTGTATTAATAGAAAACACAGAGCAGCAGCTATTCTCTATGCTACTTGAACAAAATAGAATGTAAATAATGATAAAGAAACATGGTGAGCGAATGATGTTTACGTAATTGAACAACATCTGGATTGTCCCGGTGCTCATACAAAATAAAAAAAAAAAAAATAAATAAATAAAAAAATAGAGCATAACATAAAAATAAAAGTATAACGTTCAAGTTTCCTTCCTATGGTAACGCAAATCTTTAGTGAAACGGCTCGACAGTGTATCTACCACCTTTTTACTAATGACGAGAAGAGTTTGTAATTAATTTCATAAAAAATATATAGAATAAGATGCTCTTCACTTCTGTTTATTAAAGCTTTCATTCATTCATGTTTACCGTGGGAAAGACAAACAGCATTGAGAAAAAACAAAACAAAAAGCATACACACACTCACAGGACTACAAGAGACAAGGACACAAATGAGTTAAGTTACGATGGAATACAAATCCCTTGGAAAGATACCAGGCCGAAATGTTATGTTGTGAACGGTCTTAAGCTTTTTGTGTAACAACGTTTTTTATGTGCCTGGTGCGTATATTTGGGGAATTATGGAAATTGTGGTTTAAAATATGTAGTTATTTGAAATAACGCTTTCAGGCTTAACAACGAAAAGCCTCTCAACACATATCATAGCACTGGAAGATCAGAGGGCAATCTCATGAAGCCATTAACAGGAAATAAGTAAAATAATTTGCCTTTACGATGAATCTGAGATGCTCTTCATCCACGGATATTATTTAATAGTAAAGATAAGATAGTAAAAGTGCCAATCAGAACCATTTTCCTAGGATCGATAAATAAAAGATATAAGGGAAGCAGATTTTGGATAAAAAAGTATTTCTTCTCAGCCAATTCAAGTACAGAGAACTGCAGAGCACGATTGTTTGGACACTTAATCCATATTTCTAATGCAAACTCTTTCTTTTTATTTGGGAATCGCACTAATGGACAGACGGACGAATATATCTAATTTGATAAGAGCTTGTACTTTTTATGAAATTTCGAATAAATGCTTCTGATTATTACAAGACCATAACATATTTCCTTACTCTGCTGAACATAAAAATCGCCCAAAGACTACATACACAGTCATCTATTTTGAATTTGTTTCCCTATCATCTTAATTTTATATTAACAATAAGAAGAGAAAGGTACTCAAACCCAAAAAACTCATGCATTTGTAATACATAGAGTTTGTAACTAGCGTGTAATGATCTTAAGATACTCGTTGTTGCTGAACGGAATAGTCGTCAGAGGTATTGTTAAGCACAAATCACACAATTGTTGCTATTTTCTTGTGAAAAATTACTTCTATTTTTAATCCTGGCAACCAACAGTCTGTTGGCGAATGAATACACGATGTAAGGCATACGCGAATATATTATATTAAGTGAACCGCTACCATGGATTTGGCTCCGTTGTGAAAGCTAACCATATATATAAATATACAAAATAAAGCAATAAAATGAAGAGAATGACCTCATGGTTTGATTTTGAACGAATCTACGATACCACTAAAGGGTTTATTATGTAATAAGTAAAAAGGAAAAAACAGCTTGGAAAATGTTTGAAATGAACAAGGCGATGAACCATTTTAGTTTAGTTTTAAAGCTGCATTGCCACTTTAGAGCACCACCACTGACATAGATAATCTAAAAGCAAGCTTGAGCAGGAAGAATTCAAAGTGCGGAGATTATCTATGAAAAGATTGCAAAAATCATTGCTTTTTCTTCTTCTTTAGATTAACTTGAACGTTGTTTGTCCTAATATTTTTTTTTTTTTTTTTGTTTGAGATATTTAGTGCTAATAATTTTAAAATCCCATACCTTCAAAGTTCAAATTATTACTCGATTCAAAGATAAAAAGCATTTCAAAAAGTCTCTCGTATGAAAACACATTAGGATTCGAAAATCAAATTTAATTTTAGTGGACCGAGAAACCTACTCTAATCTTAGAGATGAGATCAATATTTAATACGTATATGTAAATAAATCAGTTTTAGCGATTTCACTGCAACACTCATTAGCAGGACACGATGGAAATTTCATTCTATACAT
Organism: Glossina fuscipes; assembly: GCF_014805625.2. Lineage (NCBI taxonomy): Eukaryota > Metazoa > Arthropoda > Insecta > Diptera > Glossinidae > Glossina > Glossina fuscipes. The sequence continues at coordinate 15,228,027 of NW_023998423.1, read as the reverse complement.
AATAGTAAACTTTGTGCTCAAACTTTCCCAACAATTGGAAAATTTATTCAATTGCCCCTTACATACACATATACTTTATATATCCACTGATATACGTATATTTACCTATGTAGTCCATTAAACCTTGATAGTTGATTGTATTTGATTACATCAGAACTGACTTTCTATTGCTTTTCTTAGTCAGTTGTTGACGATTTTGAAATGAAGCGAAGATCAAAACAAAAATTACTGTTTAGTGTCATAAATGGGTAGCAGCTTTAATGGCAGAAACTATCGTGATACGACCTAAAACTTTGGAACTTTGGAATTTACATTGGTTTACATTACACAAGTCAGGCACAAGCACTTGTATGCCTTTCTAATATCAAAATTTTACTACAATTTTCTTACTTCTTTCTCGACTTCAATGTATTTATGATTTTGGTTTGGATTTGCTTTCGAAAAAAATAGATGCCTTTTATTTGATATGGTTTTTCCCCAGCTCACGATAAACTCTATTTCTTCTTCGAGATTGATTTGTAGTAGAAAGTATAAATAAAGCAGAGACAATAAACAATCCAATCCAATTTCATAGGAATAAATCCAAGTGCATTCAGCTTACCCAAGGCGGTGATGAATATATTGGCCCGATTCCCGTTTTGGGTATATCTGCTTTTTTTTTTCTTAAATGGCCAGTTAATCCGAGGATATTCCATGCACGCATACACATAGTTTCAGAAAATCATAAATACAAAATTGGAAGGAAAAGTGAATAGTGTTTATATACGATCTGTTTGAAATTAAGAACGCTAGGAAAGATTTTTATAGATTGATTTTTCCAAACGCTGGTAACATGTTTAAAGAAGGTGTATTCGCGGTAATCCTTTCAATGATATCGCGCCAAATCCGGGACAAATGAGCGCGAATGGTAAGAAAGTCGAGCAATCCAATTAAGGGATAAGCCTCATTTATCTCGGCAGAACACTTATCATGGAAAAGTTTGTGGATGAGAACAGCGCCGCCTACGTCAAGTCGTCGCTTAAGAGTGCCGAGAATGCTGCACACTTGCTTAAGGTTAATATGTCATATTTGAACCGATCACAAGAAAAAAAATTATGTATCAGTTCAATACTTTTAACCCAACCGCAAAATTTCCTATTCAGATTAATTTTGTTAATAGTAGTAAGCTTTGCTTTATACGTTAGATATCATCTAAAACAAAAGACCATAAGCCGTTATGTAGCAAAAAAAAAATAAATAAAGAAATAAAGTGTTTCATAAATTTGCTTCTATTATATATTACGAAACGTTACTTGCAATTGCTTAACTTCTCAACTAAACTCAGCGAAAAATGTAAAAATACCTCAAAGGGATAAACTGTGATTAAAAATTGACTCTCTTTCAAAACAATAACAAGAAGGAATGTTTTCAAACATACGAATATTTCGCTAACAGCTGCCTTTAGTGCAAAGGATAACAACATGTAGCTAGTAGTTGTGAAAATCTAAATATACCGTCACCCTCATCGTAACAGAAAAAAAACTCTAGTTACCCCTTGCGGTAAATGTTGGTTTCAATCAATTATTAATTTGGACCATAATCGCCTTCAGAAATAAGCTGTCAAGAGTTCGTTTATGAAGGATTGAACAAATATTCGGAGGTCGTATCATCAGCAATTTCCTTCTTTTTTTTTTTTTTTAACATGAGCGCAATCATTCAAGGGATGTCCCTTATTCGTGTACTATGCAATCATGGTCGACAAGCAGTGAGGAAAGAGAAAGAGATAGGGAGGCAGTGGTTGCAGCTTAGCTTATGTGTGCCCAATCGGTAAGTGTTATGCCTTTAGCGACTGAGAACTTCGCAGCTATGACCATACGTAGCTACGACCATAGTAAACATAGTAAACTCCAACGCACTTGAGACTTGAAACCACAAAAACTTTATAATCGGGATTCTTATCTACTCCCCTAGCCATGCAAATAGTCAGAGAGAGAGAGAGAGAGAGAGAGAGAGAGAAAGAGAAAGAAACAAGAGAGACAAACAAGAAATCAATATTGGAGCGGATGTTAGATATTCTGCTAAATATATATAGACGATTGGCACTCGTTCGATTGTCTGCATGTGGGGACCACGGACTGAGTAAGTATTGTTAAAAACTTCAAGTTAAGAGCATTACAAATCCTGATCGGCCAATAGCAGATAGGAATGTTGCATTCACTTTAAGTTGCTTTCATATCTGTAATCTTTCGTTTTTCTGCTTTTTGAAGATCTTAAGATCTTCAGATTCACTCAGCCCAAACGCCTCCTCCTCGCAAACGCATAATAGTTTTTTAAACGAAAAGCCCGATGTTCTACTTCCATTTTAATTCCCGAATAGGAGGAGGATAGTGAAAATTTGTGTTAACTGTTTGATCAGTGACTATGCCAATTGAAGATAGAATGGAACGATGTTGAAGACTAGAATGGAAATGGTGTGATTAATGAGAGTATGTTTGGCACGTTTGTTCTCTAAGATTATGAAATCAATGAAGCTTACTCAGAAATGGTCTATAAAGGACGAAATAAGCCCATTAAAAGGGTTAGGTTCGGTTAGTCCGAAATGTTTTTATCCACGCATATGAATTGAAGAATAAAAGGAAATTATATTTCAATATTGAACTCCTAGAGCACTTTTTGCGATTCAGAACAAGAATGGAACAGAATTGGAGATTAAATTGCATCTGTCGCTTTTGTTCTCCAAAATGTGAAGAACGATTGAATAAAACTCCAGTTCAATGTGAAAGGCAAGTAAAGTAGTAAACCTTTTTCAGTTCTGTAATTGGTGAATGGATAAACCCTTTAAAGGAGATAGCCCCGGTTAATCCCAAGTGTTTGTACGCACGGATATGACTTGAAGAATGAAAGAAAATATAATCTTTGAATATTGAATTCCTGAAGAGGATCATTAATATTCCATAGACTACTCATTAATGTACGAATTTACATCATCGATAGATGATGAAAAGAACGTTTAAAAGCTCTTCGAACATTTAATGCACATTTGAGGAAATTTTTATTTTGAACTTTTTGGTACGGCAAACGGAATGATGAAATTAGTGTACATTCATCTTTTAAGAGCGAGTATAAAAATTACCTTAACGTTCAACGATAAAAACAAATAAAATATGTATATGAATGTAAATGAATGAATACACACACGGCAATACTTACTTATATATATATATATATATATATATATAAAAAGACCGTCTGAAAAAGTTCATTTAATCGTCGTTATTGTTGCCTTTGCTGCCGCCGCTGATTCTGCTGCTTTGTACGGGCCATTGTCGTCATGTTTGACGAAGCGAGAAATCCTTCGCGTTGTAAAGTTGAAATTTAAACAAACTTTTGTTGTGTTTTGTTTTTGTTATTTTATTTTTATACTCTCTTCTGATATTTCAGCACAAAACTCTAAAAAAAAAAAAAAAAACGCTAAAGCTCCTTAAACATAAATATGAAGATGTATGCCTATGTATGTATGTGTGTGTGTGTGTGTGTTTTATGGAACACATAAATACGAGTGAATATCTGGCTAAATAAATTTAAACATAAATAGAAATAGTGCTCAGCGTAAAATATGTATGCATTTTGAGGATATTGAATATGTTGTTTGTGAAGTGTTGCGTAGAGTAATATTTGTGTTGATAAACTCTTTGTTTTGCTCTAAGCTCGGCTGAAAAGCTTTATATTACATTAATTTATTGGTTCATCTTGACGCTAGTAATGAGTAGGGAGTATTCTTTATTCTATTTGAGGAAGAGGACGAAGAAGAAGAAAAAGTCTATCGTAGGGTAGTTGGGTTTCTATAACGCAGTAAGATTGCAATTAAAAGTAGACTTTAAGTGCATTTTGGTTCTGCACTCATTCGTCGCTGTAGCGTACAATTTGACTTGTTGGTGCGTTAAGTGTATGTACGCTTCAGTTAAGTAAACGTTTGTTATTGCTGTTGATGCTTATGTTGCTACGGCTGCCATTCTTAAAAGGTTTACATTTATTTATCAAAATGCATAAGAGTACTATTGTCGAGAATAACGAAACACAAAGAAGGAAACGGAAACAAAGATATAATTTCATCGAGAGCTAAATTGCCAGTAGCCAACCAGCTAGCGCTGGTCTAGGGTCTTTGTCTTTATTTCAAACGTAGATACATATACGTATCTATGTATATGTATATATGCAATGTATATACATTTGTAAATATACGGATACAAAGTATGTATATATCTATATATATATATATATATATATATATATATATATATGTATATATGTATGTATAAGTATGTATGTATTTATGCGCATACGTATATGTTTTTGTGCATATTTGTATATTATATTATATTATGGTCTTCTATTTTATGTGGTAATGCTATTTGTTTATGCCAACTATAAGGAAGCAGGAGTGGTAGCTTGGCATTATTTCAGTTCTTGGTCGTGGTTACACCATGCACAACCGGTCGAAATATCTTAATTACTAATGTCGTTGATTATTATTGTTAATGTTTTCAAATTGTACACAGTATACTAGAAATATAAACAAAAGCAACGGTAGCGTAGGGTACACTAGCATTTCTTAAGGTCCTTTATGCAAGTAGTAGTAGTAGTAGTAGTAGTAGTAGTTATGTATTGTAGAACAGAGTAACGCAGCGAATGTAAGTAGTTGAGTAGTAAGTAAGTAAGCAGCTGTAATTGTACTCATATGTATTGTGCTGATATGTGTTTGCTTGTTGTGCGTCCATGTAATGCAAGAGTAAACTATTCCAACTGCTATTATACTTAGCAGTTTCACTTGCATTGTATTTAGTTGTCGTAACAAAATCATCACATAACTCACAGCCAAGCTCTAAGTTAAGCAGCATTATATTTTATAGCAAAACAGGCGTGTCTAATGGCTCAATTGCGGTTTAGCTCTGGTGTCTGAATTATGCATATCACACGTCCCATGAGTATTATGGCTTTTAATTAAATGCATTTTCCCCTTTTCCTGCCTTCTCAACCTGTCTTCAGTGTAACTATGTTCCGCATTGGCATCATCTTCTTATGTTTGTTATACAGCGAGTGAGTTTAAGGACTTGAAGCATTAATATTTTCGCTATTGTTTTATAAAACACACACACACACACATGTGTGTGTATGCATACATGCTAGCTAGAATGTTGAAATTTTCTATCTTTGTCTCCAGCTCGCTCGCTCTCTCTCTCTCTCTTCTCTCTCACGGTGTTTTCTTTTCTTTTTCATTGGCATTATTACAATTTGATAAATTTTGAAAGTCTATAATAAATTTAATGAAACCATATTATGCTTTCGTTGCAGGACACTGTACAAAAACAACTTTATGCGAATTTCGTTTATTGATTAAAATACATATCCTATTTGCATGAGTAGACATTCTGCAGCTTGCATCCAAGTTCTATATCAAGAAATTTGCGCCTTGAGAGAATTTTGAAGGCCTACTTCCAGGCCATTTCCGCATGAAGTATATCCTCTGAGTAGCTGGTCAAAATATAACAGATAGATAAACAACTTTTGCAAATTTCATTAATAGTCTGTAATAATCCTTCAGTACGTAGTAAGATTGCTACGAATAATAGATGGGACAATTTGATATCGACTTTGAGAGCATTCATCCGGGTCGCATACAAAAAACAATTGTGATTGGTTCATTTCCACATTGATGCTGTTACTTGCAGTTTCAATGTTTCGCTTTTTAAGTTCGCTTCACGTGTTCATAAGCATGCCACGCCCTTTTTAAAAAAAAGTAAGGTTAGTAAACATATACTAACCAATTGGCATTAAGTTTAAAGTTGTTTTTTTTTTTCAATTTTTCTAACCATGATGAGAATTCGAATAAAGGGTGGACACATGGACGGACGGTATTTAGCCAAAAAGAAAACAAAATCGTGTATCAATAACGATAGCTTGCGAAATATTTGATGATTATTCTTCGAAGTTACAATCAAAGTAACAAAGCGTATACTTGAAGAGTGGAGAGAAGAACAATCGAATCAAATCAAGTCGATTAAAAAAAAACTTCAATTTAGTTTGCTTTTCCAGTAATTGAAAGAAAAAAAAAAAAGAACACAAAAATAAGATCCATATTATGCATTTTACCTGTTAATGCCGCCATAACAAGTGATGCAAGTAGCAAGTATCGTTGATATGCCCAGGTGTCTCTTCTCTTTCTCTTTTGTGTGCTGCATAAACCCATGTTCTACTCGTTGATCGTTCCTTTAAGCGTAGCTGGTACAAAACGACAGGCACATGCGGGTTTAATTATAATGTGTTGACCGTGCACAAACAATAATGTGTACGTGCTTTTATATTCATCCGTCTTGTATTCCAAAATCGTTGCCTATTGTCAAGTAAATTAATCTGAAGGCGACAATGCTTGCATTGTTTTGATGGAATGTAACTTGTGCTTGTTAATGTGTATTTAGAAATGTACTCCTTATGCATTTTTCATGAAACGACTGCGTATGTATGTATGCATGTATCATTGTAAGCATTTGTGCTTTCGTTAACTAAATTATGGCAATGCTGGTAATGTGTCCCTTATCGGTTAAAAGCTATCAAATCATTGGTGACGCTTCATGTTACATAATAGGCACGTATCTAAGGGTAGTTTCCAAATTTTTTTGCTTGAAAAAATAGCTTAAGTTGCAATGTCAGTAAATTACGTCATCGTTTAATTTGAATTGCATGCCCGATTAAACGATCGCTTGCAGTTTGTTTGCATTTTAACTCAAATTTAGCAAATTACTCAAAAAAATCTCCCTCAGCTTTGGAGACTTAACAAAAGGATAGAAAATTAAATTGAGTTGTTGAGCTTAAGAAATTCATAGTCCATTTTCCAGCTCAAGATTAAATCCTCCAGCGTCTTTTCTGATTAATTCAACCAAATTTAGGTTTGTGGACATATATAGGTCCGAACATTTACTCAAGATTTGAAATAAATTTTATAATTTTTGAATGGTAATTTTTTTTTATTGAATCATTAGGTAGGTACATTGGGAAGAATTATGTATGGAATAGCACATCGGACGAATGGTTTTCACGGTTTTGCTGGCACATAGGTACTATCTTATCGAAATTCTGCTCATCGAAAGGAGATTCTACATGAGCGAGGAATGTCTTACGCAGTCATTTGGATGATTTCGTGGCAGTTATGGCATGTGACACCGTCTTGTTCAAACCACATGTCGTTCACCTTAATATCATTCATTTTGAGCAGAAAACACTGAGTTATCATCGCGCAATATTGGACACCAGTAACTGTCATTCTTGCCTTGGGACATCCTTTACGTGGCAACACCTTCAGAAAACATATGTTTTAATAGATTCTTGAGTGACACTGAAGGAAGTGCACTGACTCAACACAATATTTCACATTGAATTATAGATCTGATGTTTGTCAAAAATGTACATTACTTCTTCACTTTTCCGAAAGCGTTCGCCGAAATTTTTTAAGTAAGAAATTAACTAATGAAAAATGATTTACGGTTTAATCTCTCATTCATTTTCGCTCTGAAAACAAATAACTATAGCTTAGCTTATTAGCCACCAATTACGGTCTTATCTTCGAGGGTAAAATTTGCATTCACTCTCTGCAAATGTACAACCAATTCATATGCCGTTAACTGTTACACTATCGATTAATTGCTTGTTTGCAAAATCCATTAAATCAATTATGAACCGTATAGCTGCGCTTACAAGTCCTATTGTACGCTAATTGACAGATCTAGATGCGCTAAATATTTTAAGCAAAGACTAAGAGAAAAGTTTTTTT
>NW_023998423.1:15150736-15220213 GCF_014805625.2 Glossina fuscipes | reverse complement strand
GATGAATTCATATTTTTAAAGTCATAAGAATCTAAGTGCCTTTGTATAACAAGGAAATGTTTTGAGCAGGCGTGAAGGTACCAAACGCACTAATCTTTTTATCAGATTCCCTATATAAAATCGTATTACACGTAAAGTTGTAATTAACAAATTCTCGTTACAATCCATCAATATGCTAAACGATGTCATTATCATTTTATAAGCTTTTGCATGTTTGTGTTGGGTCAGTAGTACACGCTCGCTTTGTTAGGCATCGCTGGTAAGTGTGTTTGTGGTCTAGATATGTACACGTGTTCGTTTCTGTTATTTGTAAATAAATTTTTTATCTTTCAAATTTAAAATACTTTTTCTTAGGCTACAACGTGAAAGTCAAGCGTATAATTGACTTAACTTGGCTAAATCTTTAGCGCTGTTTCACTTTATGTATATGTTTGGATATAAAAAAATTTTGATATCTACTTTTCTCTGCTCGCGTTCATTCATTCGTTTCTTTCGTTGACTCGCACTCTTCATCGTTTTCCTTTCCATCTGTCCGCCTATCGAGCTCTCTATCGTTAGTTTGGTTGTTCGCCTTAGCGATCGCCAACTAGGCGTCTCTCTAGATCCTTTATATTTTTCATAGACTTATTTCTGGCCTCTCCATTTACATGTTACGTCCGTCTCCCGCATAAACTCTTTGTACAATTATCACATCAATCAGTAACTTTCCGGGCTGATATGTTTATGGCAAGACCGTCGCCAGACCCATATGATTTCTGCATGCTAGCAACCTTCAAGTGATATGTGTTAAAATTTCATGACATTTCGCCACAGCCATGTGGTGTTCCTGACAAATCTGATAAATGTGAACTTCTTGTGTTGATAAGAAAACCCTTGACTTTTGGTGAGGAGAAAGACGTTCACAAATAAAGTGGGCTTGAACGAGGTGATGACCATTCTTATTTGTCAAAAAAATAAATTTTTGGTTGATTTGGAAATTTTAATCAGACAGTTGGTGCATCAATCATGTGGGTCAATGAACAGTGATGCCATATATATGTCAAAGGGGAGACTGATTGAGTGATGTGTTGAATTTTCGTTCGTCCTTTCGTCAATTCATCCTACTTTTTATCCTTGCGACTTACTATTCCCCTATCCCTCATTGTGTTTGTCCGCTTATATGGCTACCATTTTGCCAGCTTTCTACCAATGCTGGTTTTTGTCTTTTCCATTCGTTTTACTATGTGACGACTTGTCCGTCTCTTTTCCGTCGTCTGGACTTTCTTTCGTTGATGCACTTATTTGTATATACTTGTACAACTACACGCAACTGCCGCCATCCGCTTTTCTCCCCATTCCGTCATTTGCTCGTATGTTCATACCTCCGTCCGTCTGCTGCTGTGACTATCGTCGCCAATACATAACAAAAGCTTCGCTGTCTTTACGAATTTGCTTAAGAAATTTTGTGTTTTTGGTTGGCTCTAGTTAATTAAAATTTCAAATGCATCTTATATTCTCGGACAAGAATATGAGATTAGTTACGAAGTCGGCAAGAATTAGCCATGAAATGCAATTTCTATAAGTGTAACTGTATGTATGTATATCGTATATATATCAGAGATCCGGACAAGTGAAGCTAAAGAATCAACGCCGATAGATAAACTCATGCATTGCTTATATAATAATAATATTCTGATTTATAAGAATTCTAAAAAATTGAGAATTTTATGAGATTTTTAGTGGCATCTATGTATTTTCACACAATGATTCACGATGTAAAAGAGAGAAGGACTTGACGCTGGCTGCTAAGCAATGACTTTATAAGTGATTTGAAATATTGAAAATGTTATGCAGTTTATTGCAGATAAAACGTGTTGTCAACAATGAAATCACTTTAATATGATAACAAGCGCACGATACAAAGTAAATTTCAGCTTAACTGTGACTAGGAAAAATCCATTTACCAGTCACTAAAGAGACGAGCACGTCTTTAAATTTTATGAATAATTTGAGAATTATGATATATTTGTGATACTTTGTTACAATCGTTCGCTTCGTTTTTATACGTTACGGAAGATTATGTAAACCAATCCAGTACGCGAACGATAAATAAAGCAAATTAATAGGGGACGACTTCATTCATTGTCGTGGTTATTCATATAGATGATCAGCTTGTTAAGCAATGTATGATGATAATGGTGATGGCGGTGTAGTGATGGTGGTGCTGGTGGTGCTGGTGGTGGTGATGGTGGCTGTAACGGCCGGCCAATGCTTTTGCTCGTTATGTGACATATGATTTTAAGCAATTTACAAAAGTTAAGCCTGTTTTCTGCTTTCGAATGAAAAGGACTTTATAAAATTTGGCTGCTTCAGCTACTTTTTTAATTTTTTTTTTTCTACCTTTTTGTTTTTTGAATTTTCTGATTTTTTTGTTTTGTTCTTTTTTTTTTTTATATTTAAAGTTTGTAATGTTTGTGAAAAGCATTATTGTTGTGCAAAAGGGTCTTCATTCATTGGAATCAATGAATACAAAGGTTCATTATATGAAACAGAAAAATCCGTATGCTTACGCTACCAAGCAAGCAGTTCATACGTACGTACGTACGTACGTACACCCATAAATGAATACAGAATCGAGTTAAGTCGAATTGAAGCCAAATGGTAGTTTGTATGTGAAAGTGACTTTTTGTTATGGGATGAATGAATGTGTTGTAATGTTGTTGGAGTTGTTTCAGCTCCATTTGATGTATCCGCACTCGAGCTACTGGCTAGGAAAAGGAACAGAGTGCAGCGGGAGAGGCGCTGCACAACAAATTGAACATATTGGCGTTGCAGTTCGCATCGCATTTTAATGTACAAGAATTTTATTTATTTATTTATTTCGATTTTGTTTTTTTTTGTTTTTTTATTGATTTCACTGCAGTTTATTCAAAATCGTAATACAATAGACGCGACATTTCTCGGACACGTCCCTTAGGAAATTTTATGCCTATATGTGCAGTCATCTACATGTATTTTTATATACATATGCTTATGTACTTATGTGCATATATATATATATATATATATATATATATATTACTTTATGCCTTATTCGACATCATCACCATTTGTAGTACGGATTACTCTGACTCGTATGCATTGAATGAGAATTTTTTGGTTTTTTTTATTTAAAAATGTGTTTTTCCTTGTTTGCTTGTTACCTAGGCATGCATGCATGTTACATGTACGGCATGGTATGGTATATGGTTGATATTATTGTATTAGTATGCCAGTGACTAAACGACCGAAATCCTGCGAAATTGCCAGAAATTTGCCAAGGCGCATTATTCCTGGCAAATTTCCACAAGTCACACACAAGGTCTTAACGCCCATCATGGCAGACATACAAATCGCATGGAAAAAATCGCAAAAAAAAAAAAAAACAAAATAAATAAAGATAACAAAGAAAAGAAAAAAAAAAACAAAATGCTAAGCAATTATGGGTTTAGGAAATTTTTACTTTTCTGCTCGCTCTTTCTCTTTCTTTCTTTCTGATTATGTCTTGCTTTTCTTTCTCTATGACATACGTTCATATCTACTTGTGTATTCTATGTGTATACCATCATCATAAATAGCAAATAATGACAGTTGAGTAAGTCATCTTGTATTGTGTACATATGTAGTACGTTGGGTCTTTGGCCAGTAGTTTCTTATGGTAAATAGCGAAAGAAAATGTCAATTTTTTACTCTTTTTTTTTCTTATGTATTCGTTTGTATATGACATTTTTACACGATTTATACTCAACAGACTGTTTGCCCACTAAACCCGGAGAATGTATAATTTATATACATATTTATGTACGCTTGTAAACGATTGTCTAGTCCGCATAAGCATGTAGGAAGAAATTGGCTTTATTATGATTGTTATTATCGTGTATTTAGAGTGTTTTATAGAGTCGTTGTCCCCTGATCGCTTAGTAAACAGCAACAAAATTCAAAAAGGAGAGAAAATCAAAAAGTAAAAAAATATGTTAATTCTCATCATTGCTTAAGATTGTTGTGAGGTTGACCGATATTAGAATATGGTAAACACAATAAAGTATTTAAAGTGAGTAAAGACGATGGGGGATAACATCAACAAATGTGTTTGTTTATGCATACCAGATGTGCAAAAGTAGCCTCTCAAATATACTAATTTGATAGATATGTAACGATATGTATGAGTTTAAAATTGAATCGATTGAATCAGAGATAACTCCTAATTATAGGGGAAAGGAAATTTTTATAAACTCTATACCTCAGGCGGCTTGTCCGAGAATTTCAATTACCCCTGCACTGTGAGGATAGGTCGGTTACAAGTCTTCGCGGAAATAACTGTAACAACTATATCTTCTTTAAATTTTATATTTGTGTGTCTGTTTTAGTGTACGCCGTAAACTTACTACAAATTCATTTCTGTCCAGCATTCAGTCCTAAGTGTATCGTACGTGTTTAGCGTAGTTCAAGTTATTCTTACGTATTGCCAACTTTTCTTGTATACATCGCTAAGCAAGCATAGGCTTGGCTTTTATGTAATTATACTAAAGACCAGGAAGGATTTTGGGAGAGTTATAACATTCGAAATAAAGTTCTTCCAAATATATCTTAACCGATTGGTCACATAAATCGCGTTCAAGCGTAAGTACAGATGAGAAGAAGAATGCACTTCCTCTTCCGTCTGGATTCGATCGACATCAGTAGAACATTTTGCATTGGTAGAAATATATCCGCAAGTATCTGCATGAGACAAGCTCGTAGAGAAACCTAGGAATAGCCCGGTAAGAGGTAAACTCTATAGATTGACTGGTTAAGCTGAATGACTTGCACAAAAGTGTTATCATAATAATCCTGCTGGTGAGCCGTTGAGTTAGAGATTTGCATAGGGCTCCACACTGAAGATTAGAATAGAAATTGAGCTACCACAGTAGGTCGAGTTTGGCGAGTTGAATTTGTATTTTCAGAAGTAGAAGAATAGACTTGAAGAAATGAATTATAACGTTTGAAAGGAGCTAGCGCAACTCTTTATTAAATCCTAAGATTATAAACCGAGTACCGAGAGCAAAACCAAATGTTTGCTCATCCGTCTGGAACGTCTGCAACATCCGCTGAGGTATACCCAGGCCATCGCCATATGAAATTCTTTCCGTATAGGAAAGATTTTATTTTTCCTAGACTTTAGCACTACAACTATATATAAATATATGCTTGAAGAGAGGCTAGAGATATATTTTCCAAGCATTCTCCCAACTCCGCTTTTACACTTTTGCTTCTATGTTGCCTACTAGTTTACACTTTTTAATGGGAAATGAATTGTCCTTACAGTTTCCATTAATCCGTCAGTGTATCCGTCCGTCAATTCTTCGTCAATTTATCGCTCACTTGTCTGTAACTTTGACTGACTAAAAGTCTGCCTGTGTATGCACTCATTAATAATAGTCGCCTGTGCCTTGACTTATTACACGTCGTCGCCACCAGCCCGCCCTTTGGATGTGCTTGGATGTGTGTCTGAGTGTCCACCAAAACATTTGTCAGTTTATTAATTTACTTATTTATTTCAAGTTTCAATTTTGTTCCAATTTAAATCTCAGCTACACGAAGAGTTTTATAATAGTTTTGCGATTACATGAGGAGTAGATTAATAAACTAAAATCCCATTATTTAATGAAATCTATTTATGGAAGGCAATGACAAAAGAGAAAAAATTAAAAACGTTATACATCGGAGTGCGAGTGAACCGGACAAAACTTGGGCAAACCTTAACCGTACACGTCATTGTTTGATTTCAATGCACGAGTATATCAGTTTTTTGCATTCACATAGACTATGCTCGAGCATTGTAGAGAGTTTTTTGTTTACAATATATATCGAAATCTATGTGGGGATTAGATTCCAAACGTCATTTGGTTCTTCACATAAAACGCTATGTGCGTTGAACGATTTATAATTTGATCTGCATTCACTAAGTTTAATGAACTGAAAGCACTCAGTCGATCGACAAGAATTTCGCTTAACAACTTTCGTCAATCTATGGCAATATTTATTAGATTTTATTAAAAGGCTAATGACCGAATTGAACCTACGTGTTTCAAGTGAAGGCAAAGCTATTAGTAGTAACCTGTTTTCATATGGTGGTAATGAAGTGCGAGAGTAGCGCGGCAAAGTCCTTAAAGCGAAAGGTAAGAATTCTGTTTGGATTGGCTTAATTGAATCTACATGACAGCGATAGTGAGATAGGAGACCATACCACAGAAGCATGTTCAAGTGCTCATGCAAGCAAAGACGTATGTAGTCTTTTTGCGATATATCTCGATCTTGAAATTCTATCCGCTTTGACACTTTCCGACTTACAATTGGTTGATTAAACCTCACCCACCGAAGTTAATTTGGAACTAATTCAGGCTAGCAGGTCGGAGGAGGGATGATAAAGCTTTCTGGTGCTAAATGATCGAAGAGCTCTTGCAGTGTAACAAGGGGTGCTATCGTAAATATCCTATATATCTGTTGCAAAACATACGTCCTGTTCTTTTTTTTTTTTAAATCAGAGTATCTTCCCATTCTCTCTCTCTTCTCTCTTATGACTAATAGTCATCACCACGCCAGAATACGGCTGTGTATCGCCAACATATACGCATAAAGTGCAATATGCTTTTATTCCCCATTGACATAACCTTACGTTTTTAGCCGATGGAAAAGTAATGCTTGAAACTTCAGCTTAATTACCTTGACGGCCAGAAATAAAGTTTAAAGACAACTTTTGTACATTCATAAATATTAAAAAAGTTTAAAATAAGTGAAAATTTATTAATACTACTGACAATAAACAAAATTCTTTGCAAAAAATCAAATTTAAAGGCTTCACAAAAATCTTCCTTTTTAGTCGTCTTTTTACAACAAGCGGATAATACTCAGAAAAGGAGGTTCAATGCCTCCCAACTTTTTTAAATCTTTTTTACTTGTTTTTTATGCGGTGATGGGCGAAAGTTGTCGAACTTCGCCAAATATGTTTCGTTTATACCGTACACGAGAATACCCAGTTAAGTTATGCTCCTGAGAAATCTCGCCAGCTAACTATAAAGTTTAGAACTGACTGAAAGACACGTCGTGGTTCGGTTATGGATAATTCTAGATGATATATATAGCTTTCTTAATGGGTTTCGAAGGGTAAGAAAATCATATATCCTTTTTTTGGTACATGGTATCTTAAGTTTGTACGGGCTTATGTAACACCCAGAAGGTCTTAACATAGAACCACATATTGATCAATTCAGGAAATGATTCTGAAGCTCACCTGTCCGTCTGACGTCCGTTCATGTATTTTTGTGTTCAATTTGATGAAATTTAGTACACTGACGTGCTTTGATCTAAGCACAAACTTTATTGAAAATCGTTCGAATCGGCCCACTTTTTCGACAACTACCGCATTTTAAAAAGTCTGATAAAAATGCCATTTTTCAAAATTTTGATAAAACACCGTGAGTAACAGTACTTCGGCATTCTAGATTGATACGAAAAATTCGATAGGGCTTTGACAATGTTTTGAACCATCTCTCACATAACCATTTCTACGGAAACTGAACCTTTATATCACAAAAAGTTTTAATTTTCGATATTTCATGGAAAAAATTGGTTCATAATAGTAAACTGACACAAGGGAAAACCTTACTGGTTTTGCACATACATAGGTATATATATGGATACCATCGCCTATAAGGATTTTGAAGGAAGGTAAACCGTCATAAGCCAAAAAAGCCAAATTGTCAATGTTTCATGATGAAAATTTGTTCCTCATAATAATTTGATAGAAGAATTAAGTGGGCGTTAATTCAACCACATGGGCCAATTCCTTCTAGACCCCAGTTCGTATACCATTTGTCATGAACTGTAAGCCTTTCAGAAAAGGGGTTAATTTTTAATATCTTATGATGAAAATTGGTCCATAGCAATGATCTAGCAGAAAAATGAACGGTAAGCAATTTGGATCACATAAGGCTCTAACACTGTACATTTTTATTTCAAAATTTTCTAAATTCAATAATTGAGACATGAAGAGCTCTTTAAAAAATATCCTCGTGCGTAGCTCGAACATAGCTCATGACAGTTTTATATGAATTTCAAGAAGCCCATATATTATTTTAGTAGGCACAGTTGACTACGTAAGTGACACTTTTCAGTAAAATCTACCCGAAGTGTTGCCTGGTAAATGGTTATCAATAAACAAAAAATAATCAATAGGAAACTTGTCTAGGAGCAGTGAGAAAATTTGAATTTGATTTGTGCCCAGGAAATATTATCAACCCTTTTGAGAAAAACTCCTAGAAGAGTCTCTTAGAATTTTACTCGGATTCGTTTGAAACGGAGAATGGATTCTCTTTAAAATTTCACATTATATGATGTAACCCTTTAAGTAACCAAAGGCTTAGTTAGTTCTCTTTTTAATGTTCTCTAATGCAACAACGAACGATTATTTTATTCTTATTTAAAATGTAATCCAATATGTGCTCTTATACACTGTAATAGAGTCTTATGGGGGTGTGCTTATAATATATAATTCATATATTCTTATGGAATATATAGACAATATGTGAAATATTTATAAGCGTGTATATGTTATATAGTTGGTTTGCACGATTTCAATATGCACTGTGTACGTCATACACGTCATACACATATGTTCTAAATAAAGAACGAACGATACTTCACATATATTAGTACGTGGCTGTGCATATTTGAAATATTAAAAAGGAAAGCTACTACGAGAAGTAATCAAAGGAATAAAATTAAAATCTAATTTAGAAAAAATAAAGGTTAGCGTACCTACTTTATCGTTTAGTTATTTAAGGTCCTTCGCCATTAGATGCAAACAATTTACACAAAAGCATAGAGAAATCGACCGACAATGTGGTCCACAGATGGAAAGAGACTTGTTAGTAAAGCAACAGTAAAGTAAAAACACGTATTTATAATCTATCTGTAACATACATACAGATATACAAGTATATAGTAAAATGCAAATATACATATAAACAGCCGTTTCCTTGTGTGATACGATGATATTGAGTTCATCCTGTTAAAGTTGCAATTTACTTCTAGCCGTTGTTTAATACATTGCATGTATAATAGATACGTGGGGATGTTTGTGTGACAGCACCGTGTTAGTGACGATGCATTAACAAGCATCTAACAAGCCGTTGATTAAATTTCCAACTAACATACAGCGAAATTGTAAAAGTAGTCATGCAAACATACACATTTGACATCGCATATAACCATTTGTGTTACTCGTATATATGTCGCTGGTATATTTAGTTTGTAATTGCGTTTTTAACGCTCGAAGAAGTGATGAGATTCGAATAATATTTATTTAATATAACTCATGTGTTTTAATAGACTTTCGATAACGATTTGAAAGCTTACCAATTTAATCCCATTAAGTTGAGGATGGAGAGAAACAATTCTCAACTTCCCGATCATTGTTTTGTAAGACGTTTTCTTTGTTGGGAGTTGATTGAAAGGAACCGTATAATACGCGAGTTTTGAATGCTATTAACCTTTTAAAATTCATATTAAACGCAACTTCTTTGGGGTGGCGGTACACGCGTTTTACGGGCAGGGTGAAGGATACTTATTTAGCACAAGAATGCTGCTGGATAAGCCAGGAATTTTTAGCCCAAGGCGAAGTTTTGATCGCAAAAATATGGTGGAAAGAGAATTAAGTTCCGAAGGTCACCTTTGACGTCACATCGCTAAATAGATTTGAAGTTTGTCGACAAGAGGCCAGAAGTAACTGGAAAAGTAACTGGAAATCTATAGACCATGCAATGCTGTCATCAAGAGTTAGTACAACTTTTCTTAGTTTGTTACGCGCAGAAGTCAGACTTCACAACGATGCCAACGCCACAGTTTTCTTTCCTCAATCAAGGCAAAACGATGTCCCCAGATAAGTTTTCAGAGTTTAGAGAAAAGCTAGACGTCAGAGAGGCGTAACGTAGGCGAATGCAATGGTTACGGAAAGATATGAGTAGAACTTCTTATGAAAAATTCTCGAAGAACGTCCGCAGTGCGAGGTATTAGATTGCGGTAATGCAAGAAGACGAGAATTGCTTGCCTATACTTTAGCGATTTGCTTAACGCAAATGACGCTTATTGTTAAAGTAATCTATAGTATCTTTCCATTATTATTATCACTACAATTTATTTATACCAAAGAAGTAAGTTCTCGGATGACGCTAGCATGAGCAGTCGTTCTAATAAAACTGAATGTTTCAAGGATGTTATATTCGATAGACACTTTCAAGGTGTTAAGATAGGAAAGCGAATCTTCGAATTGTGAAAAACCTTGGCAATGGTCACAATGCTATTATACATTAGTGATTATATCAAAAAGTCGCTGCTTTCTACAATGACGAAAGTCTTACTTTGGTGAAAAATTTTGATTTTTCGTTTCCTTGTTTTTAAATAATTGTTGCAATCTAGATCTTACTAGATCCGCCTAACTAGCCAAAGGCGAGAAATCTCGACTAGCAAGTCGTCGTGGGTTCGAATCTCAAGTGCCTTAGATGCTAGTGCTTTCAAGAGTTTAGTCTTAGAATTTATTTCTCTGGCGAAATTAATAATAATAATAATAATAATAATAATAAAAATAGATCTTACTTGTATTCTTTTGACAACGAATATTTTCTTTTACATCTCGACTGCCTTATTTCGTGAATTATTTATCTTTTCCATTTTCTTTTGTGTTTTATGTCACTTTTTATGTGATCTTTCTTATAATAAATTTTCTGGTAGATATTTCCGATGCCTGTTTGATGATCTATAATTTGCTACGATCTGATTTCTTTATTTAGTGAATATAGGGAGAGGCTCGCTTCGACACTTAACAATGATTCTCTATTTAGTCTTGCCCAAGATTACACTCGGTAGTGGTCAGCCTATTCATCCTTCAGCTTTCGACCTGTACAATTAATATGCAACTCAGGGTTGCGGTCTTCTCGATTACCATTTGGTTGACTGTACTGTATTTTAGCTGTAGTGATCAAATTACATTTATCTTCGTTCAGTTGACCCTCATTGCGTTGTAAGTATAATTTATTATCGCACTCTTTTTTATATGCTCACTTTATTGTGTTTTTTCGTTTATAAGGTATGCGCTCAAAACGAATACGTATATAATTTTGCTCTCAATTGCTTTTTCTTGGTCTAGTGAAGAAAAGTTTTAGATCTCTAGGTAATTCGCGCAACCATTACTTACATCGTGGGGTAAACGTTTCATTATCTTTGCTTACATCAGCCTGTATAAGACATTGCTCATTGGCGCATTGACGTCATTTTTAAAAAAAATAAATAAGAAAGTTATATTGGGCATACCTACCACTATGCTTTTCGCGTTTTACTCTCCAAGTTCTTTTATTTGATACCCACATCGCACATTTTATTAAGAAAGAATTAATCGCCCCTCGCCCATATTCACTTGAAAATTATCCCATTTTAGGCCGATAATATACCTTCATTTGAGGAATACACAAAAATAGTTTTAAACATTCGGTGAAAACAAAAAATTTAATTACTCGTAACGCTCTGTAGTCATGGCCGATCGTTTCCATTGTGAACGTAAAGAGTAGAGAGTTTTATAACTTACTATGGAATATTTCAGCCTTCTGACTTTTATAATATCCGAGTAATGAGCAAAAATCCAAACATTTTTTTTAGAAAAAATTCAATTTACGGTTCACTGCTCGCTTTTGCTCTGATGAACAAACACTTCCGACTCAATATCTTCTATTTTGAGATCAAAAGACAACACCACACACCACACAGACACATAGACGGGCGGACATGGCTAAATCACCTCAGAATTTCACGCTGATCAAGAATATGTATACTTTACAGGGTCGCCGAAGCTTCCTTTTAGGTGTTATGTACATTATGCAAAAAAACAAAATAAGTATACCCCCATCTTACAGTGGCGGGTATAAAAACTACTTTTGGAGAGTTATAATCTTTAAGCGATGTATGTCAAAATTCCACGTAAGTTAATCATTTATTTCAGAGCTACAGTAGTCTTAGATTTTATTTTTAATGCAACGGAAAAATCCGGATTTCTTGTGTTAATTAAATTTGGCTTTCATATGAGTAAGAATGTCTATCAAAGTCAGTATTGGCATGAAAATTGCTATTACAACTCTTCCGCACCGGAACAACAGATTATTGGTGGCTTGTTGAACTTAAACAGTGACGACAACCAACTCAGTCAACGCCTAAAAGCGGTGGTTACACCCGAAAAAGTCAAACAAATTCGGAAAATTATGCTCACCCGTTGGAAAGTAAGGCTTGATCAAAATACTGGCATGAGCAAGCTCTCTCAGAAATGTTGAAGCAAACACCAGCCAAGACTTTTGAAAATATCAAAACAATGCTGCAGGAAGTTTGAAGCAAACGATAACCTGCTTTGCATCAAATGCGATAACTAAAGCGCACTGTAACGATTTTTATAAACCACTCCATTAAAAAGGCGTCTTAGTGTTAGAGAAGCACTTCATTAATTAGTCTTGGATAAATTTTTAAAAGAGGCCGTGTTGATAAAATAACTCCAATTTCGTAGACAGCTCCTTTATTTATTGATCGATGTACTTCTCTCTAGCGGTCGAAGTTAGGTTTTCTCCGACAAATTAAACGAATCGTTTGCAAAGCTTTTTTATTTTTGGATGTTGAGTTAGGGTGAACTAAGCCAATAAGATTTGCGGCTTATATGTCCAATTTGCAAGGCTTAAGAGTATGTAAAAACCTTGCTTGCATTCTTCCACTATTTTTTATTGCAGATATCATATGTGTTTGTTACAAAAATATTCCAAGTTGTACTTTGTCGACTTAAATGCACTAGTAATAATTGATACTTTCTTCTTCTTTTCGTGACTTATTGGAGAGCTTTAATTATTTTTTCCTTAACCATATGATAGGTAATGAAACTTCGGCCAAGACTAAGGATAAGTCATCTTTCAATTTCCTTTTAGTGACATTCTTGCTTATGTGGTGTAGAAATCCATGCATATGTTTTAAATTTGAACACATGTGACAGCCAGTGGTGTCGTTTTAAGAAGATTGCACTTCTAACGTTGCAGCAGTTATTTTTCGATCAATAAAATAAAGTGGCGATAAAATATTTCCATTTTCACGGAAAAGATTCTGTTCGTTTTTCTTCTTCCCCGTATAACTATCTATCGTAGATTATATGGATGGATATTCATTGAAAAAGTCCATTTGTTGTTGTAGAAAAGATTATTTGATGCAAAAAAAAGAGAAAATCCATTGCCTAAACTGGATGGTTTGGTTGAATTTGCCAGCCCACATGCAGCAAAGAATCCGCATGCATAGAAGAATGGACGAAGCAAAGACGAAAGCGCAAAAATGTAAGAAGCACAAAATAAAGGCGAAGAACTTAAGCTAATGGCGAAGGTGCCGCCAGAGTTTAGAAAGTTACCGATAATAGCCTTAGCTCTGACTGCAGTGCAATGCAGATAGCGCTCTTAGTTTAAAGAATGCAGTGTGAGGTATAAGCTTAATAACATAACATAGGAGACAACAGATAGCAGGTCAAGGGAGAAGCGGTAACCTGTGCTAGTACAACGGCTGGTTTTATTAAAACTTCCACAAGGATTGTCGATGACTGGGGTGCACTCGGGAGCTATACTTGTGATTGGTAGGATTCGTTTAAATTTTGTACATAATAGATTTTGCTCTTTCTAATTCTTATATATGTACGTATATACTACGTTTGTATATGCATTGTATATAGTTTGTTTACATAATTTCAGTTCGTGCTTAAAAACAAATATTCAACAATTAACAAAGCTCTGCCTAGGTAGGCCTTTTGGACATAAGCATTGCAAATCTGAAATCGGCTGTAGGTCTCAGTGTTATTACTATCAAGGCACGTTATTGACCGAATTTTCTCTAGTTGGCAAGCACTTTCAACTCGTAATAATAGAAGTTTAATACAGTTCGTAACTGCGTTGGATATGTCGAGAGTTTTCACGGACAGCATTAGTTTTTTCCTAGAAATTGTTTCTACACCGTAGCGTTAGTCAGAATGACATGTGGAATTATTTCGCTAAGCCGAGGCGAAAAAATTCGGGCTTATTATCTACATTTATGTCAACACCGATTGGACGATACGAACGTGTAACTGTTCAAAAAACGACCACAAGACGGAAAACACCAACTCAAGGTCTTCTATATGGCAAAACCTGTTCGCGACACCTTGGAACCGCTGAGTACTTGTAGCCAGAGTGGTTTACCCACTCTGCTCAAGTCCTTCTGATCACCGCATATTTGCGTCGATGGACAACACAAGTCGTGCGCACTTGAAAGCTTTACTTCATAAGAACATATCAAAAACCGAATGGATGGCAAAAGTGGCAGACAGGTGCAGAAAATTAATAACTAGCGATAGGTAGTACTTCAAATAAAACATCATATTTCCATGCGGCAAACCTGTGTTTTCTAACTTCCCGTTTCATTTTTACGCACTTATATACGCTCGCTCGCAATGAATGTCCTTCCATGCCAAGCAAATATTAAAACTATATCTACGATTTTTTTTTCAATGAAAGCAATATAAATGTACTGCTATGTAAGCTTGAAGGCCTCTTAAGTACTTATACCCATTCGCTTATTTAAAATTTGCCAGCACTAAACACAAATACGTTCTCACGAACACCGGATAAAGGTGGGCTAAGTTGCATTGTTTCAGTACCACCTGCAAGGCGATGGGCTTTCGTTTGCACATAATGCATTTGTATGTGTATGGCTCTTCATTATGTGCGGTTTCTGTTTTTATACTTGTAATCCTTTACGTGTGCAATTGTGTTCAAGGGCAACTTTGATAAGTAAAGAAAACGTAGAGAAAAATGGTTATGAAAATACTTCAAAAGAAAAACACGAAACTAGAAAGGTTCTCCGTATACTTGCCATAAATGTGCATATGCTGGTGATGGGTTTGTCCTTTCCTCATTCTGGTTCATGGGGACAACTTTTATGAAAAATGTATATAATGGTGAATGTATTCGGCGCGGACGTTCACACTGCGTAGAGTGAGTTGAGCCATTACCTGCCTTTGCATGGCTTTAGTTTGACGAATTACTTTGACAACAAAATTAGTAAATGCTTGCCTTGATTAAAAGTAAATAGTATTTTCGGTATGGCAATACCTTCGATCCCATCAATACATTCAGACCATGCTGGTCATAATTCTTTTGTATAATTGATACCTGGCTGCTATTCGTCTGTTGAATCTTATAAATTTAGATATTCGGGACACTGTTGTTCATTTCGATTTTATTCCATTGGAACTCCTGTAAAAGCACGTGCTGTTAAAACCATATTATATGACTTGGAGCCTGTTGCTCAATTTTTGTATTCTCTTCAAAGTTTTTTTGAATTTTTTTTTGGGTTTTTAGCTTCTTTCTTCGGGCCATGTTCAAGTTTTGTTGATCAATGCAAGTGATTCAAAATTATTTATGTCAAGTTACAGTTTTTTTTCCTTTTTCCTTTTCTACAACTAGGAAAGACGAAATACGTTTGCCGGATATCAGTCAAACGGCTGCAAACATCACTGCTTTGTGTACGCGCTTTTTTGAATAATTAGAATTCTTAGTAAGAGGCAAGATACACTTCGAGCTTTACTGAGTTCCTATTCGATAAAAGCATGATTGGACAAGCATCTACTATCCATCTTTTTCTCTTCCCCCACTTTATTCTGATGGGTCGTCCTATTGTGTTTGTAGGGGGAAAAAAAAAATTAAGTGACCCATAGAGAACACTTTCCTATTCTTCGGCCTCTTTAAATCAGTTTCGGATACCTGTATTGAAAGGATTTTTAGTTCAGACTATTGTATTCGGAAAGATTTTCTTCCGCTCGCGTCAATCTGTAAGAAGGGCGTTGGCAAATTTCATGCGTTCTAATGTCTGGGAGATTTTAAATTTTCTTGCCAATAAATACGCCTTTCATTGGTTTCTATAAACATATCTTCCGCAGTTATTATTGCTTATTATGCATATACTTCTGCTTGGAATATGGAGGGATTGTATCCTATTGGTATAGCTTTTCAACATTCGTGTCACATACCCAAGTTTTGCCAATTTGGGTTCAAAAGCTTATCCGCCCCATCCCGATCTCGCAACTACGGTTACTCTGAACCAGTGGGATAGTACCAGCTTTGCGACACAATGATCCGATATCTTGATAAAGAGTTTGGCCATAAAATTTCTCAATATCTCTATACGGCCCGGGAAATTTCCCGGTCTTAGTTTCTCAATATTCGACAACCTAAATGTGTTCAGGCTCTTTTTGTATAGCTACAGGAAGAGCTGTTACGCCCAGCCGCGCTTCTGTGGCATTCAAGGAATAGGATCTCATCGCATATTCAAGCGAGAGTCATAGCCGCTCTTGTAACTATTGTGTTATGTTGTTTCGAACAATATTATCTCCCTTTCCACCTATGCCTCTTCCATTCAGTAAATTAATACAAAAAATTTACTTACAATAGAACGCTCAAGCAAGAAACGTTTCTTTGATGTTTATAAATTTGCGCTGCGGCTTGGCAAATATAATTAAAAGGTTTTAATATAATATATCGACAAGAGCTTAGGCATCGGAATTCTCCTTTAGCTCGCTGTCAGCTACAAAAATTAACTTCACATCTAACATTACTAAAGCAGCTGAGATATTGGAAACTTAATTAATTAAGGAAAATTCTTTAACAAGAAATAACTTAAGTGCATATTATATAACATTTATAAGAGTACACAAGTACAGTTAACAGAAATTATTCAATTGCTTTAAATCGAAACTACGAAGAGAGATAAGTTCTAATAATTGTTAAATAATTGACACAATTGAGCAAAGGCATTGCACAGTATTGATTAATTGAGCACACGAAATTGTAGTTCATTTTGAGCAATTCGTTCTGGAAGTGCTAGGATTAAGTTAGCTTAAGGGCTAACATGACGAACAACCAGATAGGGCTTCAATCCTAGTCAAAATAGTTAGCTTCCGGCTGAGATCTGTCAAAGTAGACCGCGTCAAACTTGGGAGCGAACAGTATTGAATAGTTTGGGCAGCAGAGATCTACGTGAGTGTCGCGGACACCAAACTATAGTTCGTGTTAGGAAGGCAAATGAACGATGGACGATAATCACAAGAATGTAGTCAACATAAAATTTTATGTATTGGAAAAAGATAACAATGAGTATAGAAAACTAAAGTATGAATTACAATAAAGAGTGAATACGAAGCTAGCATAAGATTCCATGATTGTGAAACAAAACAGCGAAGCGAGGCATAAAAGAAGAAATATTTGGATCAAGTTCAATATGAATCTATGTGTCTGGCCAAATAAGTTTAGCAATCGTTCCGACGAAACTCTAAAAGTTTTTGAAAGAGACATTGCATTCGTGGCGGGTTCATTTCAGACAAGTGAAGTCGACAATATGCAACACGCCTGCCGCAGAAATATTCCCAAACAGCAGTTTAACTGTGTGCCGTGAACTTAGCCAGGAATTTTCTTCGCGCGCGAAACTGGTAAATTTTAAATTAAACCTAGTATGACATGAGCTAGAAAACTTACAATTTTAAAACAAGTCGAATGATCAAGGAGGAGGAAAGCGACTATAGCAACACCCGAAGAAACATTAAAAGGCATTATAGCCACGACATCTACAACTTTAGGACGCACGTTTCAACTAATACGAGAAAAACAATAATAGGCAGAGTCACGGATGCAACAAACGAAAAAAGGGAACGGGCCTTACAGTTAGAAGAACAGCAGAAAGATCAGCAGAAATCGAAAATACTAGAACCATATCCTTAACAACAAAAACCATAACACCAAAGGTGCAACAACTAGGCTTAATATTTCAAGGTCTAAAAGTTCAACTCCTGAAAGACTGAGAAATGCAACAATGAGATCAGCAATAGAGTTTGAAGCATTGGCTTACTATGCCAAGAGTGCCTACAGTCACGACCACTGCTTCCAGGACAATTCACAGGAACAAAAGGAAGTTTTTACATCATCGCCCGAAGCCCGTTACCGCCCACGACCAGCAGTACAACAGAACAAGCACAATTCTGACACAATAAATAAAATGACCACCACTGGGCGAGGACGACCCAACTGCAAATCATCTACAGAATAAGTATTGCTCGGTAAGTCGTAAAGGGCAATACCAGAAGTTCTTATATGGTCA
Source organism: Glossina fuscipes (assembly GCF_014805625.2). Lineage (NCBI taxonomy): Eukaryota > Metazoa > Arthropoda > Insecta > Diptera > Glossinidae > Glossina > Glossina fuscipes. The sequence goes on along the minus strand of NW_023998423.1, from coordinate 15,201,973 downwards.
GTGGTACCGTATTATTCGGGGAAGCATTTCGCTACCTTACTAATAACAAATCTGTCCACCAATAGTCCGAAGTACGTCTCAGCCGTAAACAAACAAATTCTAAAAACAGTTGGTCTGTCTATCCGATTCGTCTGTTAAGTTCCTCCAGTGATGCAGTCTAAGAGTAAAGAAGACGGTGTAAGAGTAAAGAAAGATCGTACCTAGGACTTACTAGGACTAACTTTTAAAACAAAGATCGTATTAGCTGGGGCTTGGAGGCTTTTTAGGTTAAGCGCGCAAAAAAAGTAGTCTATGAAATTTTTATTTTTTTGTAATTTATGGTTTTTGAGCAAAAAGCCACAAGTTTCTGCTTATAAAAGCAGTGCTTTCAATGGAGGTTTAATTGTAAGCGTGTCTTCTGACCGCTTTTCCCCATCTCTCATATCAAACTGTGCATAATAACTCCTACCAAATTTGAAATCCACATCTTAATATTTGCGATCACGAAAGTGGGAATAACGCCCTTCCACTCAGTCATACATATGGACAGACATGGTTACATCGATTCAGAATTTAACATTGTGCTGGGCTTCTAGAATTTACTTTTGACGAAGTCGATATATGCCCGTTCTTCCGTGGTGGGTATACACAGCAAAACTAATTGTCTAAGGAATAGATGGAGAAATTTTTATCGTTTGCCGCAATTTGTATAAACCCCAGGAAAGAAATTGTTTTCAGCTAATGTGGTACTGCAGTCGTCTGTCTTCTCGCCCAGTTTGATTTGATCCAATGTTTTTAGTAAATCTGACGTCCGATCAGGAAAGTGGTCACCATAGGCATGCAGGTGGACGAGCGGACGATCAGACGTGCCTAGATCGACTCAGAATTTTCTATTGTCCAAGAAAATATATATGTGTACTTTAAGAGTGTTTTTGAAAACTTCGTCTGGGTGTTGCGAACTTTTTGCAGAATAAGTGCTTTCCCTCGACAAATACAAACGTAAAACAGCAATAAAAAATCTGGAAATTGTTACCGGTTTTTGCGAACACCTTTTATTAAAGAACTCGCATTCAGGTCAAAAGAAGAGCTGCCAAGAAATTGCCACTCCAAAAAGAATAAAACAATTATCTTACCACTATTGAAAGGTGTTACGGTTGCCAGGATGGGCGACAATGACTACATTATAAAATATAACTCATTGGAGACAAAGACTCTTATACGGGATATTCGATGCGCCAATTGCTTTTTTCACGTAATTGAATTTCCCGTTTTGGAAAGAGAAGATCTGTCCAAAAATTTGCTTCTTTTTTTGTATAGGCGACTATGGCGAGGATGCTTTTCTTCGACAAACTAATCCAGCAAGCAACAAAATATCATGGCATTGCATATTGCTTCAGGATCTTACAAGTTACAATTAAGTTGCTTGTATTAACCAGTTAACTGCGGAATTTATTTTTAAAAGTCTCTCCTCACAGGCGGTATATGCTCAAGCGATGTTGTGTACAAACGTTAACAGCACTAAGATGAAGATTTCGAATGACATGCACGCAGGTCGAACGGAGTTAATTGGTTGAGCACGATAAAAGAATACGAATATGAAGTAGACTTGAACTGGATCAGATCGACATAACAAGATGACAAAATGTTAAGTCCTCCAGCTAAGAACTTGCCTGAGAAAGAATTCCTAATAAAAACGAATAGCACTAAAGCAGTACGCCGGATGAATCCAATAGTTAAGCTATGGTAGGAGAGTTGAATATATGCCTTTTTACGCCTCTTTAATTCTTTCCGCCAGTTTTAAGAAGGGTTTCGTTTTCGAGCTACTGGCACACCGAGCAGGTTGTTATTGTATTAAAGCACTTTGTGTTATTTTTTTTTTTTTGTCTGGATATTTTTATTTTATCCACATTTGATTTATTTTGAAAAGATATAGAAGAAAAAGATTTTATATGCAAATAATGACAGTCGCACGCTTCGCATATAATTTTTATCTGAAATGAAAATAAACAAGAAACACATTGTTTATTACACATATTTTTTTGTGTTATGTTGATAAAAACAATTAATGTTTTTGTTATTTTTTTTCACTCATTTTGATCAAAATTCATAATTGACCGCAAATAATACAAATAATTGTCGCCACATTATGTTGCCTAAGCCGACGATTAAATTCTGTAAATCAAAATAATCATGCACTTAAGCTCGATTTGCATACAAGCGCAGACAAAAAACATTAATGCAAATAGATATGTACGGCCATGGATAAATGCATGTGTATGCCAGCGCGTATTTTAGGTGCATTAACATGCACTAGTGTATGTTAAATGGAAAAAGACAACAATAAAATACAGTAATTAGTGTTGTTTGCATTAACTTTTTTTTATTATTGTTGTTGCTATTGTTTTGTTAAAGTGTTTTATTTTAATTATTTGAAACGCAGATGTAAATGCACAAATTATTTTCGATTTCAGTTATAATACTAGGTTTTGCTTTCTCCTCCGTTTTTTCTATTTTTTTTTTTTTTTCAAATTTATTTTATTCAAATTTGCCAATTATGGCCGATTTAAGTTGAGCAATAAAGCATTAAAGTAAACAGAAAACCGCCATAGGCTAGAGTTAAATACTGCCATACATTATGCAGTGTTAACCTCTTCGCTACCAGTTTTTTTCGTACATGTATTTAGAGCATCCTAAAAAAGTGAAATACATAATGATATAATAAATAAATAAAAACACTATAGTGAGACACTGCCCACCATTAAATAAATTACATCACTTTGTTTAATGCAATTATCCACAGAATGACTTTTCGAAATAAAACTTTAGACGGCGAATGGTCGACAGAGTAGTACAATGGGAACCGCCTTCAATAGCGTTGTCCTTGCGGCAAAACACCTCAGAGCACCAAATTTCATCAACGTACCCGTAGATTAAATATTACCCGTAGATTATATATGATAAAACAAGATGGACAACCGGACTAAGGGACAGACAAGCTTAGATCGACTTAGAAACGGATTCTGATTCGGAATCAGTCGGTGCGCCAAAAGGTGGGTCTATCTCAGGTCCCTCTATATATTGCATAAATTCGAAAGGACTTTGTACAGCTTTTTATCACAAGTGGTGTAGGGGACAAAAATTGATACCAATATGTGGCGCTAGACTATAGATAAATATTAAACGCTGCAAACTATATGTCTGACGGGACAAAAAAGGCTTATATAACATTTTTATATCCCAAAGTTGTAGTGCCAGGATACATTATGCTCGTTCGAATGTATTTAATGCCCAGAGGAACTTCCAGTAGATTCACATTCTATTGCATCTAAACTTGCGTGCTCTTCCTATTTCTGTCTGTCTGCTGCTCTTCAGTTCATCCTACAACTTGCAAGTTTTAAAATCTTCTTATATTTCTTCTTCTTGATGATCTTCTGAAGTTTGGTGTACCGACGTGACACTATTGAAACTACCTTGGCGACCATTTTTAAGCCCAGCCGCAGTCCGCCGTAATCTTGTTGCTTGCGCAATACGAAATTCATTTTATTTTGTGCGATAAATCTTTGTGAACATTTGTGAACATAGAGCCCAATCGATTGTCCATTGTTGATTTTGCCAACCTCACTGGCTGTACGCTCCATCGATAGCCATGAGTCGAATACTCGCGCCCTACATTTTACCTTTTAATAACTTAACACTTAGCTTAGTAGGTTGTCCTTAAGCATCTGTCATATAATGGTCGACAAGAGTTGTTTTACACACATTTGACTATTGGTAGCAAAAGGGTTAAGAACCACATTTTATCAGCATTGCCATTGTGTCTGCAATCCTCGATGTTAGTGCCAATACACAATTTGTTTCTCTATTACGGTTTGTGGTTAAAAATTTTATTTTCCCTATAATTTCCACATAGAGATGTCATGATGCATGGCCTATAAGTGGAAACCATACACATAGAAATGCTTACTTACATCGGTTTATTGAGCTAATTTACTTAATGTAGACAAGCCCATTAGCGTCTTATATATGTAAATTATCTGCAGCTGCAACCATTCTGCATATCTAAAGAAAAGATTTCGAAACCTCGACCTTGAGCAAATTCGTCAGCAGAAAAATATGTAAAAACTGTTTCATTCCAACAATTATGACCAATAGCTTGAAGAGAAATTTACATATACGTACAGACAGACTTACAAAATCATTTTTTGAATCGATCGGTATAATAAAATGTGGATCTGGCTTAAATCCTTCTGCGTATTACGTACGTCCGTACAATATGTACCAAAAGTGGTGCAGGGTGTAATTAAGCCAATTACTTTTTAAAGACAATAAAGTGAAGACAGTGAAGAAGGATTCATTGATCTTTAAAGCGATTAACACTGAGACGAAGAAGTAACGGTGCGTTCAAACAAATTGCATATTTTTCGCCTTTTGTAAGAAAAAATCATCATCTGAATTGTTTTTTAACTTGGTGTAAATAAATTCAGTTAGCTAACAGTTCGTCAGAAGATTTATTTTGTGAAGTTCTCCAAGCATTTTGTGAACGTAATAAACTTTTGCAAAGAAAAGCAAATGAAACGTGAATGCTTTAAAATCTGAAAGGAAATAACTTTTATTTTTTGCTGTCTGCGCTTAAATTCAATGGATGGAGTGGAAAACTTTGGTAATTGACGCGACAGTCAAAGTGAAGTTTTTTGATATCTAAATACTTGACTTCACCATTCGAATGAACTTTTTTACTATCAAATGTCAAGGTATACTGGAAAGTGACTAGGAGCTTACCTGTAAAAGTATCATAAAAAAGATTGCTTGAGTTCTGTAGCCATTAAGTAAAATCTTCTAGTTTTTGGAAAATGTATCTGCTAGTGTCAGTAGCAAAATTGCCAGAATTAAGTCAATTGCGGGGTCATCATCATCAATTGAAGCCATAGTGAAACATCTGCAGCGGAAATATTAAAAAGTATAAGTGAAGGATATAAACCTGGGAAAAGGATTTCTTGGCCAAGCGTTAAAGCCATTGTCCTGTAAAAAGCTTTGCGTTGTTCAAACAATTGCAATAGGAAAGTGTTGACGAAGGATATTAAAGATGAGTCCATTGTATCAAACTGAATTGAAAGATAGATATCATCTGATAGTAAATGATAAAGAGAAGTTGTTTTATCGGATTCAGTTTGACTTCCGAGACGTCCAAATTTTGAACACATCAAAGTTAGGTTTATTTGTCGAAGCTCTTTTTTTAATAAGACTGGCAAAACATGGCCGAACTGCTCTGTTAAAGTTAATCTTCTGAACGTTTATTCTAATTTTCTGAACATTCCTTCTAATCTTCTGAACGTTCATTTTAATCAAGAAAATGATCCGAACTCAGGTCATTGATTTGTTTAATTTTCAATAAATTTGAAAATAATTTTATAACGAAGGAACTTAATGTAGTGATTCGCTTTCTTGCATCATTTTGAATGTGGATGCATTTTGGAGAATACGTTAATTGCACATGATCCGCGTCCAGAGCTTCATATAACAGTTATCCTTTTGACAATCCCATAAATTGTGCCAACGAGTTAGTTTGTAATTATTCAATTTGAATGTGCGCTTTGTGACATTATTGCCGCTGGGTGAGAGAAGTGAAATGAGTGCACATGGGCACGTTGATTGCATTCAATGATCTCGTGTTAGGTGAAGCAATCAATTGAGCTTTTATGTATTTTTTTTTTTTTTTTTTTAGAATTGCAAAATCACCTCTTCTGGCGTAAACACGAAATGTTTTAGCTTTGGTACACATGGCCATAAATCTGGCAGTTAAGGTATTGCGTAATGTTAGCTTCATTTTGAATTTCTCATTTCTGTCTTTGATATTCTCATTTCACTTTTATGCAAACGAGTAAATAGTAATTGTTTTTTGTTTTGTGTGTAAATTATACAATCATAGATACTTTGGGTGGCGTCACCATCTCTTATTTTCAGAATTATTTTCACTTTGACACATTGAAGACCGCTTTCACGAAGGATGTCTTTAACTTTAATTTTGTTGAGTCCAAATTAAATGCTTTCTTGTGGTCTTTCCCTAGCATATGTTATATCAGAATTATTCTTCGAGCAGCGAAATAATTTCAATTTAAATTCAATCGAATCGAAATCTTTCGAATGAACAAATCATTTTTATCATTTTTACATAGTTTACATAGTTGTTGAGTCTATTCAACACCAAATTTTAAAACCTTTATGAAGGGAATTATTTTTTGTTATTATTATTGATTCAACCAGAGAAATATATTTAAAAAGTAAAGTCTTAGGACACTAACTAGCACCTGAGGCTCTCGGTTTTGTTGAAAACTCTACTGCACTTGAGATTTGAACCCATGACCATTGAGGTCTTAGTCGAGATCCTTTGCCTGCTCAGCTACCCAGCCGGATATATGGGAGAAATGTATTTTCAAGTCGGTTTGAGTGGGTTGGTAAAGATTTTTATTATTGATTAACAAAATTTTAAACTTGTCAGGGTTCGCTGCTTCCGGCCTCGGGGAGGTTATCACATCACGGGAATTGGCACGTTTGTCAAACAACTTTTAATGCAAATCACTTATCATATAAATTTCATTCCCATTGTCTTTCTGGTTCTGTCTTTACCTCTGTCTAATTCGATATCTTTCCAAAAGAAATCACAACCAAAGAAAACTTGAAATGAGAAAATGACGTCCCTTAGTTTACTATATTTATCTTAAACGTTTAAGCGCTTAACTCGTTCGCTACCAACAGTCACCAATTTGTTGCACAGCCCTTTCTTACTATAGGCTCGACGTCACACATTTGAATCGATTTAAAAAAGCGAATGTCTTTGAATCAGCTGAACAGCAAATCCAATGCTTTCCGAAAATAGTACGATTTAAATATATTTTACAAATCCTTCAAGCCCCTCATCTCGGCCTGAGGCTTAAATAACCTCTTGATTGCATCGCTAATTCCTGATATTAATAAATTAAATTTTCTGATTATTTGGTTAATTTTTTTTTTTTTTTTTGCTTTTCCATTGTCATTTATTAATCTATTTATCGAAAGCATCGCTTTTGAACTGTTACAGCTGCAAAGCCACTTTCAAGGACATAACACATATATTTGCAAGTGCGCATGTGATGGGATCTTGGTTTAAATTCCAATTAAAAAATTCGCAATACTATGAATTATAGCGTAATTAAAAACAATAATACAATATATATATGTAATAATAATATCACTTCGTATGAAACACAAATGAAAACAAAAAAAAAAAAAAAAAAAAAAAACAGAAAAGAAAAAACAAATGCGAAAAAGCAAAAAATTATATTATAAACATATAATTAATTGGATATTTTTCATTGTTTTTGTTATTGTAATGTTTGTTGATAATATTAATTCCTGGCAGCTGCAAGAGCGGCAGCAGCAACAGCCAGAGCAATGGCAATTATCTGATACCTCGATGTATCAAGTACGGCAAAGAACCGTAAATCCTTACGGCAGAGCAAATGTCAATTAGCCCCGTAGCTCATATCTGGCCAACACTTATGTATATGGTGTAGTAATGACTATTGTTTTCTGTAATGTATTGTTGTGTTGCGTTATTTATTGGTTTGCTGCCAATAAGTTTTTTCTACTACTACTACTACTACTGCTGCTGCTGCTCTTGTTGTTCTCTTATGCTCTTGCAATTGAAAATCAATTTCTTAGTATCATCATTATTGGCACTTTGACACAAACATCAGCTTACACTGTGCCGTTGTCGCTGCCGCCGCCAATGCATTCCACTAGAAACTAGCCGAAGTAGGCAAAAAAAAAAAAAAAAGAAACAACAACTTTTTATACATAAATTGCGATAGTTTTCATGTAAAAAAAGGCAAAAAAAAAAAAATAAAAACTCGAAAGCATAAAATTCTTTAAAAGTGTTTGTAAAGAGATTCGAGTTTTATAGATATCAGAGAATTTGAACGAGAAAACTTTAGACCGCCTTAGTGCCAATTAAATGACAAATGTACTTGAAATGTACATAAACTTTCAAATGAAATTTTCATAAACTTTTTTTCGTTTCCTTTTTTTTCTTTTTTTTTTTTCTTTGCTGAATGTGCTATGTCTCCATTTGTCTGCCGTTGACCATTTGAATTATAGAGATGTTTATGTAATCTTTAGCCCTGTTTATTGCTCACCTATACATACATATATATATATATATATATATATAGGTATTTTGATGCTTAGTTGTTTATTACATAAATTACTTTTCCTTTTCATTGCTTCGTTAATAATATGCATGCAGTCGATAGTTGTATGAAATTCTTCGAATCTTTAACACTTTAACAGTTTGTGTGGAAAGAAATGAAAGGGAAAACGTTTTCATGTGTTGTATACATGTGCACACGTAAGTTCCCGAAGTTCACTTAATATTCTTAACGTTGACCGAAACACGTAAATCTCGACAAACGCCCTCTGTTTTCACCTGATAAGATATTTTTGCCTTTGCCGCTACCGTTGTCTTCGACTTGTCTTTATACTATTCTTTATTATGTTGCGATGTTGTTATTCCCTTTCATGCTTTACCTAAATACACAATGCTTATATAAGTAAGTGTTTGCACACGTTTGTTATAAATAATATAAGCAAAAAAAAAAAAAAAAAAAAAAAAAAAAAAAAAAACTAAAAAGTTTACATCTTGTTTTTCTCCATCATTGCCCAAAAATGTTTTTCTCTCGAGGCTTCTCCTCATGCATGTGTATGTATATATGAATAATATGCACATGTAATAGCGAACTAACTTGAAGCATTTGCTTTCACTGTTCCTTGAAAATTTGTTTTCCATTTACCTTTTTTTCTCAGTATAATTCGATGTTGCAACCACATAAAATTACCTCACGTACACAGGCATAGTGCAGGAAAACGTTTTCGCCTTAATGCCTTTTATAGTGCAAATGTGTGCGTTTGAAACGTTTGTCGGTTCAATTCCTATCGGACATAGCTTGCTTAGTAAGCACGTATTCATACCTGTTATAGTTTACTTGACGTTCGGTATTCGGTAGTATTCAGGTAACTTATATAGATGTGTATGGTTAGATGTATGGTTAGATATAAGCGTGAGTTGAATTTCTTGATCGGCCTACAACAGCAATGTGGTTATTGTTCTTTCTTAACAATTGCTAATCAATTTGCTTGCGAAAACTCTTCTTTAATAATGCTTCGCTTGGCTTTGCTTCATACGTCATACTGAGTGCAGTGATTTTATTGTAATAATATATGTTTGTATATTAATGTATTCATTAAAATATGGCAAACAGCTTAAGGACCTTTTTGGACAGGTTAATTTAAACTGAAAGTTTACCAATAAATAAAATCAATTTTTGACAAAAACTCTTCACTCGGAATTATGTGCTTACTAATAACATTACGGTTGATTAGTTGTTAGTTAATCGATAGACTTTGATTGGTTATACCTTACACCCGTTTTGGGGCACAGTGTATTAAGTTAGTGCGGATGTATGTATCACGCAGAAGGGCTTATAACGATAGAGTGAGAATCGTAATCTGAATTGATTTAAGCTTGTCTGTCCGTCTGTCCGCCCGCCCGTGCGATGTCTGTCCATGCAAAAATGTGTTCAAGCTGCAGATCGCAAATGATTGATGAAATTTAGTGGCAGTGACATAAGTTGACCCAAGGACAAACGCTATTGAGAATTCTTTTCGACCACGCCCCATACGACATCCTACTCTGAAAAGTCGTTATATGGAAAACGATTACAATTTCCAAAATTTCTCGTGCCTAAGTAGTGTGTATTGCGGCAAGAAAACTTTGTACGGGCTGTGGCAATTTTTGAACCCCCTCTCATGCAACGGAAACTAAAGTTCATACGACAAAAAGGCATAATTTTCAAGGCTCCATGATGAAAATTATATCATAATAGTCATTTAACATAAAAAAATTAATTGTACCAAATTTGGACCTTCTCGACCTGTTTTTTGAACTCTACTCTGATAAGGATTTTCTCGAAAATTGATCGTTTGTAGAGCAGAAAAGTTTAAGTTTTAATATCTGGTGACGAAAATTGCTCCACTATAGAAACTTTATACAAAAATAAGAATTGTGTTAAACAGTGTGTGGTGTAGGGTATTTAATGGTAACTTTAATAACGTTGTTATCTGTTATTTTTAATAATGCTGCATATGGTGAATGGGACATAAGATTACTTTAACCAACATCACATCACATCATTCAATAAGTTTCCGATCAAATCTGAAGCAAGCTTTTAATTTCACCATTCAAGCTTATTTATAATGCTGTTGAGTATCTGCCGCTCAAATTTTATCCCTTTTCAAGATAATCATTCCGAAATACGGGCGACCTTTCCAGACGACTTTTGCCTTTTCGGTCGCTTTGGACGGCGTTCACCGATTTCAGCCTACTCAGTTGATTCTCGCTTTGGGTCTGGAGAGTAGTGGTAATTCCACGTTACATCCATTGTGACATATCACATGAAAAAATTATTTTATTTCGCCTAAATGACTGCGACACGTTCCTTGTTTTGATCCAAAATTTTGACACGTAAAGTTTAGTAATATTCATAAATTATATGGGGGCTGTCCACAGTGATGCCATATATCAGACTTGAGACTTGTTGAGTTAAGGAGGACTTAAAGAACATTTGTTTGAAGATATAATTTTACAATTAAGATTAAAAAGGGGAAACTATCGCTGAATATGTTGCTATTATATGCAGATCTTGGCCATGGTGAAACTATATGCATTGTTAATAAATCTGAATATCAGGCCACCTAAGCAAAAGGGGTATTATACAAAATGATATGTAACATTAGCGTTTAAACCAACCAGTACGCTTAGGGAAACTTACGCTAAAAACCAGCGCGTCTTGTCTTCCTGCTGATTGTATTTTAATATAGATGCAATTTGCGCATCACATTACGTGAAGATATTTTGAATAATTCGTAAAACTTCTTTGGTGATTTTGTCGTTTGAATAAACATTTGAAACAACTCAGCTGTAATAAAAGAGATTTTCCTCTACTACTGTGCAAGTCGTGCTAACGCTTCCATCATAGTAATGTGCTGATGCTAAGGTGGCAGAGCTACAAGAAACATTTCAGTTGCGTTATTTCTATAGAGTAACGATAAGACATCGTATTATAAACGAGTTACCATTATTAAAATGTATAAAACATATCTTCGATTCATTTTGGCAATGTCAGCACCGATTAACCCTAACCCGTACACGGTAGGCGTTCGGGGTTCATTTGTATATTAAGCTGAAATTTTATGTGAAGAGCAGTTTTCTCACTTTAAAAATTGACGCTACAAAGAAATATTTTTGTAAATTTGGAATTAATCACGATTGCATAATTAACACTCTTCGCGAAATGTATATAAACGGCCATTTGCCTCACAGCTTGAAAGGGATCCCGTATCATTTACAGGAAGGATCTTATCCAGGACAAAAATTTGGACTGATAACTGCATACGTTTCACATTCGATTATTTCTTTGCGAGATAGTATTTTATTATTTTTATTACCACAGTTTATTTAGGCCAAAAAAATAAATTCTGGGGCTAAAACAGTAAAGCGCTCCAGATAATTAGGAATTATGTTCTGCATATCTTTGGAAGATGTCCATAAAATTAGAGTCTTCGAGTATTGGAATGATTTCGGCATTCGCGTCACGTGTAATCAATAGTTACGACCGAGGGTGATTAGCCCATCACATGGGTCGGTATGAACCTATGCCCTGCCTCCGGTGAGAGCGAGGCCTATCTACACCCGGTTGCAATGCACGTCGAGTGCGCAAGCAAACTCTTCCCCCGACACGGGGTAACCAAAGCTACCATGAAACTTCCGCAATGGGCTGCTCCAGCTGTCACGTTGAAGTTAGAAGATTGTTGTAGAGAGTCCTGACACTCGAGGTGCCAATAATGGAAGAGAAGATGATACTGAAAGATGAAATAATAAAAGCCCACTTTACAGGGCCAATATTATCTTAAACCTGCGCCAGACGAAGCGGCAAAGATTGCATCACTGTACACATGGATATAACATTCTCTCTGGGCGGAAAGGTGTACGAGATGAACTTTATCTCTCTATCCTTGCATCCATTTATATATGTAACTACCCGATCAATCTGTGAATAGCTTCTCCCCTTTTTCCTACTTCCGTACGTCACTTTGTCCATTTGGTTAGCCAGTAGTATGGTTGAAACAAATCCATGCTTTGAATTTTTGGTTTTGATCTTGATTTTCCTGACGTTGATTGAATATAATAGTGGAACGAGATTGGGATGAACATGCAAGTAATGTAGATGGTAGCACTGTCGATTTTTTTTGTCATTTTTCTCTTTAATTTTTTTCTAATACATTTTTGAAGGTCAAACTTTTGCATCCTACTCTCCTTGGTTGAAAGTGCCGAAGCAATGGATTTGGCAGCTAAGTCGGCGAAGTTTACGCAGAACTTGCTTCAATTAGGTTGTTTTTTTATGCAGTCGTAAATCGAAATCATAAAAGGCCTGCGTTTTTATTCATTTCTGTTTATAATTAATTTGTTTGGACAAATAAATGAATTTTAACAATAAACAAAAACAATAACATTTCGATTCTTACTGTGTTTTTTATAAGGAAATGTAAGTGTGGTGGCACGTGTCAGAGTTAGGGTTAATCCAATTATATGCCCTTTGCTAGACTGTGGTAACTCGCATCGTACAATAAATCCCTCGTCTGTAATGTTGTGATGTTTGAAGGGTTCATTATACAGATTTTTATAAAATGAGTTACGTAATCATTATAAAGATTTACGAAATCGGTAAATAGTCTATAATCTGCATAAATCGTTCCTTGTTATCGCTTAGGGTTTCTTAATTTTATAATAAATGCTCTCTTATCAATCGTATGATTGTTTTATCATCTCTTTTCTCCTATTTGTTCTGCCGCTTAGTAGCAGAAGCTAACTTGAAGAAATTTTAAAGTTTAAGTAGAAGTGAAAGGACAATTGAATATCGTAAAGTATTTTTGGTGTTAACTAAAAGCTTTCTTAAAAAACTACCTTAAGAAAATTAAATCGTTCTCAAAGAGCCGATATTCCAGTTCGAAAAAGAGGAAGAAACCCTTTTTCTTCGAGAATACGCATAAGAGTAGAAGTGTCTTTGGCAAAAATTGGAATTTATTTTCCTCAAAACTTCTTCTTATATCTGTTTTTTTATATTTGTCGCTTCTGTTTTACAAAAAATGTACTTGAAGGGAATTGTTTGGACACAAAATTTTCAACTTCGTCTAGCCTTAGAAGATGGTAAAAATGTTGTCCAACAAAGTCAGGTTAATAGGCTTTTATTTGCTCCTTACTTATTAATATCTAAAATTCCTATGTATTCGCCAATGTAAACCATTTTTACACAAATTTTAGAAGATAATTTATTAATATGATCAATCACTCAGGGGACGGTTAATATGCGTGTAAGGCAGTGGTGGTCAGTATTCACTGAGCAAAGACAAAGGGATAGGCCGTAATTTAGTGTGTGTGTGTGCTAAGTCGCACTGAGATTTGAATCCGCGCACACTTACTGACTAGTCAAAATGCTCACCTACGCGACTACTTAGGTCCTACAAATCAGCAATCAGTTATACGAGCTTCTCTCTTCGTTTGTTGAAATGTGCATAAAGAACCCTAACAACCCCCTCCTTCTCATGAGCCTTATCTCATCCAATCCACCATTCACGTAGATAACATATAATACTTACAGTTTCTCTTCTTCTTCTTATTTCAAACATGAACAAATATTAAATTGATAATCTCAGAAGATCTATCAACCTGCTTGCCTAATGAGGAAGGTTCAAAGCCTTTGTTCGATCCCTTTTAAAACTACATAAGGCTCTTCTCTAGTTATTAATGACAAAAGACTTAACGACGGATTTAAAGTAATGAAGGAATTTTGCTTTACCTAGATCACTAACATCTACTAATATCCAGTGAGTCTTTATAAGTGTATAAGTTCATGAGGGAAAACAAACTTTGCTTTAATGTAAACTATTAATAAAGCAATAAAAATAATAGACCTGAGAAATATTCTACGGCTAGCAAATGAAATACGCCTTAAGTTCTAAGTTCTTAAGCTAATCGCAACATTGCAAAAAAAAATGTTCAAACTCTAATAATTATAGTAAATTTTACGACTGCTAAACTTATCCTGCTAATAATGGAAAAAGTGTTGAATCCTTGACATTCTTCAAAGATCAAGAAGAATAGTTTTTACACATTTACTCTCTGCAATGATAGCGGTAAGAACGGATTAACTTAAGCAGATTTGTGTGTGTGCGCACGTAGCACACAACGCTTCTTATCGCTTAATTGAGGACTGCAAGGAAAATAAAGTTTCATTTACTTTCATTTAAACTCCTCCAGGTGCGGTAAACTGATGTAATTATCACCGCTTTGATCGCACAACTCGAAGGAATTCGAAAGGTTTGAAAGAGGATACTATATATACCCTACATCACTTCACTTAATACAATTATTCATGCAACGACTTTTTAAAATAAGGTGTTATAGCAGAAGTGGTCGAAAACGTGTGGTGTTCAATCCGAATCATCTTCAATAGTTTTCCCCCGTGGGCTAAAAACAAATTTCAATAAAATATAGCAAAAACTGCGACCTGTGGGTTGAACAAAAGAAAGCACGACAGACAGACAAGTTCAATGATTCTAAAGCGAGTGGTATAATAAAGGGTATATGTCAAGTTTTTCTGGGTGTTGAATACAAACGCAAATAAAACCTTGCAGCAGAAATAACGCCAAGTTTTTCTTGTCTTCTTCATCGAGCTGGAGTGCAACAACGCTTTAGTTCGCAATTCCAATAAACTCTATATATCTATTAAGTAGTTTCGTTCTGTCCGTCCTTGGAGAAATCCATTAAAGCTCCTGGAAGACATCAATATTGTCGATCAGCGCGAGTTCTTAAGCCTACAGGGAGGTGTTATCTTTTTAAAGATATGTACCGTACGTGAGAAGAATAAAAAGCTTTTAGCGTAAGTAGAAGACGTGAACAGAACTATTGTCCTTATATCTGATTTTATTAGTATGTGTTTGTCATTACATAAACGTTTGCTTTTACGTTTGACTATTTTTGCATTTTGATTTAGTTATGCCATCAATTGAAACCTAATTCGGTTCGATAAAAGTATTAATATATTTTCAGCTGTGCTCTCTGCAAAACCAATCAATTTTTTTTTTGTTTTTGTTTTTACTTTGCTCTGGTGTAAGCTTTTAAAACTCAATCTATTCTATTGAAGAAGTGTTATGCAAATCAATCGCAAATAATAATAAATAAATAAATGTTTGCATGAAATGTATTGATGTCTAAAGAAAATACGTTTAGTTGTTGTTTCAGTTGCAACGAAAAAGAACGGCACGAAAAATAATAGGAAAATAAGAATAATAAGTAAGAGAATTAGATTCGCCTGTGACCGGATTTTTTATATCTCTCCTCCGTTCACCCTAAAAACCGTAACATTTTCGATACTTTACAATGTTAGGGGTGCGTAACTGGTTGTTTTCATCACTGTACAAACAGTCGCATTCATGTCATGCAAGTAGACATTTTTCTGTTAAATCCATTGTAAAATATGTTTGTTTGTCTTTAATATCAATTTGTAAGCAAGAATTTTCAGAAGTTTTGCCATAATTTGAAACCGACATCTCGAGTGGAGAATGTTAGTCACGCATATTGACACGGACCGAGGGACAGAGAAGCTTACATCGACTCAGAAATTGATGAATTGTTAAACAATTTATATACTTTGTAGAGTCTCTAAAACGTGCGCCTGAGTGTTACAAACGTTTTGATTCAACCTGCAATGACTGGTATAGAAAGCAAGTGTCCAAAAGCAAAAAGCATTCAACCTAATCAGATTACTGTTCATTGAACGAATCTTTCTAACTCACATTTATGCACCGGACTGGGATGATTCTGCGAAAAATGACCAGATTCAAAATTTAAATAATCGACCTAATTGCAGCAGCATACCATTTAAAGTTTGCTACTAATTAGAACAACATTTTATAAACACTACGCAACACGATTTTTATGTACATAAGTGAAATGGTCAAGCTTTCATCCCCTTAATGTCTCCTTCAATTTCTCTTACAACATATTCATCTTTATTTATTATCACTTGTTTCTGGGGAAATATTCCTTAAGGAAATAAGACAAGTAAATCAAGCTTTTATATTCAACAACAATAAAAATTGTTGAGAGTGATATAATTCCCCGACTTAGTTATAGCATATATGTATGACAAAATCACACATCAAGAATTTTCTTGTAAATATTCAAACATAAGCACTGAGCGCATAAATTGTAGGAATTCTATATAAAATTAATTTCAAACGTTATAGCTCGGCAAGGGCGTCAATAAAATACCCTATGCTCTATATTTCGCTGAATATATATTTTCGTTATGAAATACAAAAAACTGTTTTACTTTATTACTTATAACGCTTTCTTCTTATAATAATCCTTATAGGGAAAAAGCCCAAAAAATATATCTACGGGATCCAAACTGAGCACCGTAAATACTCGTGCCAGATTTGCTTCATAAAATAATAGCTGCTTGCAATTATTTTGATCATTGGAAATATTGATACCACATATATTGATCGAAATATTTCCCATTATTTTCTGTAGCCTCTTCTCATCTTTCTGGCGATATTGGTGTGGTAGCGATCCATTTTGCACACTTCTTCAGTATTTCGGAACCGCGTACCAGCCATGCCATGCCGCATCGATCTGAACAAGTGGTAATCAGAATGCCCTATGTCTGGCGAGACCGTTGGGTACTGTAGAGCTTCCCATCCGAGTGCATCCTTGACAACTCTTGCAACTTGTAGACGAGCGTTGTCATGCAAGGGGATGAATTTGCGTCTGTTAACCGCCAATGCTGTTCTTGTTGCAATATCACATTGTTCAATTTGTTTGAATGACGTCAGTGGAGATCTACAGTAATAGCAGCTCTTCACACACTACACCTTGCTGATCCCACCATGTGCACAACAAAACTTTGCGGCCATGAATATTCAGTATTCAGCTCTCCGAGGCTTTTTTGATCCCAATGACTCCCTTCCCATCCGAATGTTCCTCAATCATTTAACTCAACATTCTATTTTTCATTGCACTCTGTCGATAAATATTAAAGATCGCAAATTTTTTCATATAACCACTTTTTGGAAAAAGTAGAAAGTTATATGAGAAGAAGCCGCAAAAGTAGTCTGATCCAATTCTTTTAACAAATTTTATAATAATAGTACAATAAGCGCGGAGGGAGCTTAGTTAAAAATGAATGAATATTTTTTTTTTTTTGCAAACTTCCACTTCATTAACTGAGACAACCTCCCTCGTCTCAATGTAAGAAGAGAGAATAAAAAAGGGGAGAAAAATCGCAGGCAATTTATGCAATACATTTCGTTTGTTTTTGCAAAGGATCCGTTTAGCACATTTGGCAAATCTCTATTTCAATTGATACAAAAAATACATGGGTCAATAAGCCACGGGGCTAAGTGCATAAAAAAATTGTCAATGCACGTAGTCATTTTGTATTCATCGTTGTAGTCTTGTTTAAGAGTGATGCACACACAATCAGCTCAGTGCTTTTATCACATTTTGGTGCTTTTTTGTAGAGCGATTTGTACAGGCCCTCAAAATACGCTTCACTTTCCTTTACGACCCAGTCATTTGACGTGAACACTTTTCCCGGAGCATCTCTTTGAGATGCTCGCAATTAGTCATTGAAAGTATGGTAGATGGGACAATAATTTCAATTTCATGTCCTGATATTTCCATATTGTATCCATCGATTTGTGCCATGATGCCTTAATTTACGGTAAGTAAATGTGGTACTCATTTGGAAGGCAGGTTTCTTGCGCTAAAATTTTCATGCAAGATAATGTATATGAATAGTGCCCTTTAATGTCTTTGGAATGTTGACTATCTCTTGCGGATTCATTTTCTACAACTCATATTCTCGATTAGCAGGAATAATTTTTCGGCTTTCTCTGTGGTTCTTTGTTGCAACCAATGTGGAGGAGATTTCTCTGCGCCCAAGTATCAAAGTGATCCGTGCGGAGCTCCGATAAATAATTGGTTTCTGTAGAGAAAAGTTCCACAATCTTTTCCAAACTAATGCTAAGTTTGAGCAATATTTATCTCGTTTAAAACGTTTCTGGAATTTTCAGGGATTTATTAACGCATGTGTTGTGTCATAGTTTAAATAAAAAAATAAGAACGTAGCATAATGTGTTCAGACATGCTTGAATCGACTGTGGAAATTATTCTTAATTAGATCGGTGTAGTAAAACCATAAAAATTAATTAACAAAAGTTGAAATGTTTAGTCCCGCCTCGTTAAAGGCTGACTTCAGGCATATACCCAACCAGATCGAAAACTCGGAGCGAAGTATCTATTCTTAGAAGCTTGTTTTTCCTGTTAAAATAACGAACTAGTTTTGTGATAAGCCCGAATTCGGTGTCATCACTGCAATAAAAGATAGATTTAGCTTAAGTCTTATATCCACCCAAACTTAAGGTAGCTTTACCCATATGATGATGCAACAAGAACTCATCGAAACTATTCATCCACCGGACTTAACCGTAGTTCTGCTGACCTGTTTCAGCCTGTGGTGTCGCTAATTCGTTGTTAATCAAAAATGGCGAAGCAATAAACGCCCACAACAATAAAAATATTCTGTAACAAAGATGTAACTGACCACAGGCAACTCGAATTTTTCTCGCACAAATTTATTAATTAATTTCCAACATTTTTACATTCCAAATACATCTTGAAACCATTATTAATTCCCATTTTTATTAGAAAAACGATGCACGAGGAATGTTACCTGTTTGCATTTTCTTCAACAGCGCTTCTCTCAAGACTCATTTTCATCTTCTTCTTCTGCTCAGCATTTTATCGATTTTGTCGATATTTGATTTCAATTATTATCTTTTCGTGTTTTTTTTTTTTCATCTCTAGTATTCGCTCGCGGCTTGTCAACAATTGAACTATAAATTCAATAGACTGATGCATCAAAAGATTTGGCCGGCTACCCTACCACATATGGAGAGATGAAAGCAGTAAGCAAGAAGACCTTTGGGGATAACAACTTTTTTTTAGTAAGATAACTGCATGTAACGTTTGAAGAGTAACGTTTTGTGAATGTTACTTCTTTGTATATTCTATTTATGGCAGCGACAGTTTGACTGACGCTAGGGCACTATTAAGCAAGAGTTTCTTTAAAATTTCCTTATCATACCCTGCACGCGTCGTGCTACAAGGGTATGTTAAGTTTATACGGATCTATGCGACTCAGAAGGACTTGAGATAGACCCCGCTTTTATTATATCCATCGATTCAGGATCGCTTTTTAAATCGATTCAAGTATGTATGTCCCTCTCTCCGTTCGTCTGTCGCAATTTTTGAAATATTTTGATGAAATTGTGTTTTCGGCCGCAGATGAATCCTAGTGGATATTGTATGGGTCGGGATGCTTTTTCGTCTCCTCCCCATGTAGAGCCTTATTTTGAAAATACGTTTTATAAACAACTGCATTAAATGAAGTGGTGCATGGTGTTTAATGGTGGTCCCCATCCCACCATAGCGCTTTTATTTGTTATTGCTTTCATTTATTTTTTTATCTATCCATATGTACAGAATTTAGCTAAATATAAATTCAGTTAAATTACGCAACACGTGAGATTAAAGACATAAGCTGTTACAATTTAATTGCAGATTAAAGTCAAAAAAAGGGAGAAGGTTCTAGACAAAGAAGAGAATATTAAAACAGCATAATAAATAATAAAATAAATAAATAAGAAAAAAAAACAGCAAAAAAAAAAGGGGAAAACAACTACACAACCAACCAGAAGCACCCTTGTAGCAATTATGCATCAAACTGGGAAAGTACGGTTGACAAATCGACGCACATATGCAACATGTTGGCATAGAAAGTTTATTTATTTAGTATAAAGGCATTATGCGATATTGAAAAATTATAGATTTTCGGTTAGGTAATGACGTCGGCATTGTGCGAGGATTAAGGGGAATAGATTTCGTGGTATATAAAGAATCGGATAAAGAACGTTTTTTAAAGCTTGAGAAAGGTTTTATGCATCTTGTTCTGCTCTTTTTCGAGCTATTTATTTTCATGGCATAGACAATTATCAGTTTGAAATTTTACGTATCTGTCACTGTGATCAAGAAATAAGGTGAATTTTTCATTTACTATGAAATGAATTTTTTTTTTTTTTTTTTTGGGCCGACATTCGTGTTTTTGATGCCTGCGTACAGTTTCATGCTTTGTTTGTGTTTTTTTATTTTCCTTACTCAGCGAGAGTGGCATCGTCTGTTGTCGATTTGCTGACTTCTAGAAGAAGAATAAGCTGCAGATGTTTGTGGCTTATTTCACTCTCTTTCACTTGAAAATGTATTTAAGACCATTCCAGTGAAAATTTCTCTCTGCTTCGAGGATTGGCATAAATGCGTTATGTCGGACGAGCAACACTTTGAGGACGATGAATTTGAGATTCGGAGGAAGAAGTAAAAATTTTCGATTGTCTATTACCAATAAGCCAATTCACCTTATTTTTTGATCACAGTACTGTTTTCATAATTAATTCGACGGCAATTAGATGATAATCTTAACAGATTGATTCATTTAGCAGCCTTCTGGATTGGTGTTTGTAAAAAATTTTATTTAGCAACTAAAAGCCTGAAGAGCACAGTTTAAAAATTTTATTAAAATTTAATTTATCCAAAGGCCTAGTAGGTTGTAAGGGCTCTTAAAACGAGTGCCTATTAAATAAAACCACACATTCAGTTTGAAAGAAAACTTAAAACACTGGCGGCGAAAAAGTGACCGCCACGGAAACATTTAATGAATGGGAAGTAAAAAGAAAATTGAATGAAAGGCAAACTAAATGAAATTTGCTGACACTTAATAACAATCTGCATAGTAGTAAGTTCTGGTTTATCAGATTACGTCAAATATCCGCATAGGGCAGAGAATTGAAATGAATAAAACACATTTTTATTGAATTTTATATAAAATTTTAAAACCAAATTTTTTTATATATATATATATATATTTTTTTTTTTTTTTTTTTTTTTTTACTTGTTGATGACCAGCAGCAAGCATACTGAATTGATCGAATTTAAATTGGATGGAGTTGGAAACTTTAATTAAATAAAACCCAGTTACTCACACATATACATGTACTCAATCAAATATATATACGGTTCCTTATGTGTGTGCATTCTCCAGCTATGAATGCTATACAAGCAACAATAAAAAATGAAATGAATTTCAAATGTATTTGGGACAATTCATTATTTACCATTTGAGGCAGATTATTATATGCTGTGCCATTTGCAGTTCTTCAAAAAACACAAAAATTGAGAAAAAAAAATTTGTAAATAAAACTTAAATAGGAGATAATCAACCCTACAATATTTCTGTACAATATTTCCCCTCTTAGTTCTAGCAAAATTCCTCATCTTTCTCTTTTCTTACTCTCTAATATTATATTTTGACGAGCAACATCATTATAAAACTGTGGAGTAACAACGAAAGCATTTCCTTTTTTTATTTTTTATCATCATCACTACTACGACGAAATCCCTAACGACTTTGTTTGATTAGCAACAATAAACAACTTTATTGGTAAGAGTGATATATAGTATGCGCCTCTCTGCAGCCACAATAACAACATTAACACCAAAAGCAAAATGAACAAAAAAAAAAAAAAAAAAAAAAACCAAAAACGAAATAATACAAAATAACCAAAGCTCACAATTAGTTTTTTATTGTTTATGCTCCAATGTAAGAATGAACATAAATATGCTTGCCAGTGTATAATGAACAATTGGTCCTGAAACTAATGCTGACGATAACAATATGAGAACGACAACATAAACAATAATAGCAGCAGCAACATAAGTTAAAATTTACATATTTCCTCTTGCAATCACGGAGCACAACGTGAAAGCGCTCACACAAATAGTTGACAAAGTAACACGAACTGATTAAATGTCAAAACAAGCGACAAAGTCACTTTCGCTGCGAGGTTAATTCAGCGTCGAAAATTAAAATTTAAATAGATTTTATTTAGCTAAAACGGATGGCATTATGGTAACAGTGCCCTTACGTTTCTAAGACTCGGAATATGCATATATTTGTATGTAATACATTGTGGGCCATCTAATGACTTATTTACGACAAAAATATAAATTTTATTACGAAATATTACGCAAAATTAACTTATGGCATTCATGAACGAAAAATATGATGATTTAAAGACTGAAGACTTATAAGACTGAACGCAGGCCTGCGTTCGAAAAGGAAAGTTTTTAATGATTTTCCTCAATGAAAATTAAGTCAATAGAAGTTGATTCACATCAGCGGTAGAATATGGAATTGTGTGCGCACAATTGACGTAAGCTTTGGTATTCAAATGTCTCTATAAAACAACAACAAAGCACCAAAAGAAAATGTCATTAAGAAGGGGTGCCATGTACAGTGTCAGCTTAGGGACTTAAGTGCCTGCATGCATGGACGTGTAAAACCAATAGAAGCCGAAGGATCTTCCCTTCTATGCATATGAAAACAGGGCTGCTTGTTGCGTATACATGGCATTAGCATCACAGGACGCGCATCTTATAACAAAAGGAGCTGACCTACAGGGCAATTAAATGCTAATGGTTTTTGAGATAAAGACTTATGTTGCTTCTATACAAAAGAGTAATATGTCATTCAGATACCAGGAGCATTGAATTAAATGTTACTTTGAATGCAAGGAAATATTCCTTGGTATACAAACCCGATGGAAAAACATTTTTATACCCTGCAAAGCTTTCAGTACAAGTTTGTTCGGACGTATGTTACATCCAATCGAAACGTAGACCCAAGTTTTACTATAGGTAGTCCGCAAATTTCTTGTGCTTATTCACTATGATAGAAAATAATTATTTTTTATAAAAAATAGGTTTGTTGTTTGGGATGAATTAAGCTTTTCCGCAATCTGACGAATCTTTACGTGTCCATCAAATTCAATCGTAACCTTTAGTATTTGACTTACCACGGTAAAGCTTTCACTGAATATTTCCAGCAAGAAATTTCGCAAACTAATGCTGGCAAGTTCGTCCTAGTAGAGCATAAGTTCCATACACAGCACATATATCTCTATATTTTTGATATAGAAAAGTAAAATATGTCTTGACCTTCCACATCGTACTTAAGTTTCACTACTACAACACAACATAGGATTTTGAAAGTTTTTTAAAAATCAGACATAAGCCTATCTCTCTACTTAACCTTAATCCACTGTCTAGCCATCTGTGAAAAGGTTTTTTATTCCGGTGTCGGGAAAATCGGCAGGAAATTTCCGGACTATCTAATAGTTATATAAGCACAATTATATTATATACTTAATCATTCTTCTAAGCTTGCCTAAGTTCTAGTCCTGTATGCTTGCGTTCAACCAACAAGTGGCAGTATATTTTGACCCTGATGTGTTTCGGCCCCATAAGGAACCCTATTGAACGTTTTTTGAAGATCTCTTAATGTAACGCTTGGCTTTAAAAAGATCGTTACTTAAAAAAAACTTAATTTGCCAAAATTTCTTAATAAAAAACGGTAATTAATAGTTGTTCGACATTCTAAATTGATATGACAAACTTGGATCGAATAGACTACATTTTTTAAAACTCCCTTGCATTTAATTTTTTCTACCAAAACTAAGCCTTGATAGGGTAATAAAATTAACCCTTTTAATATTTTAACTTGAAAATTGGTTTTTAATAATAATCTGACAAAATTAACACTACGGAACTTGGACCACCCAGGTCTTTTTTTTTGGAAGGCCATAAAATGTAAGGTTTTTCCGAGAAAAAAGATCTAATTTTTAAAATTGTTACGTGAAACTGCTTAGGTATAAAATTTAACACTATCAAGCTTGGTCAAAAAAGCAGGTCCATTCTTGTCATGAAAAATAATCATTTATATGGCAAAAATCTTCAGTTTTATGTAACATATCATAGCTTATAGCTTGTTTAGCAGTTTAACGGTTCATTGGTAGATCAAAATTGAACAATAACGGAAGGTCTAATGTTTTCAATGTTTTTTTGATAGAAATTGTTCCATAACAGCTACTGGCCATGAAAATTAACTTTAACAAATTTGGATCACATAGATCTAATTCCTAAAACCCATATATAAAAGTTCTCGTGACAAAGAAGTCTTTAAATGACGATAAAATCGAAATCTATCTTTTTATGACCAAAATTGGTTAAGAATAACAAAACTTCTAGAAAGGAAATGAAATTTTCTATATTTCGACCATGTGGTTTCATGTTTTCACCAATGTTCATTATAAGATTTGTCAGGAAGCGTATGCTGTTGTGTGAAAATAAAATGTAATTTTTTATGTATTATCGCGTTAAGCAATGAATAAGTGTATTAAGTGACGTGGCGTAGGGTACCTTTACTTGTTTTTTTTTTTCATATATCTCAGGAATTTGACTACAATATCGATTCAACTGAATTAAGCATAATTTGTAGTTAAAGTATTTAACTTTAATAATAAAATTAAAGATTAAGGAAATGAAAAAGACCTGCATATGAATACATATATGCGTACGCATAGAAAAAAAAAATCTATTCAAATGAAGTAAGATGCAAACGTGCACAAGATAGGCAAGGCTTTATAGTAACGTTCTGTAGTTAATATGCTGACAGGTCGTTGCGCAACAGCGAAAAATTATAATTTTGACTTTAAGTATGACAAGAATATTGAACGGGTAACGACCATATACAAGGAACCCTTCAAGTAGAGAAAGCTTGAAGCATTATTTGCATCCGTACAAAGATTCTGATTAGGTTTATTAATTCATTACTGGACTAAATTCAAGGTAGTTTCTCTAGTTCCCGATTGAGTTGAAGTTGAAAAACATTGAAGTTTAGAAACGCCTACGATAAGCCTACGATATTCTGGAAAGGATAACTTATTTTCACACCTTACGAGTGGAACAGGTAGGTCTAAAACTTATATGCCTAGGCGCAAAAAGCAGAATTATTTCAACAAGAATCAAACTGATTCAATATGGTAAGCGTAAAAAGGTAGCCATACAAATACAGGTCTTACTAAGCTCACATATAATCTTTCGGTAACTTATGTATAATCTCTCTCTTCTTCATTAACATTTAATAAACCCTAGCGTCTATCTAACTTTTGTAAAGCATTACGTGAAGTGTGTGTTTCTGTGAAGAGTGCAAATAGAAGCAAAGCTTATGATCAAGCAGAACAGCGCGATTAGGGAGCGAGTGTAGTTCCTGGAAGTCATGAAGGAGCATTAGACCATTTTAGGCATTCTGTAATCCTGGAAATGAGGCCATTAATCGTAACCTTATACAAAACTTTTCATTGCTATCGGAGAAGGAGCAATGCCAAATAGACAGACAGATATTTTTTCTTTGGAATTTATCCAAAAACTCAACTTTGAACTAACTGCCTGCCTGTAAGAGAGCGTTGCAGATATTCAGAGTCTAAACTCTCACTTAAGGACAGTTTCGTGTGGTCATAAAAGACACTTAAATAAACTGCTTGGAAAGTGGTTAGGGATTGAAAGAGTATGGAAAGAGTTCCTCATCTCAATATCTCTGCTGGAGATTTGCTGCAAGAAGAATGGAGGGATATTGTTTATTTGTAATGTTCAAAGTATTTTCTCGAACTTGTTCATCGAAAATCTTTATAAATGAGTAAAAGAACTGATTTCCAAAGATTTCATTGTTAGCGACTAGTAGCAGAAATTTTGTCTGGAAATCAATTAATAAATATCAAAAAAGAAGAAAAAAGAAGAAAAATAAAACATTGTCGATAAGTTGGCTATTTATTATTCATTATATTTATTACTACAAGTCTATAAAAATGTGCATGCATATCCAGACATATTTAATTAACGTTATATATGTAATCATGTTTTCATGATGACGTTTTAATAATATTTTGGCTTTGGTTTTTCAAACGAATTCAATTAAATGAATAATCATATATATATATATATATATACATAGTGTATATATAAACATCACATATGCACATTTTTGTAAATGCATATATGTTTTTAAATTTGAAAATGAATAACTGCAAATGAAAACAAATTGTTTATTATATTTGCAGAAATATTATATGAACGCATGCAGATGAGAAAATTTATATCCAAATAATCACATGCGTCGATGTGACTTTACGTTCCTACATATGCATTAACCTATATTTATTAATTTATATATAGATATATATATATATATATATACATGTGTGTTTGTGCGATTATCAAGCATATCATACGTGCACATATGTATATACATATAGGCAATTTTGTGTGATTATTGAATACTAACAAAATGGTTAACATGCTTGAATGTATGCGTACATGTAAGTGAAGCACATGTGCTGCATACTGTTGCTATTTTTGTTGCAAAATTCAATACGTAATTAATTTCAAAGTAAAGTGTTTGCAGCAGTTATCGATATATTTATTTAAGTTTCATATAATCGACTGATGCTTAAAACTTTTCCGACTTTAATTCTAATATAAAATAGAAAATATTTGCGGTATTTTGATAGGTAGGACGTAACTCCCTGACGAAAAATTTAATATTAACCGATTCGCTTAGAAGTATATGCATAAGAGCAATATCTTTGAAGCTCCTCTTCAACTGTTTTTATTACATTACAGATTTGTTAAAACCAAAGCCAACAGTTGATCCTTCAGATTGTTGGATTCCTATTTGAATATATTTCAACACCATATTCAGTGGATTCTAAGCTTTAATGACAAATTTCTGCGTAAGTCATTCGCGTAATTATTTCTATTCCCGCAATCAATGATTCATGTGTGAAAAATATGCTGGGCTTCGGATGCAACCATCAATCCGATTCATTTAATGCCTTTTTTATCCAACAACACTTGATGTAAGCCCCTAAGGAAGTATACAACATCCAGAACGAATCGAGATATATCCAACTTTTACTATATTGGTCAATTCATAATGATTTACTGAGTCGATCTAAGATTGTCCGTCCGTCTGTCCGTCTTGTTTCCGTGGCTTTAACTTACAGGAGGTAATGTTTGCGATATTTTGGCGACGTGTTTTGACTCAAGGACGAACACTATTAAAAGTGATTCAGATTGAACCACTTGTTTAACCACTTTCCATATAACAGCTTATTTTGAAACGTTTTTGCATGAATAACTAGCGAGTGCTATAGGGTATTTAAAGGTACGCCATGGCCCACTATAATGTTTTTACTTGTTTAATTTGCCTTTTTTTGCGTAGAAAATTTTCTTTGCAATTTGAAGAAGTTGTCCTTATCTATCATCAGTTCTCTGTATAATATTCTTAAACACAATCGTTATGGTTTTAATCTTTTCAACTTAATATCAAAAGTTCGCATAAGCTTATGTTAACTATATATTTTCCGTATACAAATTTGAAAACAAAGTCCATTTTATGTCCTTTAGTTTAGTTTAGACAAACATTACAAACAAAATATAATAATTGAAGTTAGTGAAGTAATAATATAAGTTATTTACAAACAAACATGAATATAATCCCTTCTTATTATTTTGGTAAATAATTATGATAATTGTGACAATTGACCATTAAAATCCCAACCCAACTGCAATGGTATATTAGTAGCTTTGTATGTTATGAAAATAATCCCAATCCATCATGTTTAATTTAAGATTAAACCAAAAGATCGATGGCTTATGTAACATCAGTTTATCAAATTTGAATAGTTTTCCTGTATAACGTATGCGAATATTATAACGTCATTAAAAGTACGCAGACGTTTACGTAAGTTTACAGCAGAGTTTAAAGAACGTTAGCAAAGAAGACAATCAACAAAATAGATCAAATGTCTTCGCTTCGTACAAATACACCCTGCCATATGGAACTATATGCTTGAGATTATATTGTGCCAGCTTTATACATAATCCTCTAAGGCAAATACAAAAATCAAGTCAATGTGAAGAGCAAGCATTTTCACTATCAGTTGAAGTCCTTTTTAAAATTCTTTAGATTATTTTATATCGCGCCATCAGAAAAATGCACGCGAATTGAATGCGAAAATCTAGCGTTTTTGCGAAGAGGTTGCCCTTAAATTCTCCCGATTTTTTTTTATCATATACACAATAGCATAAGGAACGCAAAAATCGAACTTTGTTAACAACTTGAACAATATCTTGAAAGTTAAGTTAAGGTTATGTTCAAACATATTTTTTGTCGTTTTATATCAGATTTATCAGATAATCCCATAAGAAAAACTCATAAAACGATCCTTCGAAACGTATGAATTGAAATTATATTCGAAATCTACATCTTCCCTCTTCTATTCCTGGGATGGGCCTCTTATGCATGTGGGAAAACTTATCTACTCATTTGCAGATGGGATTGTCTTTTGTTACTCGTTCCTCTTCAATACGAGATCTTCCAGCACCGAGCTAGGGAATAAACTTTCATGAGAGACACACTTATAGTATCTTTGTAAAAATACCTCACTAGGGTAAACTTGAATGCTACCAAAACACAACGCTTTCTCTTATTGCAAAGGTAAAGTGATGAACTATCCCTCTCCTTGGAAGAAACGAATTGGCAACCGTGGATAGTCTGCGCGTGGGAATACAAAATGATGTTTGTTGGAAAGAACATATAATCGAAATCCGCCTTCAGAAGTGATCTATCTTTCCTACCGTTTGAAACGTTTCCACCTTGAAGCCCAAGGTGTACTGTCGCTACTCCTCCTCTCCTCCCGGCCTATCTATAATTTTCTTGGCCACTAACTTGCTAGCATGTACAGGCGACTTCCCTTGAGTAGTTGGTTCAAGAAAAACAAATCAGCTATCGATCGGGTCGCTCAAAGCCCCGACGAAAATCACATAAGATATTGCCGCACGTTTTGCGGATTTCTCTGCGCCCACTTTTGCGTATGACTTTCGGCAAACAATTGACTGAAGTTACTCTCTCAGGTTATTGTTTTACCAATTAATGAAGAAACCTAGCAAAATAGTTCTTATCGCTTTTCAGAATCAAAGTATGAAATTTGTTTCGTCTTAGCAACTAAAAAACTTTTTTCTTTGTGTTTGGAAAAGGTTTCACATAAATCTTTATGATTGCATATCTTTCTCAAGCATGATCCTTTAATCAAAACTTAAAAAAATATTTCAACTGAGAGATGCCCATAACCTAAATAATTTGACTCAAAGTTAATTAGCTTCCACAAGTATACGATACATAAAGTCAGTCATTTATTCCGTGCTGAAGAGAAGATGATTATGATCATAAGCTCATTTCATCACATAGAACTCATTGTAGGCGAAGTAGAGTTTAAAAATTTTACTTTGCAACGAAATGAAAAATGAATCTTTGCTTATATAGAACATGCAGCGCACTATTACTGTATGCATTATAAAGCTTGTTATAGTAGCTTTTCAACTTACTACCAACGACCACATTTACCGGAATTCGTTCCTAATAAAACATTATCATCTATGTATAGCGTTCATGCCACGTTTTGAAGGCCATTTATTCTTTACGCAAAGTTACATTGTAAACTCGACGCAGAGTTACCGAGATCCCGAAAAGCCATATAGCTTCAACTAAAAACAATCCTCTTCCATCACATCTTATACAACCTAAGACATTGCTCTGTAAGTGATATCTGAAGTAACTTAAGTTTTCATCTTTGTATATACTGGTTACGGACGAGGAAAATATTGTAAATTTATATATGACATACAACACTAATATGTCCTTTCGCTTAATTCAATGCAGGAATTCAACCCAAGTCAAGTCCAACAGCGAAGTTATATTAAATTTTCCAAAAGCCTAGAGATACGTATCGAAGTATACCAGCGTCAACGGCGGCATCGATTTAAGCACATTTATCTGTGTTTCTGTCAATCTGATGAAACTACAAGTACATAAAGCAGATCAATCTGTCTGTCTATGGGTGCACTTGCAATTTAATAACTTTCGTGCTTTTTTTTTTATTGCTTTACACGGTCATATAAAAATTTTATTTAACATGATTTACGACACATACGGTGTACAGCGTATAGCTAGTAGCTGAGCGAAATGAAGTCTCTTTCATTATTTATTTGGCGAAAGTTAGTTTTATATTAAAAGCGATTATTAAATATTTTCTTTTTTTGTCTATCTCTCTACATTAAAAAATTAATATTCGTTTAATTCTTATTTGAATTTTTTCCTTTCAATTTTTCGGTTTAACTTTCGTTCGTTCCTGCCTTTCAAAATGTTTCATTAAGCGATATTAAATTGTTTGTAAAGTTTATACATATATACACAACAATATCAATAAATTTCGTATCAATAATGTCAATTTAATAACAGCCACGTGCTCTTACAATAGCGTCTCTTTGCGTTTGCATTATTTTACATTATGGTAACCTGAGAGAACGAACATGAATGTTAATATATGTGTGTACGTATAAGCAGATGGGTACAGCTTACAGGCGTTCACCTGACCTAGCTTACTGAAAATGTCAATTTGTGATAAGGGTTGTGTGTACACAATTTACAAACATCTATACAGCTATATGTTTGTGTGTTTAGAGGCAAAAGTATATGTAAGTTAATTATTAAATTCATTTATAGGTCATGAGGATAGAAACGGTTGTAGTCGTTATGCCGGCATTTACGCTCCCTTGACATTTTGATAATTTTGAATTATTTACCTCTTATAAAACCACTATTAAGGCTCGCATGTATTGGTACATGTATGCTTGTAAAAATTTTATGAAAATTCATTTCGTTGTTTTTTTATTCAATTTAAGAACAATTTTTCATTTCGCGGTTGAAAATATTTTAATAAAGCTTAGGGTTTCCTACAATAGTGAGGCGAACCTATTTGAAAACGTGTTTTCATTAAGCCAGAAAGTAATCAGCTTACATTGCGGTAAAGCAAATTCTAATTCGAAATCAACGAACTACTGGCACGGTATTATTGCTTTCGACAGCGAACATGTGGTGTCCTAACACATTCCAAGGCAGTGCTGACTCTGTTAAGTATATTTGCTTATGAAAAGCCAATATTTAATCAACACAAGAAATCCGGATTTTTTCACTGCTTTGAAAAATAAGAAAAGCAACATCACTATAACCGCTGCGAGGGGTGAACAAGTGATCGCAAGAATATTGTCTTTTGATATGCGTTTACTGACGCTCGGAATTGTCTAAAAATAATGGAGATTGTTTGCTACCTCTCTACCTGTTACCCATTGAAATTAATGGCCGATGTCAGAAAGACAAAGAGTTACGTGGCTTCTCTACCTCTACCTATTAGCCAAAGAAATTAATGGCGGATGTCAGAAAGGCAAAGAGTTACGTGGCCTCTCTTCCGATGAAGTATCGCGTCTAAAAATCGTCTCCTAGAGATTGGCAGCAAACATACCACCGCAGTTAGCAGACAGGGAAGAATAGCCAGCTTAATGTTTTCACATATTTTATTTTGTTTTTATTTTAATGCTAAATTATGAGGAGCGCAAAATACAATTTTTTTAAAGAACTTTCAGGTATACAAAGGTCAATATATACTCTTATAAAACGGTTGAGTCAATTGCGGTGTAGCTGCTACAAGTTGATCATCACGCATATAATGAGCTGACGGTCGATGAACTGCTACACAGTTTGCTGGCGGGAGTCGATGGACATTACTCACAGACGTAGCTTCCTTTAAACGCTCTCTCGAGCTACGAAATTGTAACGAGCAAACAGCGATCATCTTTCTTGGCAGCATTATGTAACCATTAGTTAAAGGAAAATTTTTGAAAGGTTTCGACTTTACGCCCTGAGATGCACCTTGATATCCCCCATTGGACTTTGAGGAAGAGTGAAGAGCGTACTCACTGTTTAACATGATAAACAGTGTTGCGACTTTTACAAATACAATCGTAAACGATGCCAATTCGAACAATTATTCGTATAACGGATCAAGTGAAGTGATAAACGACAACTCCACTTTTCCAACTTGAGATAATTTAGGTTTCGTTTATTACCTCATCTGTGTTTTCTTGCGAATAACCGACGTGTCAAAAACAGCATCAAACCGAATTTATAACCGGAATTTTTAAACCGAACCAACTATTTCAAGCTGTAATGTGTGAGGTTTTTTTCAAGATTGGTCTGCTGTTTGGATAATTTCAGCGATTTCACACATACCTTCGTGAATAAAATTTCCAAAATGATGTGTGGACACGTAATTATTTTTTAAAAAAATAAAAAAAAAAAAAAAAAATCGACAAAAAAAAACAGACAACAATTCAACAAATTTTATTTAAAAGAAACCGTACACAACCGTTGCGAGAATTTTAAAACTTCAAATGGTGAATAACGAAAACTCGATTTTTTAAATAAGAATTCAAGGCTAACAAAAACAAAAAAAAAAGGAAACATTTTCTAAGTAGTTTTCTGATTCTTTCCACAAACTTTCACACATACATTCATGTAATGTAAGATTCACCTGTAAACCAATAAAAGTTTATTTACTACATTTTTGGCGTATATTCGTGTAGGGGGTCTGCCGCTGCGCGTTTGTCATTGCTCTTAGAAATGTGTGATGCCTGATGGCCTCGATATGCGTTTTGCAAAGCGGCTAACGATCACATGAGGACGGCAAAGAAGAGAGAGGAGAAAACAGTTTCAGTTCTTAGTCAATTATCGTCGTACAAAGGTCAAGCATTAGATGTTGTCGCATAAAACATAATATTCAGTCTGCTTTGCGTGTGTGCCGTGGAATATGTTTGTTTTGCTCATTTTGTATTAGACGAACAAACTATGCAAACATAAAGTATAGGGTTTGGAATTGACTGACTAGAAAACCTGCAGCAAATAAAAACAAGTAAGAAAGTTATGTTCGGTTGGGGGCGAGTCTCACATACCCGGCATCATGAAAGTCTTTAACGCCTCGTATGGTAATAAAAAAAAGCGAAAGGGTCAGTGTTTGTCTTCCACTGCTTAGTGCATTAAAAGGTTTTGTTAAGAAGATTATTAATCATAGTGACGTCCACCGAAATTAAGTAAGAACTAACACACTTAGCTCATCGCACTATACTCTCGAAGTGCTTTTATTTGACATCCACATCGACGGTATCGTCAGGAAAATATTCACTTATTACTATTTATTATTTTTATTTATTTTTATTTATTATAAATTTATTGTTCTATTATATTGTAGAACAACACTTAAGTTAGACTTGCCTTTTATTATACCGATCGATTCATGCAGAATCATATTCTGCATCCTGTCTGTCCATCTGTCTATCTGTCCGTCTGATGTATATTTGTGTCGAAGCTATAAGTGGCAATTTTCGAAATATTTTGATGATATGCTTTGAGCCAAGGCCGAACGCTATTGAAAATGGTTCGGATGGATCCCCTGCTCGCCTATTTCCCATATTACGGCCTATAAGTACAAAGGGCGACTAATATACAAATACCGGACATGAAACCGTCTAACATGTACATTTTTTTTTAGTTCTACTTTTTTCACTTTAAACTATGATGTTACTTGAGTTGGGTGGGGCGAAAGATATATAAATAAATCCCGCTGAAAGCACACATTATAATACAACCTTGCTTGTTAAGAGACATAGAAAATGTTTCGCTGGCATGTACCTTACACCATATGCAGTAAGGGCAGAATTGATATAAGCGTAATTGCGCAACACTACCACCACTTAAGATATACCTACTTTCCTATTATATTGATCGATGCAGAATCATTTCCTGAACAGACCTAAATATGTCTGCCCGTCTAATGTACTTTTATTTATTTTCGTGTTAAAGATGTAAGTAGAAATTTTGAATATATTTTGATGAAATTTGCTTCACTAACATGTTTTCAATCGAGAATGGGAAAGCCTATTAGGTCTGACCATTTTTACAAATATACTCTTTATGCATTGTAAAGTCATATTTAAAAAAAAATTTTGGACGTTTTAAGCAAATGTGGAAAATTCGAAGGGAACTGACAATAAGATTTAATTTTTAGTACCTTATGATAAAAGTTGGCGCAAAAAAAAAAAGGAGTAGAAGAAAAAGAAAATTACTATTAAGATGCGTCCCCATAGAAGGAATCGTATTAAAGGTAAGCCTTGGGCACGGCGGCAAGTTATAATTTTTAATTTTTATGTCAACGAATCGTATTTGGGGAAGTAATATAATCCATATATATATTCGGCCTTGTCAGTATATATTTTATTTTTTGATTTAAACCCAAACTTGGCTCTTTTCATACTTCAAACATTTTTAAATTTTGGAAACTAAAGTTATCTGAATAACAGTTTGAAGGCTTGAAATACTTTAATGCGCTCGTTTTTCTTTGCTTCGCTTCATATCATTTTACTTAAAGATTTCTTGTTTACGATTTCAATACGCAACATTAATCATTTTGAAAAAAAAAGGAAAGCTTCAACCACTTTTGAAAATTATACAAATATATTTTGAAAATTCATATTCAGTCAGGTAGATGTTAATTTGATCCTGTAGAAGCACGTTTTGCTTCTCGTTTCCGGGATTTCGGGATTGGATTCGATAATGTCTTTGTTAACTTTTGTAAATATTTTTACTATTTGTAGCCTTAGCTTCGCTGGAGAAGTAGGAAAAAATTTGTCCCACATCTCTTCTCTTCAGTTAATTTTGTAGTAAATCGTATAATCGGCTCGTCAGCCTTATTCGGGAAGACTAACTTCAATTGTGTAAACTTTCTTTTAGAAACTTTATTTTCATATATCTTAATTAGTGTACACATAATCATATGAACTAAACGAATCTTTAATTGAATTGGATTTCTTATTATTTGCTATACTATATGCAAATCAACCATCCTCGACGTATGTATCTTGCCTAAGTTACATAGAAGTTAACTTTTAATCTTTGAAGCTTTCGTTCATGGAGTTCATAAATTCAATTAACTACATTCAGTGCTACCAACTGTGAAAATGCTTCTATGCTATATGTGTGCGTGCTTCTCTTTTTTTTTTCGCCTTCTCCCATTTTTTTTTTTTTTTCTTGATTACTAATACATGGACTTTGAGCATCTCATCTTTTTTTTTTTTTAATTTTTAATGCTTTATGAAGCGTAAGTGTCAACATTTGGCTTAAGACTTTTTCTTAAGAGTCTACTTAAGTCTAGTTTAGTAGGCTATTAATTTATATGTACGAAAACAAATAAATTTTTATAATGAAACCTAAGTCTCTACAGAGCAATAGCTCAAAAAGATCATATAAACGGCTAATACAACCTGTTGTGAAAAAATTCGAAACCAGACGGGCATGGACACAAGGACCCTTCCATACGAGTACTTAAAAGTATTTATATACATATATATGGAATTCCCAAAGAGTACTTGAAAGTATTTATATACATACATATGGGTAGCTTACCGTTCTTAGGAACTGTGGACCTGTATGACAAGTTTATTGAGTCCTTTGTACACAAATAACTTACGTGTTGGTTGTGTCAGCTTTATGAGTTTCAGATGAGGAAGCCAAGGTCTCCAAATTTATCAAAGTATTGGAAATGATGTCCGATGACATTACCCTTATTTATCTTCATCGGCAAATGGAAAAATTTTATTATTTCGATTTTTTATTCACATTTAATTGTTTCTTATCGATGAATTTATTTATTGCTGTTTTTATATGTATTCGCTCGCTACATGTATATAGATTTTGTTTTGCTTTCACGTACACCATAAACGGTACGTTAGGCTTGCTACACATTTGTAACGCACAAAAACGTACATTGAAGGATTCGATAAAAAAAACGTTTATTTTTACTAATCGTAAATATCGAAATTGATGCGACCATATATGTCCATTTAGCTACCTGTTTGTCAGTCTGTTGAAACTCGTAGCAATCTTCATCCCAATATGCACAGACAGAGAGATATGCATATCCCAGGCCAAACCTAGAAATAACCAAAAGTTTATCATATCCTCTTCCTCTCTTTTTCCAGGATTCTCTCAAATCATAGATCACTTAGTTGAAAGCTTTAATTTTTATCTGAAAATGTTGCCTTAATAGGAACGAAAATTACTAATAAATCGTATGGAGAATGAACTTTACCCGGCAATGTATCGATAGCAAAAAATTCGGCTTTAGTCGAACCTAAATTTCTTTTCTTTTTTTTTTTGTTCAGAAATTTTCTCACACACTTACCCGTTTGATATACTCATACAAACGTAATTACATATAATTAGTTTTAAGCATAAATTTTATAAACACAAACACAAAATATTTAATTTATTTGAAAAATTAATTAAAATACCACAAGAAAAAAATACTTCATGGCATGGAAAAAACATTACAAATTTAAAAATAGAGAAAAAAAAAACACGCACACACAATGCAGCAATAAAACCAAAACAATGAAATTCATGTCGTGATTAACAGTTTTCGCATGAATAGCTGTATGATTAATATTAATTATTAATAAATAACTAATATTGATATGTTGTGCATGGATTGCTGCTAATTATCATAATATTGACTTAAATATTTCATGTACGTGTATATGGACGCGCCAATTTGTACGCAAATGTATAAAAGTATTTATGTGTTTTTGTTTCACTGCGGGAATTGATTATCTATCGCTCTACATGTCCCTTTCTTTCTGCGTGATGGAAATTTCTAATCATTTGTGATTATATTTTTTTAATTTTTATTTTTTTTTTTTTGATAGGCTAAAAAATATTAAGCCTGTTAGCGTTCACTTAGCTCGCAACAACTTATTTGCATATTTGAATTCAAGTAACCTCCATTCTCCTATGAATCCCAAGTGATCTAAGTTACGATTTATCTTAAAATACTTTTTAGGGATGGAACAAAATGGGTACAACGAAAGCGAAATGGTTAGTTTCGGAGATGGGTGAAAGGAAAGAAGAAAGAGAACAATAGTGATATTATTTGTATTCATTTCCACTACGTAACGGCGTATAATTGCACCTATTGATATTGAATTAAACATCAAACCCTTACGCTATCTGCACACATACTGATTACAGCTTTCTTCTGCCTTTTTTTGTCATTCATTATCAATTATTGTTAGATTTTATACTCTTTTCCGTTTTAAAATAATTGGGTGTAAAGAAGTCCTTCAAAGTAAACATTCTGAGGTTGACAATAACCCAGAAATGTCTTGGGGATGTGCTGAGTTCATGAAGACGCCGAGAGAGTTTAAATAAACGCTCCTTACGTAAAGTCAATTGGTCCATTAGGTGTATTAGAAAGCCTTATTTATCCCTAATCCCCGCTCGTCTTCTTTTAACGAATCCGATTGCAATGTGCCTCACGGAAGTAATGTGTGGGCAAAATTCCAATGGAAATGGATCACTACGAACTATCTTCCATGTAAACTACTTTTTGGTTCTTTATATAATAATCAAAATTGGTCCATGAAATTGATTTGACATCCAACAAACCAGTTATTAATTCCCCGAACCCACTGTGTACTCTGTGTACGCTATGTACTCTCTGATACAGAAACCGTATTATCTTTAATAAGTGCTGCTTCTCACTGGACGCCCCATGCTCAACACTTCAAATCATTCCAATCATTTATTTATTAGCTGTAGCTTAGTTTCAAACAATGGGAAAAACTCCGGGCTTCTTGTGCTCATTAATTTGATGAGAATACTGCCTGTCAAGTTTAACACTGGGTGGAGAAGTGTTATGATCACTATTTGAACTTTCATGCAAAACACTATACTCGCACGACC
Source organism: Glossina fuscipes (assembly GCF_014805625.2). Lineage (NCBI taxonomy): Eukaryota > Metazoa > Arthropoda > Insecta > Diptera > Glossinidae > Glossina > Glossina fuscipes. Next base: position 15,164,141 of record NW_023998423.1, on the reverse strand, counting down.
ACCTGCTTGATATTTAAGTTCAATGTAATTATTTTATGTCGCATACCTTACGTCAAGACGCTCTTACGATTTTTTTTCTATACATCTGGCATTGCCACTCCTACCCTTTTTTTCTTTTAGTATTATCACTGAACTTCGCTGGTTGACTGCTGATACTCCTCCTTGACTCTTTGAGTAAAAAAATATCGATAACAAAATCATTACGCTTTACTATGTTAAAGAACTCAGAGTTTTGAATGCGATAACTGACTGAAATGAAAGAGAACAAAAGCAACATTGCCTCTATGTTGATGACCATGAGATTCCCGCTAGCCCGCCCCACAAAGTATATATATATCCGATCATATTCCAATTTTAAATCGATTTAACCATGTCCGTCTGTGTAATGTCTGTTGTAAACGTCCTCTTGCCTGCAAAAATACAGCCATCGACCTAAAATTTGGCAAAAACATTTCAAGTTCTTGCACGCAGATTGGTATAACAAATTGGCCAAGTCAGTTAAAGGATAAGCCTACTATGTACACTGAGAACATGGAGGTAAAGAAATTAGTTTTTTGCTCGTTATTAATAAACCACAGCAGATAAATCTAAAAAAGTGTAAGAATACGGGCCATGTTGTAATACAAGTATGGTATAAATTGACCACGCCTACCAAATATTGTAGTGTATGAAATTTTTTTTTTTTTTTTCAATACCTATATAATGCGCAGAAGCAAGTTTCCAAAATCCCACAACACATGTAAATTATTAGCCAGTTGTATATTTGCAATACACATAAACATGTCCGTCTGTTCGATTGTCGGTTTGCCCAACTGTCTAGTGTCTGTGGTAAACATTCTCCCGCTAACGAAGTTGAATATATCGCCCACAAATTTACAAAACAAAGTGAAAATAACCTAAACCGGCCTAAGGGATATGCCTACAGCGCCCCCACATCTATTCAGCAAAAACCGCCTGTTACCGCCTTCGCTTTCCGCGTTTTCTGATTGCTACTCATACAGCCAAACACATATCACATAAAAATTTCGACTTTTATTCTGAAAATAGCAAAAACCAACCGCGCCCATCCAATGTTACAAAGTTTGAAAGTTTAATGGTATGCTTATTACATTCTTCTACATATACTAATCCTATTGTTATCACATCCTCGCATACATTATATACATTCATCTAGTTTTCCATAGACAATATTTATAATCTTGCATATATACGCACTTGCTCCTTTCCATATATATATATATATATGCTTTGTCTATACACACTAGCATTATGTAATATTCATATTATCTAATATTATCTAATGTTCACATTACCTAACTATTTAATACATATATGGACGCACCTATACTCTTATCTTCACGTATAGTGTATGCGGAAGCAAGCTTCATAAAATCCCTAAATAATATGAAATCCTGGCTAGTTTCAAACTCGGTGTGCACCTAAGTATGTCCATCCGTTTGTCCACTTGTCCATCTGTCCACCTGTGTAGCGTCAACATTCTTTCGTTCATAATTTAGTTCCTCTAGGATAGCGGTGTTGGGTATAAAAGATTCGATCACAAGCAAATATAATTTTCTTACTCGTTTATTTCCCAGTTTGTCTTGGCAATCATGCCGATGTATTAAATGAGCTATGGTGATTTTGAATTGCACAGATCTATATTTTGGGGATTGCTATAGAGAGTTTGAGGGAAACTATTTTAAGAAAAAATAAATGACTTTTGTCAAAATATTAAGCATTTCTCTAAGACAATCAAGATATTCATCAATGCATTGTTATTAGCCTTAGAGTCAACCCGTAGTTCAGATAGTTTCTACATAAAGATTTTCAGTTGCTTTACTTATTGCCCTTTCGTAGAAGATTCTAAACCTCTGAACTCTTTGAATTTGTCTTCAGGAATTTTTTGTTTTTTTTTTGCAAGTATGGCGGATATGTGAACGCTTGCTTATAAACTTTTTCCATCATAGCTTACTTTTATGAGGTAGTTCGAAAGGTTATGAGACTGCTGTTGTGATGTTAATTTATTTTTATTCTTTCATTGCGCATATGTGTACTATGTTTTTTATTTACATTTTATCTACCTTTTATACAATGTTTAAATACCGCGTACGGTACGCAATTTATATGCATTCCGTCGAATTTTAATTATATTTAAAGAAATTTTTGATGGCACTTAATATACACTTGAAGATGTTAAGGCAGATGTTGTCTTCTTACCAGTAAAATAAAGCGAATACACATAGCTTTATATGTGCCACCATATGTTTGCTCAAGTGCCCCACACATACATGCACATGTATGTTTAGGCTTATTTATACACGTATATACGCATGTAAATTGATTTGTGTCACTTGTTCCAGACAAATGAATTTACACTATAATGTTGATTATTGAAATATAATTAACTTAACGTAGCACACAACAAACAACGAAAACCTTTCAACGTGTCAATGTTAGAGAATACAAATACATTGCACACGAATTTGTATGATTTGTGTTCGGGTGGTAAGCGTGATGATGGTAATGGCGATTGCTGATGTTGGTGGCATTGGTGACGTTGTTGGCGCCGGTGGTGGTGATGGTGGTGGTAATATGTGATAACATCTGTTATCTGTAATTGATGATTATATACTCATCACAACACTCTGTTTATATTAATTATATACATATATATATATTATTATATATATGTATATAATATTAATTATATACATACGTATATCGTAGCTGGAAGGTGTCTGGCTATATATCACATACATAGCTATCATTCTTTGAATCGGTTAAAAATGATGCTTTTGCTTAATTGATTTATAAATTACGATAAATGTTTATTTGAGAAAGTTGTATTTGCCTTAAAATTATTACTAATTAGTGACGGTTGAAATCCTATTTGATGATGACTGAATTGATAAACAACAGATGGGAATCATAAATATTTGGCTGAGGCAGTATAGATGTAAAAGTCCAATGCAATATATTAAAGGGTTAATAGCTTAGGTGGAATAAATTACAGACCATCGTATCTGGGACATGGTCACAGCTTCATTGTCCTTGAATTTCGAAAACTTGCTGAAAGGCGTAAAGATTGTTGACATGCTGTAGTCATCAATGCATGCGCGGTTTCATACTAACGATTGGACTCTAGGGAGACGCTGCTGAATTGAAGGTCATTACGCTCTTGTCACTCGTATCGCAGCCGGCAGGTTAGTATAACAAGAAGGATGATAAACCAATTAATTGTGTGAAATAACCATCACTTAATTGAACGGCGATAAACTGTTTGCAAAACCGTTTGGAGGCATTTTCAAGAATAAATTCCTTGTGCTAATAATGCCTCGATATCAGTTTTGTTATATGATGAAAGTTGACACAAAAACAAAAATGATTCCACAAGTAAATTTACTGTAGGTGCCTTCGACCATTTCATCTTACTTGTCAGAGCTCTTCCCTTACCGACGTTTTCATGAAAGTTTGCAACAGGATATATTTTTTGATAGTTTGTGTATTTTATTAGGTGAAGTTGAGTAGGGTGGTTGTTTGTCGGTTTTGTCCGATTATTGAAAATTGAACTTAGTTGTACTTGTTCGTATTCAAAACTTAATTTATCTTTTGCGCTAACTGTTGGTTTAAGGTGTTTATGTAAGGAAGACGTTCTAAGTCTTGAAAAGTAGATCAAGAGAAAAGAGAATTTACAAGATGTGTTAGCTCTTTGTAGATGATTGATAAAAAAAAATTGAAATAGAAAGCAATAGCGGATCGCAGTTTACCACAAAATACTTTACAAAACACTACAGTTATACTTCCGACAGATGATATGATGATATGACATAATGGGAATTATATGGGAAGCGATCGAAAATGTAGTTCGATTTTCAACAGCGTTTGTCTTTGGGCCAAAACACGTCAGTAGAACAAATTTTATCGCAATATCTTAAAAAATGCGGTCGATTGGTGCAACCCAAAAGAACAACACGACCACTGGTGACTGCGCTGCATCTAAGAAGCTTTCATACTCCATGTATTGCAGGGCATAACAAAGAGATATTAAGCAACCAATAGAAAAATTTATTATGAAGGAGCACTTACTTGCAACTTCTAATTTCCAAAGTTGTATTAGTTACGCTACTTAACACTGAATTAGTTATTTATGAGCCGTACTTCCATCGGTTATAAATAAAAAATGAAAAAATAATACACGGTTATATGGAAATAAGAAAATTTTTACATGTGGTTTCAATACTTTTTAGACAGTCGTATCTATGAAAATATTATTATTTATTATCTTCATTTTCGCATATTTACGAAGTAAGAAATAGATTTTCTCATTATCAAAAAACTTTTGCTTTCTTGCTTATGACATGGCAACGATAACAATACAACGTGGCGTATGAAGAACATGATTTTCAATTGCTGATGATTGCATATTTTCAAGCCAAGTCAGGCGTATTAATTTTTTCTTTTTTTTTTTGGCATTTATTTTTGTCCAAAGCATAGACTTGCCAACGCCGACAGTTGCTGAGCTATGTTTGCATGTGTGGATGTGCGTGTGTATGTCTGCTGTAACACATCAGCAGTATTATCGTTATAAAATCAATTAATTAATTGAGAAAATTAAGTGCTTTAATTGCATTAAATGACTGGGTGCAACAATTGCAAATTGTTAAGGTTCTACAAAAAGAAAGACGCAGAGAGAAAGATAGAGCAAGAGAGAGAGAGCGAAAGACATATGAAGAGAAAAAATATAATACTGAAGAGTTGTATAACGAGTACAGACACATACATACACGGATAGAGTTATCGTGTAAAGTGCTCCATGTCAGATGACTATGTAAGACTCACTTATCATCGAATTCCGGCAAACACATGCACGCATGCACATTTATATACTTATTTGTTATATAGTTGCCTCGTAAGCATATCTGTTGCTGCCTAGGATTTGTTTAAGTAAAATTTAATCTTCTTTGAAGGTGGAAAAATTAATTAACTCTCGTTATTATAAACACAAACTCATACATGAAATACTTATATGCAAGCAAGCAAGCAAGCAAGCAAGCATGACAGAGTGTATGGATGTTCATTGCAATAATTTCCTCATAAATACGTTTTGTTCCTAAAAGATTTACAAAAAAAAAAAAAAAAGGTTTACTCTACGTAATTAGGTCAACTTTAATAAATGTCTTTAAAATAAAAATAATTGCATATAATTCGCTGTTCTGAAATCAGGTATCCATCATCTTGCGCAATCATAACCGCCAATATTTCGGGCCACAATATAATTGCCACAAGTATGTATGTAAGCTGTGAACTTGCACTTTGGCAGATTTCCTTTTAAAATGATTTTAAAGCTTTCATAGCGATTGGAAGCGGCAGCGTCCAATTTAATGATAGCTGGATACTAATTGAGGATCTGAACCGATTTGTGCCAATAAACATAAAATGTGAAGCCGGTTTGCATTTGCCCTAAGATAATAATTTCGAAATAATTCTATTATTATTTGTATTATTATATGGAATTCGCTTTCACTGCCTGTCATTCTATAAACTTTCCTCTTTTTCTATGTACGAGCAACGCTTCAGGGGATGTCCCCTCTCCGTGTAGGTAGGACGATTGTCAGAAAGATATATAGACAGAGAGGGATGGAAGAGGGGAGCTATGTATGCTGAGTTGTAATTTAACATTTAAAGCATTCAAGTCAATAGTTGCTAGCAATAGTCAATAGTTGCCAATAGTTTTTTTTATTATTTGTAACACTTATGTACTCTTTGTGTTTATTAGAAATACCTCTGAAATAACTCTATAACGAAATTTATTTATATATATGTCGAATAATGTTAGACCTATTGAAATATATTTTTACTCTTAATCAACAAATGAATTAACATTTGTTTATTTACTTATTCTACGAAAATAGGAAAAAAAAATCATTTTTACGTGAAATTAAAAAATGGTAATAAAAATTCTTCGTAAGTGGTTCTGCTTGTATATGCAATTTAGAAAACAATTTCCTAAACAACTACTTACATTACATATACACTTTCATTCGGCAGAGAGTAAGAGTAGTTCGGTCGCTCACATTCAAAAATTTGAATGTATTTTATGAAATTACATTCATGCGGACGAACAGGAACAAATAACTCTCGAGTACATGTGTATACGCCCTTATAAACACTAGATCTGGAATTTGTGTGACTATTTATATATGTGTGTTTGTTACCGACAAAGTGTCAAAAACTCTGTTTTGAAAAGTGCTTTTTGCAAAAAAAAAAAAAAAAAAAAAAAAAAAAAAAAAAAAAAAAAAAAAAAAGAAAAGGCTACGAGTATATACACATTTTTGTGCTCACCATCGAAGAAGGCGTATATAAAACGTTTGTTATATGGTTTGTAGCACACAGCTATTTGTAATCGCTATACCTGAGTGCTTTTGCAGAAAATTTTTGCTTTCCATCCATTATTCAATATTCTGTTCCTAGGTATAACTGATCATTGCTTTAATTTGAATTTCATCAAGCCAAGTCCGCTTGTCCGTCCAAGCACTAATTCACTATTAATTGAAATCTCCGAGTCATTACAAAGAGATCATGATTTTCATCTTTCTACATTCTTAGGTCCGCAAAAGGGTCCAAAATCGTTGAACACTAAGCAGGTCTTTGTAAACTTAGTAAGTCGTCAATACTTCAAAATGTAAAAAACTTCGTAAAGAAACAAGAAGAAGAAAGTGAACCATTATTAAATTTTATTTTATTTTCCGTAATATCTGTATGCAAGCGCAGTATTTATCAAGGGCCGGTTTATAGTCGCCGACATCGAGTAAATTTCATAGCTGTTGAGTGGTAAGGTCCAGTGACGAACAGTGAGTTTATAGCTGACGACAGGGTTTGCATTTTTCTCACAATTGAACGAAAAATCTTCGATTGTTAAAACTACTGTCGGGCAATATATTCAAATTACGATCGACCTTACTCGAGTCGGCTCAGATATATTTCATCAATAGCTTTAGCGCAGAAGCAACATTAGACATGTGCGTACAGTATTAGCAAAAAGCATTGCGAATTATATACGCCTGCTTAACGTAGCGAGTATCGCGATTCGCTTCAAAATGAATGCAGACTCTCTTACTTGTTTTATTAAAATTATTTCAACAAGTTTTGCAACGTAAACAGAAAAAGTTATAAAAACCCGAAAATATGCCACACATTACTAGTGTTGTGCATAAACATATATACGGCTCTTATACAATGTTCTCGGATAAAAGTACACTAAATATGTCAATCGGTGAGCGACGAAAAAACAACAAAAATTTTGTAATTAATCGTCGGGTACAGCTGTTTAAGGTTCATTCGTTTTTACGTCTAGCATGAGACTATGAGCCGATTTAACCAAGTCGACAGATATGTTCACAGTTGCCTCCAACTTGTTATTCCAAATCGATTAAGCTTAGTCTGCTTGCACGTTCTTTTTCTTTTAATCGTTCATTTCATTTATCAATAATCTTTAGTGATCATGTCGAAACCACTCATAGGCATATAAATATAATTGTAGGAGTTTTCCTATATTGACCTAGAGTGACAAATAGTGTTCATTCGCCGTAAAATAGTTTCTCACAATTTTTTTTCCTGTGTCTTGAGTAAAAAAATTATAGCATATCTTCTGGATTCATTGGCTTGCGAAACCCGCTGTCAAATAAATTTAAGCCTCGCTTACTGCAGGTAATCATTTTTCGAACGTTAAAATAACTTCATAGTATTTAAGATACTAACGCTGTTTTTAGATGGCTAAGCATAAAAGACAAATGGCTAAGCATAAAAGACCACATGTGGTATAGAGTATGTTAAGTTGTCGCTTAAGGTATATGACGATCAGAAGAACTTGACATGACTCTATCTATTACTATACGGATCGATTTAGAATTCTATCTATCTGATCGTTTGATGTATACATATATACAGTTCGGCATCAAGCCACAGGTCATAATTTCCGAAATATCTTGAGGAGACTTGGTACACTGAAGTCTTTGAATTGATGATGAATCTTATTAAACGTGCTTTACATCGGCCCATTGTATAATGCCTTCCCTTAAAAAAGATTGCTATATAAAAAACATTTAATTTTCAAAATTTCTCGTATAGGATCAGATAAGTTGGCTGCATGGCGTTCGTTTGACTTTATGGAGTTCAACTTAAAGAAGAAGTAAAGATGCTCTCATTCGGAAGGAGGAGTACACTATCTAGGGAATATTTCATACGTTCGCCAAAATTGGCATTGTTCGACTTGGCGGTAACATTTGACCAAAGATTACATTTCAATTTACATATTGAGTTTCCTAAAAATAAAACAAAGAACAGCTCTTGGCTTCGCCAAGAGATGGTCCAGGAAATTTGATGCTCCTTAGTTTGTTGAGTTTAATACTGGAATATACCTCTGTTGTGTGGTGTCCTTCCTATAGGATTTATGTTGATGCAGTAGAATCAGTTTAGAAGAAGTTTTGCGTTGTGGAATTTGGGATGAAATCCGATAGCCTCTTTGCGATTGTATGAAAGTAGATTTGTAGTTAGTAGACTATTAGTAATTTTTGTTTCGCTAATTGAACCAGCTATCTCTAGTATAGGTTGCCAAGCGGCTACTGAAAAGCTCCTTCCTTGCACTTGAATATATGATTTTTACGAAATTTTTTATTGTTTGACTTATACTCTCATGGGTTCAAATAAATTGGCTCAACATATTATATCAGCTGCATCAACTCTTTATTATGTATAGGCTTTGCTGTGAAAATTCTACATTTCCCCTTATGGGACCATCGTCTCAAATATTTGTAACTAAATTGGAATATTTGCAAATAAATAAATAAATATGGAGAGGCCACGCTATAAAAGTACGCACGTCTTCCCTCAAACAGATAGGAATTTCGATCACCAACTTGAGGCTCACGGATTGAAATATTAGTGCGATTTGATCGTAACAATAGTAAACTCTCAATACGTAAGGGCATAAAGTATTTACCAATTCGCCACTCACTCGCTAGGCAGCGACCACATGCTATCCCTTTCACTTTGCCCGCTTCTTTTTGCCCGTCACATGTTACACGATCTGATTGGTTATATTAAGGAAATGGGAAAAAAAACTTGGAAAGCGTTAATCGTGGATACAGATATGTGTGTACGGTTGTCTAGTTGTCATTTCATCCTTGGATGGATTTGTCTCTTGTTCTACATAAAGTCTTTGGCATTTTACGTTGTATTGGCTAACGAACAGGTCTGTTAATAATTTGGCATTTAATTGGGAAATCATTCAAAAGCACAATTTTCTTGACTTCAATTCCGATTCGACTATAAGGCCTTAAGAGACAAGGGAAATTTTCCATCTTGTCTCAAGTTTCAATATATCGAGGAAATCATTTTGAAAAAATTCATATAGTTTTTCTTATTTTACGAACAGATATGTAGCCAAGTATGTACTTTGAAATATCTTCGCGAAGACTCAAAAACAAAAAAAAAAAAAAAAACTAATAAAAGTAAAGATTTTAAAAAATTTCGGCACTTTGCTTACTGTTTTCTTTCTCTTCCCTCTTCTCTGAGGAAATATTGTGTAATGGTAACAGAGTGGAAAATGTGAATTATCTGTGTGGCTTCTTACAGAGCTATGACACTTACATGTATCCTGCGATGATGTGCTTTGGTTTGCTTTGCTTTGCTGTAAGAAGGAGCATAGTGAGGAAAAAGCAAAGGGTTTTGTTACAGATTTCTTTAATATTTTTTTTTTTTTTTTTGTTGCACGGCATTTTATTCAACCAGTCATGCTTGAAGTAAATGAATTTAACAAACCAAGCATACGTGCAGGTAACGCAAATATATATATGCACGCCGTATTCCATACAATCTGAACACCAACCAGTGGATTCTAAAAGTTGTAGAAAGAGCAGGTAGAAGACGACATCGCTTTGGGAAAAAGTATCCAGTTATACGCACATGTAAGGTAAGAAACAATAGAAAGAAAATGTAACAGAAATGAAGAGATATAGAGAGATATAGAGAGGGAGAGAGAGAGAGAGAGGGACGAAGAGAATGAGACAGATAGTAAGAAAGAGAGAGAGAGAGAGAGAGAGAGAGAGAGAGAGAGAGAGAGGGAGAGAGAGAAACGTATAGACTATTATACAAAAGCGCACAATTACATGCATATCTTCGTGTTACCCGGCTGTCGTTACATCATTCACTAACAAATCAAAGCAAAATCTATACATATCCTTACATTCGCAGGCATCCTTACGTATATTAGTATATATATATGTATATATATATATCTATATATATAGTATATCTACATGAACAAATGTCGTCTATATAAATATGTCTATATATTGCCAAGGTTTTACTTGTTTTTATGCTCGGCTGCATTTTCAATTATCGTATTTAAAAACTTTTTACTACAGTTTTTATGCAATCGAATCGTTTTTTATATATATATTAAATATACGTATATACACATGTACATATATGCCTACATATACGCATGCATGGATATGGTTTTGTATGTGTGCGCGTTTTTTTGTTTTAATACTCAGACAGAAAAAAAAATCCTTCTTTTTTTTTTTTGGTTGATATTCATGCATTCAATAGTCGAAAGTGTCAGATTTATGATGGTATTATGAGAGCGTATATATGCATATAGGTAAAAAAAAAGTAACAAATACATAGGTGATCGCTGACTGCCTGACTGTTTCTACTTAACTTACGTTACTTAAAGTTCCCTAGTGTTTATTTTTAAGTTTTGATAAAGTTGTAATTCCCGAAGTTATTTAAAAATCCAAAAGAATGAACATCAACACTGAACTATTGACCGCATTTATGTTTATTTATTTATACTTGCACACATACAAACATACATACATACATATATATATGTATATATATATATATATATGTATATATATATATGTATGCGTTTATATAAATGTAAGAGGACTTTGCTTGCAAGTATTTCACATTAATCACAACAACTAAAGCATTGCAACTTAACTGCAAAGGAAAATAAAAAATAACCCAAATTACATTTCACTCAACTCTCATCTGGACTTTGTTAACAATTTAAAATGCACCAACAAAATATAATAGTATAATAATTTTATCATTACGTATATGCGTATATTTGAATGACTATTCAGTCCCATAATAGGTGGACAGACGGACCTAAACGTAACTAAGTATAACGAAATCGGCTGAGAAGTTTATCTATAACTTTTTAACTATAAATATCTCGTCCGTCCTGTCATATTATATTGGAACACGAGCCGGTTTAAAATTCGTATTATCGAATTACCTTACGATACGAAAGACAAAAACGATGGGATCACATTTTGGCTTGGTGGTACTAGATTGCTTACTTATAAAGTTGATCTTCTCATCCGTTGTATTTACAACTGACTATTTGCGATATGATCGGTGTGTATAACAAAAAAAAAAAAAACTCTATCGATTATCGTCACCTTGTAACGAACCTTCGTTAACGACAACCATCAACCGAATATACAAGTTCAATATCAAATTCGCTTGACAATGAAAAACGTAAACTGACTCCAGACTCTCGACTCCTACCATAAGTGAACATAAAATTGCTAGAAAAAAACTTAAAAAAACATAAAATCGGTACGATTTTGTAACCATCTCTCAACTAATAATTATCGACTTAAAATTCCGTATGAAAATTAATCATAGCCATCAAGACTTCAGCGAGCATAGCTAGTTGAAATCTCTTGAATTTTTAGCTCGAAAATTATCCAAGATCCGCATAACGGTAAATATAATTTTTGTTTCTATTAGGCATGTGTTTGATGTGAAAGGCGTTCGAAATACGCTTTAACGTAAGAAAAATTTTTGTACTTATTTTTCTTTATTTTCCCTTACAGTAAAATGGACATGACAGTAGTATAACTCTTAGCACAAGGCCCGGCTCATCTCTGTCTCTCTTCGCGTATGGATCATTAAACTGTAAATGTTTATATTCCCGAAATACACAAATACGCGTATACACATACACACACACGCACACATACATACAAGCACAAATATTTTTACATAAAGTTTATATATGAATATAATTATTCAAAAAATGGCAACCGTCACCATCATCATTATTATCATCATCATCATCATCATTATCATCATCATTATCAGCCATCAGCGTCATCAACAACAATCATCAAATGGCGGAAAAAGCATAAAAATTCCATCAAAATTAAAACTAAGAGCGAACGAAAGCGAGATAAGTAGAATTGTACAAATAATATGCAAATGGCCAGAGTACATTCATTTGTGTTGTTGCTCTTGTCATTGTTGTTGTTGTTGTTGAGTTACATTCAAAGATAAATTAAAACAACGTTATGGAAACATCACCATAAAAAACGACCACCAAATATCATCCATTAATATATTTGTAAAGAAGAAAAGATTTAAATATTATTCTTCCCCATTGTCCCGGAGTGCATTAGGTACACAAATAGCTCCACATTCATGTTCTTTTTATCAATTCAAAAAAAAAAAAAAAAACAAAAACCCCTTATTTAAAACACAAATGATAAAAAATATTTTAATCTAACTAATCTAGCCATGCAGTTGTCTACTCTGACTTGCGAGCCGAAAGCACATTTTGCTTTTTGATCCTGCTCATGCACAACTGAATAATGGGAAGGGTTTACTTATGGTGAATACAACGGTAGGCGTAACACGTTTCCGCTGAGTACTGCTAAAGGGCTTTTCCCACATGAGTCCAAACAACATCTTCTAAAACAAGTAAAAACACGATGATGGGACACGGCTCACTATTAAATACCCTACACTACATCGCTTAATATGATTCTTCACCCATCGCTTCGCTTAATACGAGTCACCATGTGGGAAGTGCGCAACATATCGGTATACGAAATCAACAACTGTGACCTGTAAGTTACACAGAGAAGTACAAGACGGACAGATAGGCTGACTTCTTGAATCGATCGGTACAACAAAAGGCGCTGCTATCTGAAGCCCTTTTATACATTGTATAATATGCTCTGGTGGTGAGGGATACGAAAATGTAATCCTCTCTAATACTAGAGTAATTCGTCTGGAAACTCTCAAAGATGTCGTTGCCTACTCACCTGGATCAGAGTTATTTCCGCTTTGATTATGATGACACAGAGGTATTTCCGCTTTGATTATGATGACACAGAGCTATTTCCGCTTTGATTATTATGACACATCTATTCTGAAACACCCAATAAACAATTAATTACTCATTTAGTGAAAGGCTTATTAAGTCTAGTGTAGGAAATAAAAAATTAGAGAATAAGAGACCCGTTTCAGAAGGACGATAATCTAGAATTTTGAATTTCAAATCTCTCTGCTTCTGCTCGACATGAGCACACGAGGCGTTTAC
>NW_023998423.1:15090706-15150726 GCF_014805625.2 Glossina fuscipes | reverse complement strand
GCATCTATCTATGGCCTTTCAATTATTGTTATTCCGAAAAGCAATAATATTGATTTCTGTCGTTTTTTCTTAACAGGCTATAGCCAATAGCTCTAGGTAAATATATCAAGCAACTAAAGTCGAGTTTTCCTTACATTTCTGTATCTGTAGTACCACTAATAGACGGACCGAAAGTATTTCCATGAACATGCTCGGAAAATATACGGTTCCTATAGAGTTTAAAATAGAAGCTTGATAACGATACGTGTTATCTCTTCGATACAAAACACTTGTTTAAATTTATATGTGCATCGAAAACATGAGCTATATGTTTGATCGAACGGCTTGATATTTGGCTCCCCCACCGTCTATTGTAAGCACTGTTACTTTTGCGCAAAAAGTTCAAAAATATATTTAATTATTCCCAACATCAGCTTTTAGATGTGAACGCGACACTTCTTTTGTCAATAGAACAGTTTTACATAACGACGCCAAAGAAAAGGGTTAATTAAAACGTAGATTAAATATGAAAGAAATTAAAGCTTAAACTTACGGGAAACTGGAAGATAATATAAACTTAAGGAGGGTAAGACTAACTTAAGTCTACCATTGCCGATGGCAAAGTATCAACAAAAACGATCAACACCCGTCAGATGAAACGAGCACTTGCGTGGTTGAGTGTGCTGCAAGAGACTGCAGCGGCATGAACAAGAAATCATAATCTTTTCCACGAACATATTGTCCGAGAGACTCAAGACATGCTGACTCAAGACATGCTGAATCAGCCGCACAAAACTGATCGCAACGTGTTTTACTCTTACTTGCGATAGTGAAATTTCCTGTATGTCTTCGTTAAAACAGGGCTCATTATATAATACCTTTATTTTTCTCGTTTTTCGCATTTAAAACTCTTTTATGCAAATTAAGCGAACGACATGATTCGCTCAGGGGATCTTTGGAAAAAATTTAATTAAATTTAAACTAAAGTTCCGTTGGCTTTAGCCAACCAAACCGAACCTAATTGGAATCAAAATTGAAATGAAATGGAAATGAACTGCTTTGATGATGAATGAATGAAATTGAAAGGGAATTGAAATGACTTTGAATTGAAACTGAGTTGAAATTAAAATTCAAACTTGTTGATTTAGTTAAATTAATTTGAAATTGTATTGAAAATGAGATCAAATTGAATCGAAATTGAAATAGAAATGAAACCGAATTAAAGAAATGAAATTAAATAGAAATTGACTTGAAATTGAATTTAAATGAAAGTTAATTTGAATTCAAACTAAGTTGGGAGTAAAATTGAAAGGACTGGAAATTAGCCGTAAAATTAAATTTATTTGAAACGATTAATTTTAATTAAACTATTTTGGATTGAACTAAGTTCAATGTAATTAACTGGATGATATCTCTCAAGTTCATTACGACCTACGTTATGCAAGTAAGTAAAAAAAAAAAAAAGAAGTTGTTGTAGCAGCGAAATCGAACAACGAATACAACAAAGTTTCTATTTCAGTTATGATAATTCTATGACCTAACCTAACCTAAACAAAACAAAAAAAAAAGCAAACATACGTGGACGAACATAACAAAATAGTTTGAAATGTTTACGCAATATTTACGCAAATTTAAAAAAAAAAAAAACATGAATTCCTTAATGGCAGCGCAGACTACTCTAAACTTTAATATACCCTATCCCGAGCGAGTCTACAAGTATTACTTTCTCAAATTCAATATTCAATGTCTTCGCTTACACTGCATTATGATTGGCGTCGGATATGTCTATCCGCCATTTTAAACGATTTCTTTTTAAATTATTTTGCGATATTTCTCATTAAATAAGGCGGGTCGTAAGAAATTCCACCAATTATTCGAATTTATTTTTCAATATTTGTTTTAAATTCAAAAATTCGAATTCTCTTGTCTATGTATTTCGATGCCCGAGTATAAATAAAAAATTTATCGGTGGAATTAAGACGGAAAATAACTCCGTTGATGTTCCCCAGGAGTAGAAATTCCCAACGGAGCTTCGCGGTGGAATTTGCCGATGGAACTGCCCGGTCGCAATTCCCAATGGAACTTCCCGGTGAAACTCTTTGCGATGGATCTTTGCTATTGGTGTTTCTCAACCGGTTTCGGCGTCAAATCCTTGATCCTGGTCAGCATTAAATGATGCGCTGGTTACAAAAAAGCTGTAAATTCTTTACTCAATGCTTAAAATATCTTTCATATTAATTTCATCTGTGTGATAATGTGCTGGAATCACAACGAAAGTCCTTGAAGTAAGACTAGGAAGTATACACATTCAGTAGAATAAATGAGATCTCAGCTACATAATGCAACACATTACGTACGAAGGTCCCTGTAGGAGTCTAAGTAAGTAAGATGAACGTTGACCAGGACCTACAGGCTTGTTATTCATTAAAAAGACTAAGCAGAAGAGGAAGAACGATTCAAAAAATTTGAGTATCAACGAGTGTGTGGCCCTAAAATACAAGTGTAGAGTTTATAAGCAACGAATAAAATGCTAAAACTAATATATCTTCTGTTTATAAATTCTAGATTCGAAAAAAATGCATACATATGCATATAACATAGAATTCGTTAACAATACAAACAATTTATATTTTGAATGCATGCATATATATGTTTGTAAATGCTCAGCATGTATACATATATATATATATATATATATATATATATATATATATATATGTATATTTTATATTTACACGTTTCTCTATGCATTCGGATATGGGTATATGTATATGTATATACACACATATATAAACATGTTCGTTAAGTCAAATATGAATATGATGGTTTAGCAATATGTACAAATTTAATTTTACATTCGAATAAAGTCCCTTTAAATCTACTAGTGTTTATGGTTTTGCATAAATCTAGTTAAATACACATTCAACCACACATACATACACAAATGCACACAAAAATAAATACATGTACATATATATGTACATACAAGTCCGTACGTACTAAATGCATGCCCATATGTATCCACGCATAGAGGAACATAAGCGAGCAAATGCATAGGAGTTTCCTTCTTTTTTTTAATTTTTATTTTTTTATTATTTATTTTTTTATTATTTATTTTTTCATATTTATTATTATTAATATTTCATAAAACACGCCGCCAACAGCTATAGCACCACCATCACATAAATGCGGTTTACGAGTTATGGTCGCGGATCCTAGTGCAGGCACACATTATATGTATTTGTATGAATAACTCCTTTTTCTTTTTCCACTTATACATACATTTATATACATTATTTATATTTAGCTTATATCGTATTCTGAGAGGGAGTGTGAGTGTGAATGTGAGTAAGGATGTACATACGAATATAGAATAACAACATATTTCAATGTTAATTTTGGAATTAATCATAGATTTGTGCTATACGATGTACATAAATCTACTAATGCAACTATTTTATGGCAATCTTTTGTTCATAATTTTTACATTTTATTATTTTATTTATTTTTTAAATAATGAAATTCCATTAAATTTTTGATATAAATAATACTTGCTTTCAAAGAAACTTTTTTAAATTTTAACATTATATCTCGGGTACATGATGGACATATATACACTCATACATCTCCATTCATGCAAACATACTTACGCATATGTTACAAAAAACATATTCATTAACAAAACCGAAAAACCAATAATTATGGCCGTATGTATGGCATACTTAAACCTGCATTCATATCCGTGTTCATAAGAGAGCTTCTAAAAAATATTAAGCCTAATAATAAAAATAACTCTTATTGATTCTGATTTCAGTACATATCTAACTAGAGATTAAACGGAACTTTACAACTTTGAAGGCTTAATACAATTTGCATTATGTAATATAAAAATGCAATATAAAAATATTTAAAAAAAAAAACTTTTATCATCAAATGCACTTTATTTTTTTTTGTTTTGCTGTTTTTTGATAGACACTATTCTCTCTGATCGATAAAGTGCTTCGTAGTGTTTGCAAGCAATAGATATCAAGAATCCTGGAGTAAAAATAAAATTTTAGATTTTCGGTTGATATTTGGATCGGCCTTTATAACGTACTTCCTTATCCCCGCTTTTTTCTTCATGACTTTTGACTTTTTGACCCTCTTAATCAAAAACTTAAGTTGCCATCTTTGCATGAACTTCAGTTTCTCAAATGTCGACTCCTGCTACTTTCTAACAAAGAAGTTTTACACCTTACAAGTCAGTGCATTCTTCCGTGAACGGTACATATTCGATTATATTGGTTAGTAAATTAGTGAATTAGCCAAGGCAGACATTCTTACATGTTGTGTGAAAGCGGAGGACCCTAGTCGTGCTTCAAGCCACTACATGTCCTTAAAAAGTTTGTTTCGTATGGAGGAAGAGAGCACGCCTTCATCGAGGTTAAAGACATTACTAATTTTACACATAAATGGTGTTGGTTGACGTGCTTCTCCACATTCAAACAGGCGTCTCTACATTAAAAGTCAGTAAACTAAATCTAAGTACTTTGTCCTTCATTGACCGACAGACGACTTCTTACCTGATAGCAAAGTCATTTCTAATTTAAATGAATGGAGTTAGGTGAGGTGATTTTTCAAATCCAAATAAGCCACTCTAACTAGACGACAGTATATCTTTCTTCAATAACGTAAAAGAACACCTGTTAGCTGATAGGAAAGTTAGCACAAATTTTATAAATGAATGGGGATCGGTGATGAGCCTTTGTCCGTCCACGTAATGGAACATTTTTTAGTTGATCGCAAATTCATTATTAACCTTATAAATTAATTCCATGGGGCCCGGATGAAGCCAAATGGGCTTCACTCTAGCTATACATCAGACGACTATGGGCATCTGAGTAGCATGTTCTTAATCGGCGTAAATGAACACAACCAACCTGATCATCACAAATTATATAAATGAATGCAGATAGGCAATGTAATTCTTCACATTCAGATGGATCACTCCAACCATAATTCAAGCCACGATAATCTCTTTACTAATAGGCAGCGCGATCCTCCACTTCCGATTCGATCAGGCAATCGCATTTCCGAATCTACTGATCATTAGCGAAGCTATTGATCATTCGGGCCTCCAACCAAGTAAAAAACAACCGCAATAAATTTTGTTTCGTTCCCCATATACATCTTGATTACTCCAAGTATAGTCCAAGTAAGTATAATCAATAATGATTTTCTATTAAATTAACCTTATCTGCTGCAACTTTAGCTTTTTCAGTTTAACCTCTGAAATACCATAAGATATTTGAAACCATTTCAGTACGTATTTTATTCATACTTCCAATGCGAATACCAAAAGACGCGAACATTGTATGAACACTTTTGTAATTCTTCCTTTATTTATCTTATTGATATTCATTCATCAGCAATATTTTAATTTTGTTTTTAAAGTAACTTTAAAATTTTATGCTCATGCACATTCTTCATTATATATATGGCTGGACATAAACATCGGTCTTACTTGGCTCACAGGTTTTTCAGACCATCTCATTAAGAATCTTTAAATGGTCAGCATATTTATGATGAAAAACATTCGTTAATAACCATTGCCAAGTGATGCCCGACAGTTGTGTATTACGCTTCTCTGGTTATTTTTGTGTCAATAAATAATAAATATTCGCGTATATATGTATGCGAATGCCCGCATATATGTGAATTTCAATTCTCTGTAGGGCAGATTTATTTTTAGTAAAAATATTGGTTTCAGTGTCGTTGACCAAATTTAATCACTTGGGTAAAGCAGTGATTTCATAAATTAAAACAAGTAAAACAAAAACAAAAAGCTTTTCATTGTACCTTTAACTTGAAATATTGATCTCTTTAGTGATTTTCCGTAATGTTTATCTTCACTTGTGCAAATAGCGGTTATTACAATACTGAGAGACTTCGTAATTAACAAATTTAGCTGAGATGAAAAGTAAAAATGATTTGTCTCTACGAAAATTATTAAATACTTAAGGATATTAAGGTTGCAAAGGCATATCATGCAACAAAGCCACTTTCCTGGCTTCATTTCCAAATCCTTTGTAATAAATAAACTCATCTACGGATGTTTGGATTTAATATTTGCACTTTTATTAGTTGTTAACATGCCTTCTTACTCCGCCAATAAGGTACGAATGTACAAGCAAGCTATGTAGAGCAATAAAAGGAAGGAAAACTCTCGAGAGTTAATAAAGTTTGTGAAAAGATCTTTCAAAGAAGATAAGGCGACAAGGTTGCTGTGTAGACACAGTCATACTCGTCATAATATGCTGCATCACTTTCAGAAAGAATGGAAAGTGGCGCAATCAGTTCGCAATCTCAACGAACATTGCGGTGAGGGTAGAATCAGCGAAAGTCGATGCAGGAAATGGTTTGCGTCGATCAGGCATTTTGGCAGTCGTGGAATGGGACGAAAGCTTGACAAGTAGAATGCGGCCCGATAACTTCAAGGTGGAGCATTCAAGTATCGTTCACCGTCTTAAAGAGCTTGTTAAAGAGATGTTGCGCATGTTTAGCGTGGTGTTGTCGAATGCATCGTCAATAAGGGCTGCGAACTGCTTCCACATCCGCCATATTATCTCAAAGAAGCGCCTACCGACTACCACGCCAATCGGTCAAGCTAGCGAACAAAGTTTATGATAATTTCAATAACTTAGTGGCGGATGTCAAAGCATGGACTGCTTCCAAGAACCATGAGTTCTTTGCCCTTCTTCCAAGCAAATGGAGAGCAGTTATTGAAGCAGATGTGTGACTAGATTAATCAATTGAAAATACTACTGTACTATGTTTCGTTTTTCATGGTAAATAGTGTTCGAGAACGCCTGATAATTATGCACCAACCTGTTAAAATGTAGGTCTAACTCAAGTCCTTTTGGGTTTTGCATACATCCGCATAAACTCGATACATCTTTGTACCATAAATAGTGTACTGTAAACCGTTGAATGTCATCTTTCTGTCTACCGTAAGCGAAACCGCTTACCTATTCTTAAGTTGCGTGCCGAACATTTCAGAGATGCTTCCAGAACATATGACTTTGCAACTGTGTTTAGTTATAGAGAATTGAGTGAATATAAATATGTTTCTAAAAAAAAGAATTTAGGCATTTATGAACCGTCGTGCCCTTAAGCTTTCTTCTTTCCCTTTTCAACTCACAACTAAATATCCGGTAGTGTAATTGTAACAGGAAATTGTGCGCAAGGCTAACGTAATGGGAAGACCCATTCTCAAATCTGGAACAAACTTTGTGGTCAACTCAACCTGCTTTTTTTTATTTATTTTATTATACTAATATCAATCATTATCAAGGGTACTGCGCCAGTCTGTCCTTCGGCCAAAATGTCTTGATGTATTAATTTCATCAAAATGTCTACTGTAAGTTGAAGACACAAATACAAGATGGACAGACGGACAATCAAGCTTGGATCAATTGAAAAAGTGGTATATTTCAAAGATGAACACATGGACGTCTTTTCTGAATGTTGTATATGTGCGTGCAAATTTAATAAATCCTTGTACCTCATGAACTAAGGTAATAGTCTGTTAAGAAGATTTGCGGACGATACAGTCAGTCGGAAAAAAACATTTAAATCGAAAAGAAAATTTAAATTAAGAATGCGGTCGAACTAAGTAAACTATAAATATTCCTACTCTTAAAGAAATTAATTGTAAATAAAATACGTATTACGAACAGCAAATTTCGTAAAAATACTTTGAGTTTACCCCCATCCTTCAATGGTAGGTGTAAAAAAATTTGTGGAAACTTCGGCTACTTGAAGAAGGATTTTTGTGCTCGATCCTTGAACGAACCGTATTGAAAATTTTTCGGATCGTACCAGTTTTCGATCACTTCCTATACAGCGCTTTATTTTGAAGTCGAAAGCTTTAAGGTAGTGTAGGGTATTAAATGTTGGACTGTGGGGCACTGCAGTGTTTTTGCTTGTTTCATTCTGAAATCATTAGACGGCGCAGAATTAATCAATGGAATTACGGGATGTGCCATTTTGAAGATAGCATACAAAGTTAGCTTATGGTAAAGTAAAAGACTTAACTCTCTTCGGCAACTTTATAAAGAAGACATTTTTTTTTCTTTTCTTTGTTTGAAATAGACGGACAGACAGACTCCAACTTAAAATTTTCATTGTAATAACGTACGATGGAGAAATGAAGATCATGTTATTGCTATTCATGAGAGTATCGATAACAACAAGGGCGTATCATTTTTGAAAAGTTGCCGCCTGTACGTGCACAATTTCGCAAGAAAATAAAAGACCTCAAGATAATCGATTTTGAGTTTGAACAGGTCAGCGTAACGAGCCGCATAAATAAGGAAAAGATAATGTATCATGAGAGGTGTCCGGTATGAAAACTTGTAACGAATAAGGTTGTTTGCCGTTTTCTGTGAATATGGGTTCACTTGCCTAAGCTGGAACGTTGGTCCGCCTGCTGCGGGAGTTCATTTTACTCAGGAGCGCAAGAACGCATGTCTATTTGAATCCGGACCGATATTTTCCATCAACATTGTAGCAACGAACTTCAAATTATTTACTAATTCATTCATTTATAGCTAATCTTAGATCGATATGACCTCACAGTCATTTAATTATTCGTACGTTTGTTCGTTTCGTAATCTTACAACCATGTCGTCTTTTACACTTGAATGTTTCGCTTCTTCCCTGCTCTATAAGAGTACGGTCTTGGGCATTCTTATTGTTTTATGCATTCTATGTTTTGAAAGCCAAGTGGTTTTTCACGCCTAGCGTAAGTATGAGACCATAACAAATTTAGGAAAACGTCTGTCCATTCCGCTTGGTTCACTCTCATTCGCACCTACTTTTAGCACTTGAGGCTTCTCATATTTATAACAATTTGCAGATATTAGACGAAAACAGAAACAAAATTTCTTTACTATCTATCATTCTACTCGAGGCTGTCAATCAGCTACAATTTCGTATGGGATATCGAATATGATATGCTGCGCTTCTATTCCTACTTTTTACAGATAATCTTACCATTTGCAAATATTCACATAAACCTTTATGAAACCAAAATGACCCAATCACTTTGCTCCTCGCAAATCGCTCCCAGGAATCGATTTCATCAAACACTTTCATTTACTACCATCTAATCTCAGGCTTCATGTATAAGCCAAGTACAATTTAATCTTCTTGATCCCGGTAGTTCAACCAATAATGAATAATAATTAAAATGAACTTCACATTTAAGGGCGTAAGTATTTCGTTCGTTTATTCTTATAAATTCTGCCAAGACTTTAAAACGATAAAGGCATTCGGCACGTAGTCGCAAGAAAATGTATTAGTTAAAGATTTTGATTTCGCAGATTTAACGTTATGAAGAAAAAAGTTAAAGAAGCACTTTTTAAAAGTAATGTAACGCACGTGAAATTATTTACCCGCATACATATATATTACGAATCTATTTATCAGTCTATCGTAGCTACAATAAAGTAAGATTGCCTTTGGAAAAATATTAATTTAACTAAACTAAACTTTTGTAAGGCATACATGTACGTACCAGTTATAAAAAGAAGTGAGTTAGAGAGGAAACACATACACAACGATATTGAAATTCTTGCGCAAACATTTTGAAATATTTATTAAAAGGTAAAGTAAATGTAAAAAAGAGAAGAATCGTATTTAACTACGGTAAGCGTATATTTATATACCTTGAGTGGGTGCGATTGAATGTGCGCATGTGTATGTGTGTGTGTGTGTATGTGTCTGTTAACAGTTTCATTACTTCTAAATATTTGGAAAATTCAGAAGTTTTACTTTACACATTATTTACATATCATATGTAAATGTTTAGTGATGCTGTGTGGAAACGAAAGGAAACAAAAAGCTTCAGCATAAAGGCGTTCATAAAACATATATCTTTTCCTCTGGAATTATTCGAGTAAACACTTAGTTAACATTACTCCAAATAATGCTTAAAATTGTAATCAAAATGTATGAATATAATATTACTTACCAAAATATTGAATAGTTTTTCATTAAATTCGGTTTCTGCTCTAACACTATATGATGCCTTAGGTTAGTTAACGAATATTTTATTATTATTATTATTATTTTTTTTTTTTGTATTTGTTTTTTTAACGCTTGATTCATAAATGCATTTATGTATTTTCTACAAATCTTCCAAATTCATCGCAATTATCGAAAATCAAAAAATTCTTTTTTATCATAACATGCTTTATATGTAATGCTTTGATATCACCAGGATTGGTCAAAGTGAATATTTATTTAATTAAATTCATTTGAAATTATTTGACTTATATTTGAAATTTAATACGTAGCTTAGATAATTGAATTGAAGCGCTACAAGCCTCGTTATATTCATATAGATCAACATATAGCTTATACAGTAGTGTATAAAAAAAATTCATTAATTTTGCTCTTTTTAGCAGAAGAAGTGAAAAAGTTAAAGAAAGAGCGGGAGACAATTAAAAGGATAGACCCCATATGTCTGTCTATTCATTACGACCCATAAGCACCAGAGATAGTGCGGAATAAAAAGAATAAAGTTTTTCAGCCCTCAACAACTAGTTTGTAGAATTTTGAGTTATTGACCACAGTTGCCTATCCTTTGCGCATTTCTCTATGTGTACAATTTTATATATTTATATCAGTAAGGAAAGTATAAACATGTCAGGCATATTAACGATTACAGCGGATATATGTATTAATAGCAATTAACCCGACCTCTGTGTCGACCTCTTTGAAAAATGTACAACAAGAATTCAGCGATGACTCGATGATGCGTGCACGCGTCATACACAGAGTACGTGTAATGTACAATTAGGTTGTAATGAAACGACTTGAAATATTGACAAAAATATCGATTTCTACAGCAAACACACTTTTAAACTTTGATGAGGAAATCCGTCAAGGACGGGTGAACTGATCTACACGTATATACTCCTCACAATACAAAATTTTGCATCCTTTTCTTAAAGACTATACTCGTCATTGACAGTTAACTGGTTAGCAACTCTGTCCGAAAATATGGCATACATTCCCTTAAAATCTTATATACTAATATTAAGTATTCTTCAAAATTTTATTATAATATCCACCACTGTACGACGGTTCTTTTCATAATGAAGGTAACACCCAAATGGAAGGTTCAGAGTCGCTTGATAAGCGTGTTATTCTGAATTGATTTAGCAATGCCTCTCCGTCTTTGTGTCTGTGTGTCTATGTGGTGTTCGTTGTTGGCTGTCTCCTGGTCGCAAAAATAAAGATAGCGAGTTCAAATTTGGTAGAAACATTAGAAGTATTTGCACTCAGTTTTGTGTTGAACATAGGCTAAATTGGCCAGAGCAGTAAATCATAAATTGAACGCAACCAAGTTTTCTTAATAAAAATTTATGGGTTTTTGCTATTATAAAAGATATACTGCAAAAGGAGAAAATCGACCATGCCCACAAAAGGTTACATGAAGTTAAATCTTATTCTTTTCGCTTTTTTAAGGTTTTATGCTTATTTATCATAAGGCAAACAACACAAAATGTTTAACACTATTTTGTACATTCCTCAAATAAAAGTTATATTATCTGCCTAAAAATGGGTTAATTTTAAAGTGAATATGATAGACACTGCGACCTGGTGGATCAGTTTTTTCTTAATAATGCTAGCGATATGGATATCAAATAAAAGAACTTGGAGACTGGAATGCGAAAAGCATATAACTTTCTTATTTGTTTTCTTATTTCATTTCTTAATAAGGGGAAACAATTTTAGCACATGTGAAAAGTAGTGGACTAAAAAACAAGTTAAAGTAACACTTGAAATGGAAAAATTTTACTTGATTGTTAATTAAAAGTGATTATACTGTAAGCCGTACATAATTTATACAAAAAGCGCTTACACAATTTATACAAAAATATTACGTAATATACCCAACAGCATATAATCACCTTTGTGTGCAGCCACGTCCTGACTGTAGTAACCCTTTTTTTCTTTATATATTAATTAATTGAAACTGTAAATGGAAATTTTAAATTCAAACAAAAAGTCCAAATGTGAGCCATATATTCGGACAGAGGTATAAGGACGTAAATTTATATAGAATTACCTTAAAGGGAAACAGATTTCAGCACTGCTTTACTCCTACGGCTTGAAGCAAACGAGAGCTTCTTTTAAGAATCACTGGAAAATAAATCGATAACTCCTAACATTGATGCTTATTCTAAAAATACCTTGCACGTCAAGGATGCTTCTAATCAGTTAACATTTACTAATAATTCTAAACATACAAACAAAATGAGTGACTGTTGAAAATAATATTCATTCAACTCGCTTTTGATGTCCTATTCGATTGACATATAGTAAATTATACGCGTGCAACAAGTTGGCCCTTTGTTGTTTTCCAAAACGTCAATTTTTTCTGATTATCTCGTGCATTGGACAAACGATTACATGCAAATCCTGAGATCGATAAAGTACACGACCTGACAAGACTTAAGGAGAGTGCAACCAAGTTGACGCCGCCTCGTATAACTTCTTACCCATCAAATTTAAACTAAGTATTAAACTCATAATAAAATTCATTTTATAAATTTTAAAATTTTCTATTTAAATATAATATTATAATAAAAAAAATTTTTTTTTTTTTTTCACCACACTGTATTCTTTTTTGGTATACATATGCAAATTTAAACATGCATTTATTATAATAATAATAATAATAGAACGTGACATGTGCTAAACTTATCTAAATAGCCCAATGATGATATGGTAACCCCTATTATTGTTATATTTATCAATACTTCATAATTGTAGGCGTAATTCCAGAGAAAATTAAAGCGTACCTAACAAATATGAATATTTCTATAGTTGTTGGTAAAATCATTGTCGATAAAAAGTTTACAAGTTTTAAAGCCGCTTGCTATCATTTTTATACTTTATATTTTTGCATATCTATTTATTACAGATATCGAAACGAATATCGGGAATTGTTATCACTAGACTATGCTATGGGATGCAAGATTTTTCAATCATTGTCCACAAGATATTTTGACGGCGAATGTGAGGTGAAAAGAACGGTAAGAAAATTATATAACAACCCATCGTTCTTCGGAAAACTGCATCGAAGGCGTAGCCCCTGGCAAGCCTTTGATTTTTCGTAAAATATCTGTCAGTGAATTAGGTTTTTTTTTTATATAATGAACCTGTACTCGTTCCACAACTCTACTATAACGTTTTATATACGTGTAAATGACAAATAAAACAAGTAAGAATATTATAATCGGGCAAAGCCGACCATTAGATATCCTACTCGACGTCGCCTAGTATACTTATTCATTCCTTTTGATAATAGTAAACCAAAACTTAGGCATTATTCCCGTGTGAAGATATACATGTCATGAAAGACCGTTTATTGGTAGATTCTTAAAACACCACCTCTCGTAATCCGAAGTTAGAAGACCTAATATGTAAAAATGGCATAAAAAACTAAATATTAGACTTGCTCTCCTTATAAGATCTTGCTTTGCATGGTAACACGTAAAAAGCGGGAGGCCTAAAAAATACATCAATGTAATCCAAATTTCCAATTTTCAGCATATTATATTAAACCTTTTTCTAATGAGCTTACTATTCATGAGAAATCTTATATAAAGTTTGGTCCGGGAAATAGACCTAAGTAATTCAAATTTGGTCCACCTAAGCTTTACCAAATTATTATCATGCGCACCACAAAAGGCTCTTTCGGCCTAAAGGTTTACATTTTCTGAGAATCCTTGCATGCTGTGGTAGCCAGAAAATATACCTACGTGTTCCCAGTTCGGTGGTCTCTTTGCCATTTTTCTATTATAAAAAAATTTTCCTGATCAAATATTAGACATTATACCTTTTTACCTTTTAAAGATTCAGTTTTCGTTGGAAAGGTTATATAAGAGAGAGTTCAAAAACTTTCCTCAACCTAACCACATTTTTCATACCAATTTAGAACGTCAAAGCAGTATTACTTAATATTGCAATGTTTTTCCGCATAACGACTTTTCAAAATAGCGCGTTATATGAAGACCGGTCGGAACGGTAGACCAATTCGAACCGTTTTCGATTGCGATTGTCCTTGACTGAAAGCACGCTACTGTACCAAATTCGATCAAAAAATGTCCAAAACTTGCGATCTTTAAGTTGAACACAATATATATAGACATAGAACTTGCACACAGTTGGATTATGTGTGTGATAGAATCTGGGCCTATCATAAGCCCCTCTGAACGTTGCTTACAACCGCACAATCTTAATATACTCTCCACCACAAGTGGTGCAGGCCACAAACATTACAGTTAGCAGAACCAAAGTTCAAATACCCTACACGACTTCGTTAAATATAGATCTTCGTCTTCGCCGAAAATTGTAGCTTCTGCCCATGTGAAAGCCTACTTTTTATGGTAGCCCTTATACGGAAGCGCGCCCAAACCTTCAACTATTTTCATCATTAATACTAAAAGCAAGCATATAAAGGCGCAGTGTATTTCCATGTTACGGACCAATCTTCATCACAAAACATTAAAAGTTAAACCGCTTGGTCATGAAACTATTTGCTTTTGATGAGAATGATTATACAGAGTGGAGTATGAGATATAGATCTAACCATCATCCAAACTCGGTAGAGTTGATATTTCAGTGAAACTACGAAGCAAATCTTATTTTTCAATTTTCTTGAAGGTTTATTTTTCTTAAGAACGGTTATATAGAAGAGGCTTCACAACGTCAGTCTATCTGATTCACATTTTTCACAACAATTTCATAAGTAGTTTTCAATTCCTCAATTTAATCTGTCCTAGTACGAGTCGTTATATACGTAGATTTTCCCAATAATATGCAGTTCCATCCTTAAGCCTTTATATATCTAAACTTGTTGACTTCAAGTTTGTTGTATATTCAAATAAAATGATTTGAAGTTCTATCTGCTCCTTCCGAAGCTAAGTTCGTGTATATAATTAGATGTCAGTATAAAAGTCTGCCCAGATAATTGTAAGCACTCCATGCATCAGATATTCAACTTTATCAGCTCTTCATCTAAAAGTGTCTTTAAAAATAAGCCTCGATATTCAATTCAGATTAGGATTCACTTCAAAGGCACATATGCGTTGCAATGTTTATCAAACTTCAAAATTCGTTGTTATCTCTCCAGGTAAGCTAGCATATGCGGTAATATAAAAAGTCGTTATTGTTAAAATAGGTTCAAATTCAAGGTGAGTTAAATGGTAAAACTTTATACAATACGTTGAGCATATTTACTTTGCGTTGCGTTGTCGTTTAACTTTATTTTAATGGCGTTTTCTAGATGCCAAGGATATAAAATCCTGTAGTTACTGGGAATTTAACCAATAAAGATATGTAAAAATTATGATAATTCAAAGTGAACGTTAATTTTTACCTTCATATTCATATAAGTATTTATTGAACACATATTCACATATACATATTTGCGCTCTCTTATACACACACACACACATATAAAGATATGTGCCTTTGTCGGGACTTCAACTTTTATGCATAATAAGATAATAGCGTTTTTATAACCGACAACGAAAAAAAAAAAAAAAAATGAAAAATGAAAAAAAGCAAAACAAAAACCATTCTGACCATAATATAAAGCAATAACTTTTAGTGAATTTTACACTGCCATAAGTACATGTAAGTCAGCTTGTGTGTACTTGAGTTTATGTGGTTGCTCTAAATGCCGTGAAATGTTATTTTTAGTGAGATTTAGGAAATAAAAGGAAAAAATCGTCTTTTTTTTTTTTTTGTAATATTATTATTTTTTCTTTTTTATGGTTTATCTTGTTTTTTTTTTTTTTTTTTTTTTTTTCTTCAGAGCTTTTATTAAAAAATGTTTAATTTATGAGTGTTTCCTGGTTTTTAATTCAATGCTTAGTCAACCAACTTTCCACAGTTATATTCTATCATACAGATTCCTAAAAAAAAAGAAAGAAAAAAAAAAAAACGTAAAAGAAAAAGAAAAAAAAAGACGGCATTGAAATGGATAAGAGTAGTGAACCTTTATACGTATTACGTTTTTCCAGTTTTAGTAGCATTTTTCAGAAGAGTGTAATGAAATGGAAAACTAAGCAAGAAAAAGTAGAAATTTTATAAGTTTGTTTCGTATTTTAAAGAGCTATCGCCGAAAGTGCTTATGACGTACTTTTAAAAAAAGCAGAATCCTTTCCTTGCTATTACGTGAACTAAATTATGAAGAAATTTGTATCGTTAGCCTTAGAGCGAATCTTGAATGTAGAAACCAAGCACATGGGCAGATTTTCGAATGCTTTTTGGGTTCATATTCGTTGGTTGATGGTAAATTATTGATCGAAGCACATATAAATTTCGATCTTTCCTTAATTCATTGGCCACAGTTGGTCAGCTCAAGCTGAGCTTTAAACTTACCCGCTAAAGTGGAAGAACGACCATAAGATGTAAATGTAACAAGTCAGATGTATGGGACGGATGGATGGACGGATAAATAAAATCAATTTTGAATTTTAAAGACTTGTTGCTGCATATACCTGGATTTTGCGAATTAGAAAAACATTATTGTATTCCAGTGAAAAAGTTCATTTTGTCTTTTAATGATGTATATGAAGATGTTGTTAACAAATGAGAGTTGGATTCAAAATTTTTTTTGCTGATACCATGACACCATGACTGCTTGAATTTCGAACTTTGCAAAACTAGAAAGAAAATTAATACATCTCTCGCTATCAGTGCTTAATTGTAAAAACTAAACATACCCTATGGCCGAGTTTACGTAAATCCAAAGCTCCTACAGCTTAAGCATGAGCACAACTTTTGCCATATTTTGCTTTCATTAAAAAGCGCTTTTATCATATGCTAAGTTTGTTTTTAAAAAAGAAACGTTTGCTTTCATCTTTTCCGAGACTATAAGAATTATCAGAGCAAAAAAAAAAAAAAATAAAAAATATATACTCCTTACACAAACGCTTTTCCTAACAGTTGACTATAAATTTACAGACATCGAAATCAATTTTGATGGAAACAAGAGTTTTGAAGCCTCTAGCCACATGCTATGGGATAAACAATCCTTATTGATCTAATCTTCTTTTGTATATTTTGTATATAAAGGAAGAGAAAAAAAATAATTAACGACGAGCGAGTCAATAATTGATCATTTCCTTGCATAAATATATGAAGTTCGTACTTTCCAGAGCCGAAATGACTTACCACTGAGGGTGTTTTCAAGAAACTTTTGAAAACTTTATGCAAATAACAAATCAGAGTTCGTAGAGTTTCGTTCGTTCTATCCTCCTTAAAAGCCAATGATATCAGTGTGCTTCCAAATACTTCGATTGCTTTTGCCTTGAAAGTTTATAAAATCGATTGTTGTTTATCGGCGAACTAGAAAGCATAAATTCGTCACTTACCTGCCTCACTAGGCGAGTGAAAAACATTGCCCGTGTCAAGTTAATGTTTGCGGTCTTAAATCTTGGTGCTATAGAGCACAGTACTTAGTAGGTAAAGGCATGGAAATCACTAATTAAGATAAAGCATCCACTAGACTGTGGTCACATCCTTATGCCTTTCTCCGGGTTCTCTTCAGAGTGACAGTCATCGTGTTACGCTTACAGAGCAAATCTCTTGAATAATTAGTTATATAGAAAAAAAAAAAAAACCTGGAAAATGTAAAAATGTGACAATGAAATCCTCTTTGTCTTTTTTAAATGTACCAGGTCGGATTATATTTTGCATCCGCCTGAATGGCCGAGTGGGCAAAGGATCTCAACTAACAACACAACGCTTGTAGATTCAATCTCAAGTCCGGTAGATATTTCAATAAAACCGACAGTCTTAGATGCTAGTGCAACATAAAAATCTATGCTATTACGCTGTTAAGTTGAAACTTCGTTCCGAACATAATTAAGAAAAATTGAAAATTCACGATCGCAATAATAGAATCGCAAATGTGGAGTGTCAGTAACTCTGATTGATCAAAATGTTTAAAGTTATAAACCATAGAAAGTAAATGACATATGTGACTGAGCAATTTTTGCAATCTTCTTATCCACGCGTTACAAATGGTTGACACGATGGAAAATACATTCCCTTTTTAATGATAAATTATGCTGCAAAGATGAATTTCTGATTAATTTTCATGTTTTTGTGTTTTTAATCATGAAAAACGTAATCAAAAAGAAAATTTCATTTACGTTAACATATTGCAAAAAACAAAAAAAAATGAAAATAAAAATAAAAAAATTGAGGCCAATTCAAATACAACCAGAGTTGCTTTTTTTATTTCATTTGTAACGAAAGCCCTTTAAGGCTCGCATTGAATCAATGCTTGTGGAATATACTTAAATGCGCTGAATGATATCATGCAACATAAAATGTATACATATATATATATATATATATAAATATACTTAATATTTATGTGTATATTATATATGATATTCTACATATGTACAATTATAAACATATGTATTTGTACAATGTAATTTGTAAGCGAAATATTTAGTGGCATTTTTTTACCAAAATTCAAAAAGTTTTTCCCCCTTATTTTTAAGGAACTTAGTCAAGCCCAACAAGTACCATTTAAATGTACGAACGTTTTCCATTTTCTGATGAAATCGTTAGTCAGACATCTTTTCAAATCAGTTTTCTGTAAATACAAAGTATTACCTTACGATGCTTCTATCTGGGCTTTGTCTCTGCCTTGACTCATGATTTTTTCGCACACTATGTTATATACGCACGAACCCTCAAAGCCAAGGCCATTCTCTCTCTTTCTTATTTCCGAACTTCCCACGAGTCATTTGCGCACTGTTGATTTTAATAGAGAGTCTTTTAATGGTAAATAAAAAAAAACAATGTTTTTTAAAAGCCTGCGATGCTTGATTCTCTAAAATATAACGAATTTCTTGATTATTTTGGCTCACTTTTAAAAGCCAATGACTTTCGACGAATCTTTCGAATGGGCAGGGCATTAATTATCTATAGGCCACCGTCTTACAAACTGTTCCGAAAATGGCTTGAAGGGATTAGTATCACTAAAGGTAATTCAACTCTAAAGCTATTTCTATGCATATAAAGCCACGAATTTTTTGCTTTGCATTAGCTGTATAGCTGTATAGAGATCTTCGTGTGCATGGTTACGTTTCGGTTATAAACCTCGTTTTTTCCCATTTGGCTACTGTATCTATAATGTTTGCCGGAAATTCAAGATACTTGTTTGTCCTAGTAATGCATCACTAAAAAGCTGCCATCATCGAAATGGAACGTAACACAACATAACACAATACAATATATAATACTATGTGACAGTGCGAGTACACATTGATTGTGGTCTTCTATGCTTTCATATTATATTCTTTTCTTTTTTTTTTCCTTTATAATTTTTCTTGCATTTATTTCTTTTTTTTATAATAAACAGATTATTTCAGAGAATAGAAATTTGGTTGGATAAATATAATAAAATTATTTGATGCCAAAAGTGAAAACTTGACGAGAGCTAATATCTGAAAAGGAGCACACAAATAATGCAAGAAATTCTTAAAAGGATTTAAAGTAATTTGGAATTTATTACATTTAATGACGAATACTCTCTAAAGATGGTTTAGACTACGCACAAAATACTGCAAGGTCTTTTTACTAATTTATTATATAATTTTGAAAGAATTTTTATATAGGTTAGCGTAAGCTTTTCAAATAAATCGCTTTATCCTTTGATCTGCTTTCGTCAGAGGTCATGCAAAATTAAAAATTTGCCGCAAAATGTGTTAATGATCCAAAGATACATAGCATTGTCGAGACATTCGAAGGAATAATGTGGATCTCTATCCAGTTTTGGTGGCTTTGAAAAGTTAATAGTTTTCACTGCGCTGACGGCGACGACAACCTCGCCATGGAGACGACACTGACACTGTCCGGGTTCGTCTGTTTTCAGACTATCCCGACTGGGACATCAGCTACTATGAATATTCAAAATTATTGACAAAATTATTGAAGGGACGAGGGAATTAGTGATGTGAGTAGGTGTTGACTGCTTTGGTTTGATATGTGTCGCTTGTACATTAGTATCCATAACTGGAAAAGTTAAACGGCAATCCAGGATATATGGATAATCCGAATGCAAGATTATGCAAAAATTTGCCCACGTAATGCCGCTAATCCTAATGCCATATAATCAACAAACTATTGCATTCACGAGAGCCAAAGTGCTCGATTCGTAACTTAGTCCTATGCACCAAGAATAGACGTGGACGTTTCAATGTGTAAGGAATAACTGCGTTGAAGCAATGTTCATTCGCATGGGCGAGAATGGAAATATGAATTTTTGAATGCGTGTAGAAGTTCGGAGCGTTAATGAACAATTTGATCGAGTCTCACGCGCAAAATATAGCCTTTTGCTCGCTTGCCGGATTTCGGTGTGGAAACGACAGAAAACCTGACCGCTCGTGCTTGTGGTTACCTCCCTTGCGGGGTCATTAAATATTTTGAGGCGCAGGCAATCTTCGCCTTGCCCAGAGGGGACAATTTAGACCACATCTGGTACTCCAGCTTTGGCATAGGACCTCGCAGATGCAGGATTATCGTGCAAAGTGGAGGGCGCCGATAATCGAACTTAAATTACCTTGGGTTTCGTCTGATAAGTTGACAAGACAACGTATAACCGTTGAATTTCAAATTCTAAAGCATTTGCTCGTATTGCGCTTACTCCCGACGATGGGAACAGATCACGAAAAGATCTTCGGGAGCATCGAAAGTCGTCTACTTACAGCACTAACCACTATGGAGGACTTAACAAAGATCTGCGAAGTTATTGAAGTCGCGAGGGCAGTAATAGTGGGATTGAGTGGTTGGCATTGCAGGATCGATACCTGCTCCATGTGTATTTGAAATCCATGAACGAATAGTTCGATGACCGAGGATGGTCACGGATGTATAGACAATCCAGATGCAAGAGAACCTATCTATCTACCGCAGGGACCCTAAATAATTAGAAGTGCTAAATAGGCTTCGCCTTACCTAAAGGAGAGGGTGTGGACCTTGTTCAAACTTTCTTATATAGTAGTCGTTCTTTGTTATAGGCATTTTAAGTGACGCAGGATTGTCTTGCAAACTGGTGGAGCACTATCGCTTGCATATAACTTGTAATGCAATGCGTTTCGTCTAATAAAACCATACAAGTGGGTCCAGGCGTAAGCTTTAAAGATTATCTATTCGCATTACGCCAGATTACAATCATACTACATCAGTCGATCCGAGAAAAAGGTACAGCGGAGTCTAGTTCTTATTATAGTTCACATTGCATGAGATACTGGCTCTAAAATCTTGACTCTATAAGTAGGATATCTAACGCAAATCCAGTTGCGTACGCTAATGTGGCACAACAGCATTCAGTGTTATAATCGAACAAAATCATTTGCACTCTTATACTCGCCAAACAAAATTTATAAAAAGGATTTCCGAAAAAAAGTAAACGATTAAACGTGAAACACTAACGATCAACATTGCGAGCGATAGTTTTCCGTTTTGTGCGAATATACTTCCGCTGGGCCAATTGAATGATGATAAGGGATGCTTGGCATTGCTTTAGAATAAGAGAGAACACTTCTTTTGCTTGTAAAATTTGAAAATTCCTGCTATGTACGAACTTACTCTCTCCGACTGAGACTAGAAAACGCATACTATATTTTTTAAAAATAAAAAGCTTATGATTTATAGGACGTTAATGTGAAGCTTTTTTGAAGCCATGAGCCTTAACTCGGAGTTGTCTCTACTTAGGCTGTTCGTCTTGCGTCTCAGTCCCAATCTTATTGGTTTCATGACCTAAATGGGTCCTCATGTTAGTCCCCTACGCGCATGATTACGGATTTCTTAACTTACGTCTATTCAGCATGACGGCTCTCTCTCAAGAGAGAGAGAGAGAGAGAGAGAGAGAGAGAGAGAGAGAGAGAGAGAGTGAGAGAGAGAGAGAGAGAGAGAGAGAGAGAGAGAGAGAGAGAGCGATATGTACATGCGAAAAGTGCATATAAAGAGAGTAAATATTTTTAAAAAGATTATAAAGATAATTTAAGTTAATATGTATGTGTATACTTATATGCAAACATATGCATTTAAGCTCATACAATATAAAGTTCAATAATAATAATAACAAAAAAAAAAAAAATAACATAACATAATATAACATAACAAATAAAACATATATATATATATATAGAGAATCTATGAAAACGGAAGTGTGGGATCGAAACGACCCAGGGACTTCGGCCGTCACATATTTACTGTTTCTTCAAAAGTAGTTTCTTCAAAACTAATTTAATAAACTTATTGTGCAGCAGACACATTACTCACCGTGCACTAGAATTTGTAAGCAAATTATGCTCGAAAATGAAAGTGACTTTGCTAAGTATCATCTTCCTTTCCTTTTTTATATCGTACTTGAGAATATTTTTCTCTTATAACTTACCTGACATATGTAAATATCTGTTTAAATACAAACAAAATAAGAGAAAAAGTTTTTTCTTAAATGGCTCAATAAATAACTATAGGTTGCCTGTCGGAAGATAATATGCATAATAGGCACACACCTATACACACACACACACACACACACACACACACACATCAAGGATTCATTTCTTTTGCTACAAAATGCAGCATAACATTACACTAAAAATTCCTTTTATGTTTCTTTACATACGAATATTAAGTACGTTAAAAGAAAAGAAACGCAAAGAAGGAAAAAAAAACATAAATGCAAGAACATTGCTAAAAACATTTTCAGGAGCGTTTGCTTTTTTCTCGTTTTCTTTCTCTTTTTTTTTTTCTTTTCAAACAAACAATAAGAAAATAATGCATAAATCCTTCCTTTTTTTATAGAATTGTTCATCCATTCAGCTATGTTTATATGTTTTTCTGTTGTGCTGTGTGTTGTGTAGATTTAGTAAATTTATTGTATCGTTGGACTCACACATAATTTCACTGAGTTGCAGTTCAGCAGGCGCTTGGAATGTACGAGCACTTTTATTGCCTCTGTTTGAGTGTGTTTGAGTGCGCGCGTGTGTGTGTGTGTGTGTGTGTTATATATTCTTAACTTGTATTCTCTCGTATACCACTGCAATGCGTAGCAAAGATATAGTAGTTTTATGTACATGTATAAGTATATATGTATATGTGTATGCCTTTGTCGTGCAAACTAAAAGCCTAAAATGTGACATTTTTAATCCAGCCGCTATGTTTTTGGGGAAAATTTATGCTCACTAGTCTAAATAAAGACACCGCTAAATTGTTCCGCTTTATACCTTTTCTTGTTTACCAGTCACTTCATTTAAAAGTAGACAAACCGAAAGAGAAAGAAGCAGAAAACGCTGCCATAGTTATATTTATGTTAAATTAATATTTACACTTGCAGTTGTATTGTTGCGCGTACATACACTGCTCTAGGATTATGAATGAAAAGTGTTAATAGTAAGCAAAAAAAAAAAAAAAAAAAAAAAAGAAGAAGAAAATCGTTCAACTACTAACGACAACAGACCATAAAACTCATTTATGCGAAAATCTTTGCTTAACATTTTTCGCAAAAAAAACAAAAAAAAAGCCAACGTAATATTGTTTTCTCAGCCCTTTAGTAAAAATATCTGCAACGGAGAAAAAGATTATTAAAAATTTAAATACCTACTTGTTATACGTTATATCATGATATACTTCATGCAATCCGTCTCTTGTAAATAAGTTTCGTTCTCTTTCACTTACCGTTACGTTCACAGTGAGCAGCTTGGTACAGTACTTCGGGAAGGAATTACGAAAACGCTATGTGAGCTCTTATGACTTCATCTACGACATCGTATTTTCTTGTAACGTGGCAAAGTGATATTGTATAGGTTGAACAAGCCGATGACTGACAGGCTTTCATATAACAGATACGCAAAACGGTTGTGGGGCGAAATTTTCTACGAAAAAACCGCAAATTTATTTTATTCAAAGTAAAGTCATTTGCTAACTTCGTATTTCTTTGATCTTATGAACTCCGTGCCGAGGCAATGTCTGGTCTTTTGAGACTATCCATAAAGGGGCCCTCATTTTGCATATCACTGCAAGAATCGTAGTGAGTGTTGAGATCGTTTTTTCCCATAATCCAATAGAAATTGCCTATTGTAGGGTATTGTAGGGCTTTAACTCAACTCAACTTATTGAACGCATCCAAAAGCTAAATCAAAGCAATATTGCGCAACTCTTTGAGGAAGTACTCTCAGATAAGAGACTTTGAAATGTGTCCACAAACGGATCAACGCGATCTCTTAAAAACCCGGCAAGCGAAAGACTTACGTGTACATCATCCCCTCTATTCTCAATTTGTCAAGTGAAATTCAAAAAAATCGCTGCACTCTATACAAGGACAGTTGTTATCCTTAATTTTTATGCGTCCCTTTATAGTCAATGTGTAGACCACCTCTCATCTCCTTCTATTTCTTCTTCTTGACAGTCGCATTTCTTGTCCTTGCTGCGCTCTGTAGGCCTCTAAGCTATTATCTCCACTGCATTTGAGAGTAAAGTTCACTTTTTGATCAAGTATTCAAAAAAGCTGTGGGTTTGTTGGACTGATTTGCCAGAAAGAATAAGAGATATACAAGGTTCAATAAAAAATAAAAAATATTTTCTTTTTTAATTGAGCAGCTACTCTGGGAAAATCACATGAGGGTGCACTGATCAAGAAGAGTTATAGGGTATAGGTTATACAAGGGAATAGTATTTTCATGCGTTCAACTTGGAACCTCACACGTTAGGAACAGCGGTAAAGATCGTGAACGAAACGAGGAGTTTCGGTGGTCTTTTAAGCTCTGTAAGGCAAAGCGAGGTCGAGGGGATCGTAACCTAGATCAGAAGGCCCAATAGTAGTAAAGAGAGTTAATTCCAGTTCTTACCTCGGAAGCTTTCTGCCTATAAGTACAACCCAAGTAATGCCAATGCTTCAGAGTATCAAAACTATTGAGCACAGAGTGAGGACCAAAATCGTGCCGTACTGTGATGCGATACATGAATTAAGAACAGGCTTAATATTGCATTCCATCAATACGACAACTTTCGTTCCGGACGGTATGGACAGAATTAAAATGGCAAGGCAGAGCCCACTTATAGGATTCACACGACCAATGCTTAATTCCATAATCGTGGCAAAAGAAGATTTCCGCCCATTTTTGCTGCTGATCACCATAGAGTATAGATGTGTTGGAAATTGAAATAAAAATTAATTAAAAAATAATTAAAGCAAACATAATTGAATTACATGTTCCGTCAAGCAACTATATGAAGGATTACAAGTATTATGATCATTAAGAAACGAAAAAATCTCACAAGAAAAAGAAATAAAAAAATTCCGCATGCAATAGAGGCCACTTTTACGACCATGGGAGAAATCCGTTTTAGAAAAACTATATGATATGCCCGAGAGTATACCTCAGCCAAATTGGTCCTTATAACGCTATTGTGTGTGATATGAAAAGTGAATGGGTCAGAACAATTGCAGACGTCAGCGTTGTTAGCTTACATTGCTTAGCGAGCAACATCTTAACTTTTTGGCATTCTCAAGTTTAAATAAAGCAAGTTTTGGAGATGTTGTACGAAAAAACACAATAAGATCTACTGCTTTATCGCTGTTGTTGCCGAAGGAAAACCCAGAGGGTATAATAGAGCTATGAATGTCATAACTTATATTAAGCATGAAATATACGAATTATTGTATGACTTTCGGTAGTGATTTTTTTTTAAAGTATAAAAAAAATATTCTTAAGCAGATATAAAATTTTCACAAAAATACAAAAATAAGTCGTAGTTCTTACTCCAAAAACTAGATCGCGCCTGCATGCTTATTAGTGATGCAAATAGATCTGCAAGCCGTCTTGTGATATTTGTTTAACACATAGAGTAGACTATTCTAGGCTTGCGTGTTCCTTCATTAAAGACAGAAAGCAATTTTCCCATCCATTGCAAAGTTTTCATGTAACTCTCACCTACGATTCAAAGATATATTTAGCTTTCTGGAAGTGAATTTACTTATTTTTTATTCGTCCTTTGTTTTTATACCAATAGCTGAAGGATGAGGCGGTTAATTTTTTCAAAATGTTTGCAAAACCCGAACGAATCGCTTCAGAGACCCCATACAGTATATATATTCTTGATAAGCATCAAATTCTGAATCAGTTTAAGCATGTCCGTCTAGGCGATGTATGTCTTAAACATTCTTATATTTGGAAAAAGCATTGGAAATTCTTTCGCTAAGGTTGGTATTTGCAAATAATCCAAATCGGTCGAAAGACATCCCTGCAGTAAGTTATAAACTGCGTTTTTCAAAAGGAATTAAAAAATTGGTTTCTTTGCTCATAGCTTTAGCGGATGAATGCATGGAAACTTGATTGTAATTTCACTGTAGTACCTCAATAAAAATACCAAAAATTGGCCACGCCTAGTAGTGTGTTATAAATTAATTCGTTTTTCAAAACTTTTGTTACGAAGGAAGGTTCATTACCCCCGTAAGGTATATAAATTCTTTCCCAGCTTCCAACTCTGACTGCACCCAAGCATGTCCTTGCATTTATCTGTTCATCTGTCTGCCATCGCAGCTGTGTAGTATCTACGCTAAACATTCTCCCATTCCCAAAAATGAAGATATCGCAAAAGAATTTGAAAGTGACCGAAACTTGTCAAATAACACGACCACAACGCCCACGTCTATACAACCACACTGTGAACATATTTGTTCTCTGCGGTTTTTGCTTGTCATTCATTGAGTAGAATAGCTCTTTTCCTCTTTTTTAGAATCACGGTTAATGGGCATAATATATTCGGTCACGACCGAATATAATTTTCTTGTTTGTTTATTCTTATTGTAATCAAGAAAATTTTAATTTAATATTTTCTGTTATAACATTTAAAACTTAAAACATTTGTTTACGTCTTTCCCTGCGTTAAGAGAATTCTTCGTTTAATTGCAAACGGATGGTTATGTCAGATTTGTTACACCGTTTAATATCCTCGATCGCAAAGTCATTATTTACGATTCAACGCCAATTCACTAGAAATTCTCATGTATTCATATTTTGAAATTGACCGAGTATTTAGTAAAATATATTGACGCAAGCAAAAATACTTGAAACGGCCAATTGAACTCATTGCTACCAATTACTATGCTGGACTATGGCCCACCGTTAAATATATAAATATTAATATAACGATTTTTGAAAATAGATTACAACAGCGTTTGTCCCGGGGTCAAAATAGGTCAGTGTCTCAAATATCATCAAAATATCGGAGATTGTATACTGAACAAATGAAAACAAGGTGCACAGACGGACATCTGAATTGATTGATATAACAAAAGTTGGAGCTATCTCTCGTCCTCAGGGCTATTCTGTATATCCGCACAAACTTGATATGCCTTTGGTATAAAAAACAGAAAAGAGAATCGTAACCAATGCTTGGGTAACTTATCAAATGTTCTTAATTTATAATATGGTATGCAAATCGTTCTAAAAGTCCTCTTGTCAGATGTCCTTTTCACTTTTAATCTGGCAAAAATGTAGTGCACATCAAAATTTCGGGTTAAATTACAACAATGTATTTTATGTGTACTCTGGGACTACTAGAAGAAGCATTCATGCGAATTGTTGGCAATATTTCCCATGGCAAACAATATATGATCGAAAGTCCGCTGCAGAGACCGACAGAGCGGATACCATTATTCTGCTATTTCTTTGTCCGTCCATTTATATTTGATTAACATGTTTTAGCATTTCACAAAGCTTTAAAAAGTGAGCAACAAGGGTGAACTTTTACGCGGGCCTCCTAAGGTCAAATGGTTAGATTGAGCTTGAAATTACAAGCACGTCCTTAATTGGTAAAATACTGACAACAATCTTTCGAATTTTACACATCCTTCCTCAGTAAGCTTCAACTGGGAGTAGATAACTTAATATGATTTCAATTTTTATTGAATTATGTAAGAGCTAGGGATTCAAACGGCTCGTGATACAACTAAGTACAAAATGCAGGGCGTCTAGGATTTGCATTGAAATTCATGCACAGTTTCTGAAACTTGTTTGTTTTTTATACATCTTTTTTTTTCTATTTTTTTTTATATTTTTTTTACTTTCTTGCATTCTATTTTATCTTTACAACTATGGAAGAGAGTCATAAAAAAATCTGTAAGATTACGAAAAGAACAATTGTTTCCAGAAAGTTTTTAATTCTTTTAAAGTTTTGCTTTGTTTGTTATATGTGCCTTCTTATTCTTCCTCTTTTTCTTCTTGTTCCTAAATTAGACACATGCTTGTTTAATACTTTTTACAGAGTTACAGAGGTATATAGCAGCAAAAGAGAATCATTTATTAAAGCAAAATTCGTCTTTCCTCTCCACACTTCCTCAGTCTTAAGCAAAAATATTAGGTTATCTAAGAAATATTATCGCACCAGACTTAAATTCAAGTAAGTATTACATCCATAATTGCATACATGTGGTCAATTGACACTATTTAATATTGGTTCTGTAATTAGGCTCAATTTTTTTTAAAACAAAGAAAATGGTTCAAAAATTACTTCTGCGAATTTTCTGATGAAAGCTTCTATGGTTTCAATTGCTTCGTTTCAATAGAAGAATCTATTTAAAAATCTATTCAGATCGAATACAACTTTTTAGAAAATTCATTAACGACCCTTGCACGTGAAAATGTTTTTAAGCTTCCTTCGTTTAAGCTTACTTCACAATGAAAGTAGGCTTACAATGTAACGTCGAGAATATATTTTGCAAAAATTTACGATTTTCTAAGAAGTGAAGTTCAACGATATGGTTAGGGATGTGTGTCAGGAAGATTATGCCGGAACCAAGTGTTTGAAGGCAACTAGAAATCCTGTATTAACGAATGACTCTAGTGGCTGGATAGTATTGGCAAGCATATAAAGTTAGCCTCCCAGTTGGGGAATTTGAAGAAATTGATTAATAAAAACTTTTGCCACCTAACCTGAATAAGGCGAATAGTTTTAAGGGCAAAGGATTGGCCTTGGTGGACGAATCTGTTGGTGCCGTAACAGAAAACAATTAAGCAAGCTCATTAGAGCAAGCGAATAGATTTGTTTGAGATGCTATTCAATTCTGTTGAGATTAGTGCAGGTAAGCATAAGCGAAATAAGTTACAATCTCAGCTTCTTGGAGAAAAATGGCTCAGAAAAATATAAGCAACCAAAGAAAAACTAGAACTAGATCAGTTTGATAAAGCATTTGCCGTAAGTGCCATAAGAATGCGCTTAAAAGTGTTGCAAGCTTTTTGTGAAAAGATGCCCAATGTTTGTTATACTATGGAGCAAATCTTTTTGTTGTTGGCGATTTTGTTTCAGAAGAAATTTTTTTTTTTTCGCATATTTAAATTAAAATATTTCTGAAATAAATGAAAACATTATAGTGGGACGCCGTCAATCATTAACTACCCTGCACCGCTCCGATTAATACAGATGTTTGTATGACGACTTGGCAAAACAAGGTTCAATTTATATGCGGAAGTAGTCGCGAAAGTGGTTCGATCCAAACCATTTTCAATAGCGGTCGTATTTGGCTCAAACCATGCCTGTGTAGCAAATTTCATCAAAATATCTCAAAAACTGCAACATTTGGGTTGGAACAGTAAAAAAAGACATACAGTCAGTCGGACAGACAAGTTTAATAAGAGGTCGCTCTATCTTACGTGTTGCATACGACCGCTCAAATTTAATGTACACTTGCATAACATGTGAGCCACAATATAAAAAAAACGAAAACCTATTGGTTCCCAAAGGGAACTATGCAACATTGTAGCTGTGAAGGTTAAATAAATAAAACCAAACTATGCAAACCTAAAAGTCTCAGTAAAATAATTCTCGAGCAAAAATAAAATAATTTTTAAATAAAAGATCCAGCATTTCCCATTTTCTTAACTCATTCATTCCATTCACAAGTCATATTGCCAAAGGATCTACCTGATTACTCAGTCTGAGCAGATGTCTTGATGAAAGGTCTTGAATTAGGCAGTTATGGACTGATGTTATAGATGTATTTTAATGTTAGGATTACTGGCTACAATTGCATCCCAGAGGTTTGGAGCCCTGGTTTCGATAGGTT
The DNA here is from genome assembly GCF_014805625.2 of Glossina fuscipes. Taxonomy (NCBI): domain Eukaryota; kingdom Metazoa; phylum Arthropoda; class Insecta; order Diptera; family Glossinidae; genus Glossina; species Glossina fuscipes. The sequence continues at coordinate 15,120,581 of NW_023998423.1, read as the reverse complement.
AAGGGAATAAAAGGCATTTATTGTCTCCTACTTTGCTTATTTTTGCTACAGAAGTTTATGTGGACGTACGCCACATCGCTCAAGAGTTTCAGATAGACCCAACTTTAATTATACTGATCGATTCAAAATCACTTTCTGACTGAATCTAAGTTTGTTTATCAGGTCGCAAATTTTGCGTTATTTTGGTGGACTAATATCCTTTGACGTACAGATGAACTCTACCCAAAATGGCTCGGCTCGGTCCACTTTTCAACCTCCTCATCCTAATGTCAAACCTTATTTTGAAATGTCATTATAGGGAAAAAATTTCAAATTTCAAAATTTTTCAATAAAGGTCGCTGAATATATAGTACTTTGACATTCCACATTGATGGGACAAATTTTATTGGACGGACAATGTTTGGAACTCCTCCTCATATAACCGTTTCTATGTACGTCGAATCTGTACATAATGAAAATAATAGTAAATTGACAAAGAAATCGATCTTAACAAATTTGGACCACATAGGTATATTTTTTATACCAACGCGTGTAAGAATTCTCAAATGCAAATGCTTATATGTCAAAAAGGGCTACTTCTTATTATTTTACGATGAACATTTACTCATGACAGTAATTTGACATAAAAATAAGATAAACCAAATCTAAACAACATGGGTCTATTTCTTGGATCCAACTCCATATACAATTTCTCATGAACTGCAAGCCCTTCAGCAAAAGGTTTAATTTTCATTATTTTAAAATCGAAATGAGTCCATTTAAACCGTAGAAGTCTACTTTTTAGGTCCTAGTACATATAGAGGTTACCATGAAAGGCACGCCGTTATAAGGAATTTCTGGTTTTTGGGGAAGTAATTAAGTAAAATAAGCTAAATTCTGATTATGTCATTTGCTGTTCTGGACTTGTTCTAATATGCGGGCTTTCATGAAAACTATGCCTTTGCATAAAGATAATATGTTATAACTGTGTACTAGACGAGAGGTGTAGGGCCTTGTCCGACTATGATGTTCGTATTTGATTTTGCGCTTACTTCGAGCTTCTATATGATTTCATTTTGTACTTTGAATATGATATTTCAATGTCAATCTTTGGTCAATGCGTAAACAAATATCTTTTACACGTTTTTTGATAGGGACGTTGTTGTCGTTCAAAAATAGTGAGGGACAAAAATCTTTATTTACAGCGAACATAAGATGCGTAAGTTTTTCAACATTTGTTTAAACATTTCAATTATTCAGCCAAAGCGAAATTTGCTTGAGATCAATGTGTAATTCATAGGAAACATTCATGGAATCATTAGGTTACAATAGGATTGTTGGCTGTGTCGGAAGAGCCCGAGTTGTAGAATCTATAAAAGTCAAAGCAGAAAAGACTCACAAAACCAAGGAGACTCAATGAGACGTTCAATGACGTCGAACAAAAGCGGCCACGTGTTACGCCACCAAGGAGAGCTGTTGCAAGCAACAGCTGTTAAATAAATGGTTGTGAAAAATTCATCTAAATAATACCAGAGACAACCGAATAGCAAGACCTCCCAACAACAGTAGTAACCTTCAGTAAACATCGAGAATGTGGTATAGCTTACTAAAGTTTACTGAAGTTTATTAAGAAGTTTTTTTAGCGAACATTTGGATTTCAATGTCGACCAACTTTTTAGGTTTTTTTTCGCACATACACACTTACATGTACATCATAATACATTTGCACTTAAAAACTAATCACTTTTGCTTTGTTAACGAGCAAGCAATCAAACCACTGCTAATTAAAAGCGCTACTATTGCTGGTGATAACAGAACACCTAGAATTCCTGAGCCTTTCCTGGTTTGCATTTTGAACAAAGTGTTGAGACATCTTGCCTTTTACTTGTTTAGTAGCTATGATATTTTCGAGCCCAACGTGAAGCGTTCGTATATCTTCATTTTCTTGATGTTATTCAACTTTTGTTTAAGCGGAATAGAAGAATGAAAGAATATTAAAATTCGCCCTGTCTCTTCCCTCTTTTCTCTTCTTTTTTAAGTTTAGTGGGTTTTACAAAGTTACTCGTAACAAGACGGCAGACTTTTACTCGATTTTTCCATCTTTTTGCGCAGCTTGTGGTGTGTCTTCATTACGAATTGTCTTATAAGCTTTCGAAGAAATGAATTCTCTGAAGATCAGTTAACATGCTCTCCGGGAAAAGTAGAAACATAAAAATACTGACTGTTGTAGCGAATTGTTTTCTACGCTTCAGAAGAAAGAGCTTACCGTGTAACATACTTTTCGACTACACGATTAAGGAAAGCGAAGGACGCATAAAACATCACCTGTGGTGTAATGGTAGGGAACATACGCAGTTAGTTGACATAGGCCCACCTTTAACCGACCGATTTAAAACTATTTTCGGAACCATTTTCTCAATCGATATAAGCCTCTTTGTCCGCCATGGTTTCTTGTTTTTCACCCGCTAGTCAAAATTGTTGAGATATTATGATGAAGTTTGGTACAGCCTTATGTTGCGACCCAAAGGCGAACACTTTTGAAAATGGTATTGTTCGGGGCACATTACCAACCATTTCCCATATACCGCCTCATTTGGAAAAGTCGATATTTGGATAACTTTAGGGGGATTTAAGGTAATCAGTCGTGGGCCTTACCCCACTATTACGTCACTTGCTTCCTGCTAACTTTGTAATATAAACACAAAATTGAGCGGAGATCGTTACTAATTGTGATCAATAGCGTGTAAGTGATTTAGATAACATACTTGACATGAGCTTATGTACGAAAGAGAGACGAAATAGTAAGTTTTTAATTGTTGCGATAAATTTTTCAGTTATCTTTCGCAACAATAGATTATCCAGAACTCAAATCAGACAGAAGAGACAAGTAACTAAGTTATTACAAACTTTTCATGCTATCGTTGTAATGTCATTTTAAGTTCATTGTTTATAGGTTATATCGCGAAGCAAAAGTATCTCACTCTTAAATTAATGAATTCGTACGTAACCGCATTGCTCTTTAAAAGAATTCAATCAACTCTAACTAGCGATTTAATCCAATTAAATGAGAGAAGTTTTGAATGTTTCTTGATATTTTACTCTGAAAGTCTCACAACCCCACGTACACATGTTTATGTTAAAAAATTTCATTCCCTTTTTCTTTTTCATTTAATGTAAAAATTCCATTTCGCTTATTGTTTGTGTTTATGGTCTGCTAAGTGATTGCGTGTAATTTGTTACTTAACTTTTTGACGTGTCGCACATCTTAATGTTAACCCACATACATATAAACATACATGCATACATGCACATGAGTATATTAATGGACCACCCTAATACTAAGACGTGTCATTTGAGGATGATGCATAAAACATGTATGACATGCTGTCACTTACTAGACTAGTAGAAGAGAAGGTCAATATTATGTAATGGAACGAACTGGTGAATGAATGAACGAATGAATGAATGAATGAATGCTTGAATAAAACATATGCTTATGTCAAATATTAAATATTATTAAAAGACAAACGTAAAAGTATGAGATAACATAAACCTACGCATATACATGCATGCTTGCATGCATGCATACGCATATATATATATATATATATATATGTACATGCATAATGTTAACATATGCATATGCATGTCAGTAAAGTGATGTAATTTATAGCCTAAAGGCCCAATAAATAAATAAATAAATGTCTTAATTATGAATTTAAATGTTTTTATCTGCATTTTGCATAAATATCAAATCATTTGTATTGCTGTTGTCATTGCCATTGTCATTTCATTATTATTATTTTTTATTATTTATTAATGTATTCATTGATACGAATTTGGAAACATTACACATAAGATATTTCGAAATTTAATAGCGGACAAATTTGCACAGACATGTGGTTTCCCAAACATCCGCACATAACAGCAACAATCGAATTCCACGTCATAATATTGTCATATCCTCCTTAGGAGAAGCAGTTTTTTTCCAGACAAACCGACGCAGAATGACTGGGAGAATCAATTTCTTCCTTCTTTCAAGTTAGTCAAGTCAAGAGAGTTGAGTATTCTCGATACTCGAAATAAAAGGACTACTAAAGTTAAATAATTAAGTCTATTAATAACTTTTCGACCTTGAAATCCATCATTTTATAAAATCTTTCCTTCATATGCAATTCTCCCGGAATTTTAGTTACGGGAAACTTGGAAATTGATGTTTCTACGTTATAAGCCTGGGTTCTTGATAGATCAAAGCGAAAAGAGATGGATCCCGCCTAGCAGAGTTTAGGGCACTGCTGAGTTATACTTGCCTGAGTTAAACTGAAAAGATACGCAAGTGATTATGTTGGCCTGGAGTGAAAATGCAATAAGCCGTAAAACAGTTAGACAGCGGTTTGCAAGTTTTCGATACCAAACTTCGCCTTCGTCTGCACCTATGCTCGGGGATTTGTCAAGAGATGGTCTCGTGCGTTTGAATTCTTAACTAAAAGCTTATTCATCGCTTTGGTTAGAACAATTCTAGAGTATGCGTTGACAGCTTGGCCCCCAAGTTACGATTGTCATACCGATTTAATTGAGCCTGTTCCGGAAGAATTTCTTAGATTTACTCTACGTGGGCTAGGATGGAGCACTGATTGCACTCTTCCTCCACATGTTAACCGCTTGATATTGATTAAGCTTCCATCGCTTTCAAGGCGAACACTTGCCTTTGGCATTGCCTTTGCGATTAAACTGGTCAGTAGTGTAATCTCGTCAGCAGATTTATTTGGCGAAATTAAGCTTAACATTCTATAGCGTCCGCCAAGTCACTTTATGCCAATTAACTTACCTCTGTCTTCTCTCGCCTGAACTACGAACTTTTTAATCCCTTTCCCCGCCGCTTGTAAAAGCATTAACGATTAATTATCATTTATTTTCATTTTCTGATTTGATTCGCTGAATCAAAAGGTGAATAATCCACTCACCATAATTGTAAAATTAACTATTTTCCAGATAACATCTAGACACTAGGTTGAGTCATGAATAACTTCCACTGTTTTACTTGTGCTCCCTAATTTCTCTAGATGGCTGTTTCCAGTTGATTGTGAGATGATTATCCTTTTGCTACACCTCTGGCAGGTAGGGGTGGCTTTTTCTCCAATATTGTCTTTAGAAGGTTGCCATTAAAGTCGGAATGATCTGATGCTCCTGGTTGTTCGTCGTTAAGGTCGTCTCTCCAGAACGGAATTTTACAAAACAACTTCTAACTGCCCGATCAGTTATCAGACTTTCGCAGTGCACGCTGCTTATATTTTCATCTATCGCCTTAGCGCTATTGCCTTATTTAAATTCTCAAATTGTTACACGTCGTTTATGCACTCTTTCACTTTCCATTTCAGAGGTTAAGAAAAACTGATGAACGAAACATGCACCACATAGAACAGTTCATAGAAGACTAACTGAATTCTCGTCAATATACTGAAAACGAAAACTCGTTTGTTTCGGTGACTTATAGTGGGTAAACGTGAGCAATAGATTCTGTCTGTCTGCATCGGAATTTACTTATGACTCGACGTAATATATGAACAGTGTTGAATATATATGAATGTGTAATGTAAATAACTGCAAGTTTACTGCTTTTCATTATTAGGAATGAATTAGACGCTAGTGGTGACTTAAATTTAACTTACAAGATAAGCTGCTTGTATACCGGGAATGGTTATATAATAAAAACATAACACACAATAAACAACAATTCGGATAGGTACGCCCACCTCTAGCAAAAGCCGCTCAGAAAGTGATCTTTCACTTGGGTTGGGAACTTCTCCACATTACGGATTATTCTCCAAGCCTGTGTCCTTCTGAATGATAGTTGTTCAGATCAGCAGCCCGTCAAAGTCCAAGAAATGCGGAACTCTTTCGATGACTCTTTCGTCTCGAAATCACGAAATTTCTACCGTGATGGCATCCGTAATCTACCCAATGAATGGCAAAAGATCATACATAATAATGATGCATAGTCCGATTACCAAGGTTTTTAACAAACATGTTTTCAATAAATTTGAAGTTTTTTTTTTTAAAAAAAGTCGAGAATTTACATTTGCAGACCTAATATAAATTCCTGCAAATAATTGTTTTATAAATAAATCCCCAAAGCTTTGTATATAAAACTAAGTGATGCGAACTTAACTCACATAGATTCGGATAAAAATGTGTAATCGCAAGGACACATATTACGTAGTAATATAAAATAAATAAAGTTTTTTTGTCTCATTGCTGGTGTATGGGTTTACCGCCAAGGGGAACTATTCTCAGCACGGATCTTTAAATGATTCTCATAAATGTGTGCAAATTGCAAAGCAATGCATTCTATAAATTCTTACTATTGATGATAAGTGCGTGCGGGAGGACTGAACGGATTCTTTTACCAGCTCGTTTAGAGTTACTTTGCTCTATTGGGTCTTGGACAAGGTAAGGGTCTGAGTTCTAAAAAAATTATATTAACTTTTTCGAGAGAAAATCTAAATTATTTATGTTTCGATATCATTAAACAGCAGTTAATTGAGAAACGACGATTCGCAAGCCAAAATTTTGAGGCCTGTAGTGGTAGGCTCAAGCTTTATCGCCAGCATATTTGGCGATAAATTATCCCATTTGGAACAGTGCTCGTCCAAAATCAATGCAGCATCGTCAACTCTTTTTTTCATTTCCTCGCCTTTGCAAACACCTAGTCAAGGCCTTCCCCCGTTCAAAACCTGTTTTCATTGTTGACGTGTTGTAGCTACCGTTTTATCGATTTCAGCGGAAAGCAAGGATGCCTTCCAGTAATTCTGAGCTTTTTCAGGACCGTTCATTGTCGAATAATTTTCCCAATTTGACAGGAACTATGCTTCTGCAGAAAAACACGGCTACCGTTTTTTAGTTTAAAGCTTTCACCGCTGGGAGCACTGCACACACCAGTGCTATTCAAACCAGGCATACTTTTCGTTCATTTTCGCAATCGCACATTGATTGGAGTACTCGATGTGTATAAAATTGATTAGTAATAGATAGACTTCTGACCCTCGCTCAGAGATGTTGCCTGGTGACGGTCACAAAGAAGTGCGGAAAGTAAGCGCGATGCCTTTACTAACTGACGGCGCCAAGGTGTGAAGACTAACTTGGTAGTCTTAGTCTCTCGGCTAAGAGTCAGCCGCAGATGGACGTCTATCCTTTCTAATAAAATTTATTAATCTACCATAAAAATTTTAATATAAAAGGCAGCGCAAGCTGGAGAAATAATAAGAAGATGAGAGGACAGAGTGCGGATATTTTGCATAAAATTGACACACAGCGTTGCAACGTAGATTGCTTGCAACATTTATACCTTAGGAAAAGACTTTTACGCTTAAAAAAAAAAAAAAATTGTAAACAGCCCTTGCAAAGAAAACTGATGAGACGGTCTCCCCAAACTGCTTGGCAATATATTTGGAAAGGAAGCGATACGCAGGCCTTGATAATAAGTACTCTAAAATTACTGCCATGAATAAAGCAAGATAGTCGTATCGAAATCTCTAATGGATGTATTTTGGAAATCTTTAAGACCTCTTATCAATTAATACATCAGCCCCTCACTCCTGGGACTCAGCATAGTCTCCTTCGAGGCATCTTTTTTGAAGCGGTTCGTAAAGGCATCCAAATTACTCTCTAGTTTTCACAATGATCTCATCATTTTATCCAAGTCTTTGCTATCAGAGAGCATCTATTCGAGATTTGCAATCGAGCTATGACGTCAAATTCTGAAATGAGTCCTTCGAGCTTAAGCACCTTTCAAAAATGATATGGATTTTTGTCAGATGCCACAGTTGATACCTGTCTGACAGTGCCGCCAACTCTTCAACGTTATGCTACGTAAGCAAATCATAACTGGTTAAGAGTACATGTGCTGGAGAAGATAACGTGTGAAGTAAATCGCATGTGCCCCTGGAAAGGCAATAATAGGCAGCCGCTAAGCAATTGCACCCATATTCTCGATCAATTTTCATACCGATTTCGTCTTTCTTTTCTCCTGCAGTTTGAAAACATTTAAATAAACGCACATAAATGGGCAAGTGTATGGAAGCGTGTGCGTATACGCCTTTAATTATTATCTAAGTAATATATGTTTTCCCCCATCTTAGCAATATGTGTGCAAATGTAACGCAAGTAAGCTTGCATTAGATGTTTCTTTAGCTTCTTTCCAAGTCATGTGTGCTTATTTGCTATGTAACAACGTGCAGTCATCTTGTAGAAATATCTACTCTTCTTGTTCTCTTGATGTGTGAGTCCTGTAAACTTCAATAACCAAGATCTGACTTAAATTCAAATAATTGAAATAACTTCGTATACACGCGTATGACAATAAATGTTTAGAGTACAGGTTGCTATTATGTCTGCAGGCGTGCATACGCACACATAGACATATAACTTCACGTACCGTGGCATTCGCTTATACAAACATGCGTCCACATATATAATTACAATTATATTAATTGTTGTTGTTTGTGATACATTTATGGAGTGAAAGATTAAATAAATATACACTCAAAAAAAAAAAAGGAATGAAAAATATTTGTAAAAATGTCTTGAAAATGTTCATGACCACTTGGGACTTGTTAAGGGGCAAGATGGGTGCCTTGTGTCCATTAAAAACAGATATCAATTGCCTAACCTGACTTTAAGAGAATGAAGAAGAGTCAGAGTACAAGAGCAAGGCAAGATTATGATTCCAAACGCAGTAACTATCGTAAGATTCTATCAAAAATTGATTACAAAAACAATTTATTTCGAGGGTTTTTTTTTTTTTTGTTTTCTTCCTAAAATCCTTCTTCTCCTTTTCTTCGCTTGCTCCATAATCACATATTTATTTCACTCTCGCAGAGCTTAGATGGTATTTACGGCAATAAAAAGAACACTAAAAAAAATCACAAGTTAAAATTACCTCTTAATCTAGAGCAGGTGTTCTTGATAATAAAATGCGCATTATTTTCATCTTTTTATGTTGTTAAAAGCGTTAAAAAATATGGGTATAATGTTTATACCCCTGCATCACTTTTGGTGCAAACAATTTTGTGCACATTCGCATAGCATCTAAGAAAGCTCAACACGATTCAAAATCATTTTCCGAAACGATTGAACACTGTCTGTCTGTCTATGTACCCGACATTTATTCATGCATTAAACTGTCGGTCTGTCTATGTACCCGACATTTATTCATTCCATTTCAAGTTACAGTTCGGAAATTTGGTTCACTGGCTTCAGAGTGAATTCTTTCAAAAATTGATTAGATTTAACTATATTTACGACCATGCTCCGGTTTGTTTTGAAAAGTTCATTACATAAAAAAAAAACTTGCGAATTTTAATATTTTGTGATTAAAAACACTGAGTAATAAGTAGCAGTTTGCCATATAAGTTGCTTTCAAACATTGGATCGGTAGGGCTGTTTTTTGCTCAACCTTTCCCATAAAATCGTTCCTTCGAAAAGTAATCTTGGCGTAGTCTTTAATAGTTTATCATAAAAAACGTCCCGTAGTAGTAATTTCAAATGAAAATTAAGCTTGCCACTTTCGAACTGGAGGCTGCTCTTTAGGCCCCATATCATCTGAGTTTTCCCATGAGAGGTAAGCCTTTATAAGAAGAGAAGATATAATTTTTAGCATCTAATTTTATCACGAAAGTCATCAAAGAATGATACCAGTCAAAATGGTGTAAGGTATTTCGAGGGCGACTTTCTCCGATTAACATGTTTGTACCTGTTTTTTATAAATTCGTTTTGCAAATGCTGGGTTAACGCGCACAATATCGTGCAAATATTATTTTTTCTTGGTCTTATTAACTCAATTGCGAATATTTGTGTTACACAAATGTAAAGCATTTATATATTTATTGATTTTATTCACTGAATCATTTAAATCTAAGACCAAAAAAGTAAGGCAAACATAACCTGTCCATAGCGCCAGCCTATAACAACTTTATATTTGCATAAATCAGACAATTTTCCCTATCAGTGAACATATCTCAAATACTTATTTCAAATACTTAAGAGAAAAACAAAGACAAAATATAAAAACTCACTTGAATATATATAAAATTTTGTGCAATGCATGCACGATCAATTGCATTCAGCAGTAGACATACATTCACACTTTATATCTGCTAGTATGTGTAAGAGTTAATGTAAATTCTCTTCAACGTTTAGTTGAATAAGATGAGCTCTTAGTTATTTAGTTAAGAAATTAAGTAAAGCTTTTTCTCTTTTATTTTGTCCTATTTTTCATTTATACCTGCAATGTTTGCACAAATTAACCTTGGATAACTTAAAGCTTTTGCTTTTATTATTATTGTCGTTACAATTTAAAATGGAAAGATCTTTGTTATTGCAATTATACGAGAAGATTAACGTAAGCTTTTCTTGCATTTTTTAATCTGAAGACGAAAGCTTTTTCTTTTTCTCTTTCTCTTTCTTTTTTTTTTTTTTTTTGAAAATACGCAAGAAGAGAGAAAGAGGTTTTATTTCTTGTTTTTCAGTGGAAAAAAAATGAGGTTTTTATTTTTTCACAGGTAGCTCTCTAACAATTGAGAATAATGCTCTGATGACACCTGTTGTTTTTCTTTCTTCCTTAAAATATCATTCTTTGGACAATTGATGGCATTGTTTAATAAATACTTACTAATATTCATATTGAGGTGATATTAAGTTGTTCTCAATGTCAGTGTATTAGAATAGAAACTGACCCCAAATGTGGGAAACAAAATATTGAATTTGTGAACTTGTTTTAGTATTTCTTAGAACAAGTAAGAACATGTTGTTATAAGAATCCAGGTAAATAACTTGGAACCTCTTCCTTACATGATGCTATGAAATTGTTCATAAAACTTGTTGTATTTTAGAGATTGCATCTGTTATCCTTAACGTTAATGAGACTGTTTAAGGGCTTGTTGTCCATCAAGAAGGGTTAATGTATACCTTGTCTGGGAGCATTAGGCTCAACCAGGCGTAGTAAGAGTAGAGAAAGTTTTACAATCACTTGGCCCACTAGCAGTTGATGCAAAGAGCGCAACATATCCATTGTCGGTAGATGAATATCGCAACTAAGAGTATCTAATGATCGACTGATAGGAATGTATTTGTTCCAACTTCTACGGATCAATTGTAAAGTTATAATTGCATCAAAATTAGTTTCAATCAGACTAAACTATTTTTCTGCTTTTCTCTAAGTGCATCCTCTAGTGCATGTTGAACATGCTTACTTAATATTTATTATTGTTATGTTTATCATTACATTCACTAAACATTTGGAATTGTTGCCAATCGTTGGTGTCGTGCAGACACAGAGCAGCATATTTCGATATTTTAACAAAACAAAAGGATGTGTATGCTTGTGAGAGATAATTTTCTATGCACTGATTGGCCTCTTTTAGGCCATTATTAACTATGTAGTTTAATAATAACGATGTAAAAATGAAATTTTAATGAAACACAAGAAACCCTGAAAAAGGGAAAAAGCCATATAAAGAGTATGTAAGCAAGCGGTTGTCTGCAGTGAAGGATTTACTATTAATTATATATATATATATATATATATATGTATGTGGAAAAAACATTTCTCTACTTATATACTGATAATAAAAGTTTTTCCTTTTCCTAGAATAAACGTATGCGATAACGTACCACCTGATGGCAACAGCACTATATTATTAGATTGCCACTAAACTAAACTTGTCAGGCTATGAAAGAATTCCGAAAAGCAGAGAAAACACAACAAACAACAAAGTAGACAAATTGGTCTTTTGGGTTCCTTTTTTTTCTTTTTTTCTTTGCATGCGAGAGTTTATTAGTCTGCGTTTGTGTAGCAATTGAGCGATGATGCGAATGCTCTCACGTGTCCATGCCAGACGTACGCTCATACACACAAACACAAACACACACGCATGCATAGATTCAGACACACGCGTTTATATCGTTAAAAATAAAAAAAAATAAAACAAAATAAAAAAATAATAAATAATATAATAATAATAGTAATCTGATGAGTCTCATGTGAGAATCCTGGAAATTTTTAATATGAAATTAGTTAATACATTATGCACGCACGCAACATACGCTGATTATAATAAATAGTCTTATTTTATGATATTAATTACACCTATATATAACAAACAAATTAACATGATAGATAATAAGAGCGCATATACATAAATACATCCGATTGAATTAAAAACAAACAAAAATCTTCAAGTAAACTGCTTTGGCCTTCTATCGTAGGTGCTTGAACATGATTTTAAGTATCTCCCGAGTATAAATGTTTTCAAACTTTTGCTTACAATACATTTTTTTTTTGAAATTTTGTTTACTAGTAAATCATTTACTCACAAAAAAACCAAAAAAAAAATAAAGAAGCAGTTTCCATTCTTTGCGGCTGGCACAAGCGCATTTTAATCATCTCTCCTTATCTTTAAAAAAAAAACTTCAAAAAAAGAGTTTCTAAAATTTAGCGCTGAATATGATGAGACACATGATGATATTCTATAGCGAAGAAAGAATAAAAAAAGCTTTTGCAAGTTGTGCGCTTACGTCGATTTCCAGTTTCCACCTTCGAATTTCGAAAGTGAAATTCATGCTATGTGTATGTAGAGCAAATTTATACACCGCAAACACAAACAAATATATATATAGCGATGCACCTTGCAATTGCTTGTTAAAAAATGAAATAAGCTTCCTGCTGAGAATGGAAACCACAAAAAAAAAAAAAAGAAAGTAAAAAGAGAACGTAAGCAAAGGAGAGAAGAACTTTATTTTTACGATATTAAAATGCGTACAAATTTTATTCTCTCACTCTCCGTATTACATTTTTAACTCTCGCACAGCTTCCGTTTGTAAAATGCAAAGAGCAAGCGAGTGATTATTTTGCTTCTATAATGTGTGCGTAGGCAAACCTTTACACATATGTTCAAAAGTGAACAAACAATTGTACGTATCGTGTGCTTAAATTCCAATGGCTCTCATAGCAGCCCGTACGTAGCTGTTGCTCTGCAGTTTTGAGTGTAACTCTAATGAAATTGCCCATTAGTGTGATTTTAGCTCTGAATCGGTGTTGACACGAAGTTTAAGAGAATGTTTACGCATTATATTAACAAAAATGAAAATGAATTATTCTCACTGAAAAGAAGCAAAAGAAATCTATGTTAAACAACAAATACAGCAGCATTTATGCAAAAATTAAGAAAAAACTCTACTCTACTGCATCTAACGGCTATGAATGCATTTCTAGCTTATTTTGAAACAAAAAATTAGCACATTTTTCTTAATGGATATATAAAATGGAAATGTAAAGCAAAGAATCTGAAGGTTGGTTAGAAATAAACAAATATACATATATGTATGTATGTATGTAAGTATGGAAGCGTATGTGTGTATAAAAGTGTGAGAAAATTTCTCCAAAGAAATGTCATTAAAAAAAAAGAAAAATTCTCGACAACTTTAATTTCTATTCGTCTCGTCTACAAATGAAAATGAGAGAAATTTCTTATCGATTCTAAAGAAAAAAAAAATAAATAAATAAATAAATAAATAAAAATAATTTTTAGAAATATAAAAAAAAAAAGAAGAAGAAGAAATTCAAAATATTTAAAAATTAGAAAATATATGTAATTAAAAATTGGTTAGTGTTTCGTTTTAAACGCGTCTTATAAACAGAGCTATTAATATCGAGTGCTAAACGAATGTACGGGTCAACGGGTTACTGTTTTTTGTTTTTTGTTTTTTTTTTTTAATACTGTCGTGGTCGTAGTTAGTTGATTCGAAAGCATACTATCGGGCGTTAAAATAATAAAAAGAAGAAAAAGTGTTTTACTTACTCAGTTTACTTAAATAAAAGTAATCAGTTCTAAATAAACATTATTAAAAATAAATATAATAATAATAATAATAGTAATAATAATAATAACGTTAAAGCTTTTAATATGTGTCGCTTAAATGTTATTCTTTAGCAGTTAATATCACAGCGCTTTGTATCGGTGTCAATTAGCAGCAGTTGTGATAAGCTGTTCAGTTGTTGAAGGCTAAAGTCCTCGCCCAGCACTTTTTAAACGGATTACTCTTCTCGACAAAAAACAGAAACTATAAATATGTATATATTCTGTGTGCAAGGCGTATGAAATATGTATATATGTTTAAAGCGAGCAATTGTATGTACTTTCACTAAAAACCTCTGCTGAAGAAACTTCAAGCAAAACAATTTTTTATTTTTTTTATATGTGTGTAAAACATGCACATAACATAAACACTAACGCATGGGAAATGCTAAACCATTTTCTATGTATATAAAGGAGAAGAAAGAAAAAAACAACTGTTGGTCGACTTTTTTTAAATGTATGCGTGAGTGAAAAAAACGCTCGTTTAAAAAAATCCTTTCGTGGCTTTTAACAAAAAAAAAAAAAAAAAAATTACGGACTAGCTTTTTTATGGCTTTCAGGCATTCTAATGGTCATTGGCCTGTTGAACGTTGACACAGCCTTAGGCTAAAGGAAAATATAAATAAAAACGCTTTACCGTTGAAAATATTGCTTCAGCTGCCGGCAACAATTTTTCAGCTTAAATGAAATTTTTTGCTTAACACACAAACACTTTCTAAATGAGCAGGCAACTATTTTTCAACTGCTTAGTCAGCAAAGAAAATGCAATAACAACACACGCGTTAGCAATCGCAAGAACAATTGTAAATAAGAAATTTACGTGGACTTGTCCGTCGCCTTCGTCTGTTTATAGGCTGAAATTATAATAAATAATGTTAAGCTTACAAAGAGAATTGAGACGCTCTTAGCGTTTTCCTTTTCATAACCCCTTCAAAAAGGAAAGAAAGAAACAAAAAAAAAAAACAAAAAAAAAAAAAAAAATAGACAAACGACAACAATAGCACTACTACACATACTACAAAGAAAAAGGATCCTTCTTCCTCTCTTCGCTTTCTCGTCTCATACTCCTGCCGGGCCATACCTTCTCTTAGGCTATACAAAGTCTTTTGTCTGCCCTAACTGCATCGTTACTACTTACTTCATATAAGAGCTTAATATCAAACCAGAAAGAAACAAAAAAAAAAAAAAACAAAAAAATAAAAAAATAAGAACGGAACGGAAAAATTTTTTTTTTTTTTTTTTTTTGAATTAAAAAGAAAAGCATTGAGTTATCTCTTTAGGAATGACTGTAAATATGAAGCTGACGACAATGACTACAATGATAATAATAAAAGCTGGCCAAGTGATTGTGAAAAGTCCATTGCACTCGTTTGGCTATATTAAATGCATAAAATGTTCAGGGAACACGAGCATCAGCATCAGCAGCAACAGTAGCAGCAACAGTAACAATAACAACAATAACAATAATAATAAAAACAACGGTCTAGAACAAAGTTGTCGACATCATTGTCATCGGCTGCTGCTGCATCAGAAATATCAACATCAACTTTGGTTAAAAAAACTACAGTTGGTCTGCTTTGGTAAGTAAGACAGCGTGAATTTTTAAACATATATACGATTGCCAGAGAGATTATGGACTTATATATAAACACGCATATGCATACAGATATATACATACAAACAATATATGCCGCTCTATAAAGAGCAACATTACCCGAAGCTATTTCAATTTTCACTTCTCCGCATAAAGATAATTGTTTTTTCCTTCTTTTTCCCTTTTTTTGCCTTTTTTTTTTTCGTTGGTGTTGTTGTTGTTGTTCTGTTATACTGGTTTGTTTATTTTTGTTGTTTTTCTTGCCGTCTGTTTGCTATACAATTATCATCACGTTTTTATTTTCATAGTTGTTGGTTTTTTCTTTTCGTCTTTTTTTTTTTTTTTTTTTTTTTTTGTTTTTCGTTTTTGCTCAGATGCAAAATATACAATACATAAAATGATATTAATGCCATAAAAAAATTATTATATATACCAGAGTGTCAGTTAACATATATATGTACACATATATAATATTATATAACGTTTGTCTGTTCTGATGTGTTGTGCATTGGCTTTGCATTGCACTTAAATAAATGGTTTCTTTCATGCACCTGTTTCTCATGTTAAATTGTTGTTTAACTAGCCAGCAACAAAGCTTTAGTTATATCCCATATGTGGTCTATAAGGCAAACGAATAAACGCATACACAACTTTATTCCAATGATATTTCCTTTTACGTATAGCCAAACAGACAGTTATTATAAGATATTATTAGTCTAGATAGAATTTTTTTTTTTTTTTTTTTATGCTGGTGGGAAATTCAACTAAAATGCAAAGCAATTTGGTTAAACACTTCTACAATGTGATCATTTTGCTCTCTCTCTCTCTCTCTCTCTCTTTCCCTCTCTCTCTCTCTCTCTCTCTCTTTATTGAGAGTTATCCATATAGCTAACTGGTTATAATCACATAAAACGGAATATGGAATCAACCAGCAAACGTGTTTCTATTACTATTATTATTATATAAGCTCGCTAAGCCAGCCGATAGCTAACTGTGCCCGCCTTGCGGAATAAGTCCTAGAATATCAGCATTTTAACATATCGTAGTTTCTATTAATGAATTATTATAAATGGATCACTTTTAATTAAGTCTGCTATCTTCGCCGTAGTCTTCAAACCGATATTTACTGCGTACGCTTATATAAAAATTACTCGGGAAGAACCCATGTTTTACCTTAAATCTTTCAAATAGCTGTAATGATTGTTGTTCTCCGTCACCTTCCTGTTATACTCATTAGTAAGGCAGGTTTAGAGCAGGCGTACACATACCTATATATTTTGTATACGCTACACTACTTGTGGTATGTGGTATATGAAGTTTAAGAATTCTGAGCTTCTATGGCCTACTGACCATATGTCTGTCTGTCTGTTTGTTGTCTGCCCATCGAAATTTGTGTTCAAGCTACTGGTCACAAATTTTGAAACATTCAGCAATGATTTTAAGCCTTTCTATCGCCCTGTCCATCAGTCTGTCTGTCTGTCTGTTGTCTGTCCATGTTAATTTGGTTTCAAGCTACAGGTCGCAATTATTGATTTTTTGTATTTTGGGTATTTTAATGAAATTTGATATATTGACGCGCGTTGATCCAAGGACGAAAGCTATTGAAAATGGTTTGGATGTTTTGGACTTTTTCGACCATTCCGCATATAATGACCTATTTTGAAAAATCGTTATATGGCAAAAAATTGCAATTTGTCGACTCGCTCTGTAATAGTCTTTGGACATATTTTTTGAACCTTCTCCAGTATAACCGTTCCTACGAGAACTGTATCTTTATATAGCAAAAGAGTACAATTTTTAATATTTGATGGTGAAAATCAACCCTAGCGATTTTGGAGATAAATCTATTTTTTTCCATATCAACGCATACAAGGATCCATCCAATGTGCTGACTTTCATGAAAAGTATGCCTTTGCATGAAGATGATGTGTAACCTTTAGTGAATTACTCCCAAAACGAAACAATAAATCTCTTAGGCGAAGTTATGTAGGGTATCTAATAGTTAGTCTTATCCGATTATAATGTTCTTACTTGGTTGTTTTATTGCGCCCTGTCACTCAGCCTCTCCTCTCCGCGTAACAGACCGACCATCAGCGAAAAATTAGGAAAGAAAAAAAAATAGGGAATGACTGTAGCGCAGTGGATGGTCTCCTCTTTTCCTTAAGTGAAGCAAGCACCATAGCTTTGTACCGCACTCAGATGTGTTTCGATGAGAAAAGATTATTATTTTCTCTACGTTTTTATACCCTACGCCATTTGTGCTATAAGAGTACACGACGTTTGTGCGGATGTATAAAATACCTAGAAGGATTTTAGATGGATTCGCTTCTTGCTCGACTCCGATTCACTTTCTGATTCTATCTAAGCTTGTCTATCGGTCTGTCCGTCGTGTTTTCTTGTGTTCAACCAATAGGCCGCAATTTTTGAGATAATTTGATGAAATTTCAAAGACCAACATGTTTTGGCCTAAGGAGGAACGTTATCGCAAATGGTTCGAATGTGACCACTTCTTCGCCCACTTTCCATATAACGCCTTATTTTGTAAAGTCGTCGTACTATAATGCTTATATCAGACTAAAAAATTATTTTATTATAACTTTTGAGCTTATAAAAAGCAGCATTTAAGCAATAGTTTATAAAATTTTCGAAAATTTACTCACTGGGGCCTTGTGTTCGGCTATCTCTTAAAAGAAAACAATTGCCACTGTGGCCCAGATAACATTTGATATCTTTATCTTTCATCAAAAAACTGAATACTCCCCTTTGGTAGGTAACTATAGCTCATCCTTAGACCTAAGAATAAAAAACCAAAAAAGATTTGATTTGTGAAAGATTTGTTTGCAACAAGAGACATGTTTTCCACTGTATAATAAATTGTGATCAGGTTAAGCAGGAGCGACTCTCATCGTTATCTAGAAGATAAATTTTCAATAAAAGATCTGTACATATGTGCCTGTGCCGCGTACAACTCGTCGAGCCTAACGAGCGGGACTTTTCAAAGCCCTTTCTTAATGCTTGAAACTTTGTTGAAATGCTCTCAACATGTACTATGCCATAAAGAAATTAAAAAAGGTGAGTTAGTAAATAATCACACAAACTCTTTTGTGAGAAATATGATATAATAAGGAAGATGCGTGCATATTGTAAGCAAATTTTAGAAAGGCAATAAGGTAAGCCACCGAGACCGAGATTGTCGTCTAAACTCTTTTAATAGCCTCGGCATCTGCCAAAAGTGAAATTTCAAAGAAAAATTCCATGAAATTTTATTCATAGATATATACTTTCAAAGTTGAAAAAGTAGACGTAATGTACTGGCCGTAATCTAGGAGCCGAGCTGTGTTTTCATTCATTCATCTTCAATTAGCGTAGCAGTAAATCTCTGTTAGGATGCATTTTATGGAATTTCCCTTAATGTGTTGAATATAACTAAAATATAACTGAAACAAAATCTAAATGTATTTATGTGTATATATATAAAGTAAGTATTGTACATATAAGAAAGGTTACAAAAAATTAATATGTGTAACGCCTTAAGGGAGTTTAATATAATTGCCTTTGGCAAAAATTCTAATTTTAAGGGTTAATAATGGATGTGCTTTTGGCGCTGTTTATATTCCAAGTCTCGATCAATTTTATGATTTAATTGATTGTCCTGTTAGCCTTATCACCACGCCTGGCGATAATATTCATTTGTTGTTGTAGTACGCTATATTCCTCCGTGAGGTGATCGTATTCCTTGGTAAGACTCGCAGCTTGCGATTTCAAAGCTTCTTGGTCCTTCTGCTCACGCTTCAGTTCCCCAGTTAACACGTGAATGCGTTCCTTTATCTTGGTGATCACAGCTAACGTTCTCTCTTCTTTAGCTTCACCAGCTTTTTCGATATTTTTGTCTTCCTTGTTCTTCTTGTCACGATTCAGTTCCGCAGTTAACTCGTGAATGCGCTCCTTTATCTTGGTGATTACAGCTAACGTTCTATCTTCTTCTAACTCGTGAATGCGCTCCTTTATCTTGGTGATCTCAGTTAATGTGATATCTTCTTTAGCTTCATCAACTTTTTCGGTATTTCTGTGTTCTTTGTCCTTCGTCTCACGATTCAGTTCCGCAACTAACTCATGAATGCGCTCCTTTGGCTTAGTGGTCACACCTAATAGCATATCTTCTTTAGCTTCATCAACTTTTTCGGTGTTTCTGTCTTCCATCAACGAACGTATGATTGCAGAAGCAGATTGTGCTTGTTTTAACGATGCCTCACTTTGAGCCTGCACCGAGATTAATCTTACTAAACGTCGTATAACCAATACTAGTAAAATAAGAAAACCAGATATGTAGATATTACGCTGAGCTCTGAAAAAGCGCATACTATGCTGCATTTTGGTGCTTAAGGGAACGTCTGACGAATGTTCCCAATTCGAATATATACGCATTTCGCGAATGGCTTCGAATAGAAACAAAACTAATACGCCCATAATAAGGAAGAAATATAGATAAAACCGCCGAGTTATGGTAGCCAAAAATGTTGACTTGAAGAAACGATTCCATTTGTGTGGGCTAGCCACAGGTAAAACTAATAAGAGTACCACGCAGATTTCAGCGTACAAAAAACCGGTTAACAAAGTCCAAACCAGATCCATTTTTACAATCAAATTTTATTGTATTGCTGCTGAAATGTACTATTTTTTTTTTTTAATTTTATTTATTATTATTGAAATTAATATTGAATGTCTCCGTTTCTCTTAAATTTCAACAAAGACTGATGACATTTCGAAATCGAAATTTCCTATGCTGATTAAGCGGTTTACTTTTTGATAGAATATTAAAATTTAATCTGTCAAAAGTGGAAAAAGACAGGAAGTATGCCAGGAATTGCAGTCGAAATATTGCTTAACTGACGCTCGATACTCTTCTCTGAACTATTGGAAGTCTGTTTTAGCTTTAAGTTAAAACTCTTCTTTTTTTTTTTAGGCTGTCATGGATACCTAACTTGCCTGGATTAGGTTAGAAAGGAGCCTCAAGTGTATTTAAAAACCCGCACGCTTTCTTATTCAACTATCAGTGCTGTGGTAAAACCACAAAAAGCGAAGATTATATTGGCTTTCTTTCTTTTTCTCACAGAGCGGTTATCAACCAAAATGTTTTGACGGTATACCGCTTGAAGATATATATTCATTCATTTCTGGATGATTCGTTTTGTACAGTAGGGATATATTGTTTTTACCTTTATTCGATCAGAGCATTGGATCCGAGCACTGCTTTGTAAAGGGTCTGCAAGCCTTTGTACGAAAAATATGGAGCTCTAATGTTTACCTTTATTCGTTTAAAGTATAGGATCAAGCATTGGAACAAACCAATTGCATCTCTTTCATTAAAGGACAAACGCATAAGCTTCCAGCTTAGTTTTTAATGAACCATAAATATGAATGAACATTTTTGCCGAATGATTTTTCTCTCTGTTCACTGCCCGACTACTTATTCTAGGCGATTAGGCGGCGTAGTTATGTGTGTAGCTTTAAAATGTAAATGAATAAACTTCGTATTGTTATTGGTAATTTAGCCAGAGAAGTAAATTCCAGGACCTAAGTCTTCAAGCAGTAACATATTTTAGCCTATCGGCTTTGTTGAAACCTCTATCGCACTTGAGATTTGAATCCGCGGTCATTTATTCATTAGTCGAGACTCTATGTCTGGCTACAGTTTTAAGCTGATTTTTATTTCCTCAATGATATGTTTATTAGTTTTTTTAATTAGTCTGAATTTTATTTTTGGCTTCTTTTACTTCATTGCAACCACAAGTAAATCTTTGTCTAAAAGAAAATATTTTCATTTGTATCATTTATTTTCATTTCTGAGATAAATAAAAAAGCTACATGAGAACGATAGAAAAAGTGGCAAAATTCTATGCAGGACCTCTGTAAGAGGTCGCGTTAAATTTCCTATATCTCTAATGTTGTTGTTATAAAACCAATTTATTAATGAATAGAATAGTTGGAGGAATTGAAGCTAGTTTTGTAATGAATTTCCTTCAATTAAACTGCTTCAGCTTCATATCGTATGCAAATGATGTACATACATAGATAATGGAGTCAAATTTTCATTCTCTCTCCTCAACTACTAGTGCTATGCTTGCAAGTGCTGTCCAACAATATTGACATTTCAATTAATTTTTTTAGGGTTTTCTCAATAAATGCTTTGCCAGGCAATTACTATGCATATGTTTTTGCATATATTTTCCATGAGTAGTGTAACAAAATGCTTCCATTTATATATCAATTTCAATTGTTTTAATTTTTATGCATATGATAATCATGCACTGCAGAATAGTTTTCATAAGCGTAAAAAACTGTATCCTCTTTGCCAAGCATCCCATGCAATATTTAATAATAAGTTGATGTGGAATATACATAACATAACATGTATGATACATCATTTGCTGGTCTCAAACAATTTAAAAGAAAAACCACAAAACAAATTCATTGAAATGGTGCAAGAATTCGCATCATGTATGAAACTACATTGAATGCATAGAGAGAAAGGAAGAGTCCGAGAAATCATTGCGTTAATTAGAGGTAGAGGTAGGAGAAGAAGCATTCATCAGCATCATTCCTCTTCCACCTCCACCATCATTGTAATTAATTCTATTTCGTTTCATTTCGGCCAGCAATAACAACCGCAACACATTTATGATGAAAAACCACTCAATATACTCCCAATATTAAACCGTACAACCACAATACAATTTCACGTATATAATTGAGCAAACAAACCGACAGAGAGAGAGAGAGATAATGGCAAAGCATACGTAGGTAAAGGCCGTCATTGAAAAAATTACAAATACCGAATGAATAGAAACTTGAAAAGGTAGCAATGATCCGACATAGATTTGATGTAAGAATATTTATTGTTGTAAGTTTGGTCGAACGGTGGCCCATCCATGAGATATGAGAGCAGGGGAAAACTTAACTCTGAAAATGATCTAAAAGAGGCTTTGTAAGTAACAAACTCTTCTACTATCTTTTCAATACTTTCGTTTTTTTTTTTCTTTTTCTATAGTTAGCCGAGAGAAGATGAATTGCTAAGAAAGCCTCTAAAGCATTGTTTCCTTTGGTTATTAGATAGATTTATTGGCTGTCTATCTGTCCATTCATAACAGATAAATTATTATAACCACACAATTGTTTTGTTTGTATATCTAGGCAATCACTTCTCTTGTAGATAGATTAGCAAAGTTTTTGCAATTTTCTAAACTCATTTCAAGTTTTTCTTTTAACTCAGTTACCACATTTAAATGAAATTTCTAGAAAATTGACTTAACCTGTTTTAGGAAAAAAAAAAAAAAAAAAAAAAACATTATGTAAATATTGAAAAAATATAATGCGATAAAGTATGTTGTTTGTCTTGATAAAAGAGTTCGATGTGTATTGAGTCGTGCAAGTGTTGCTAATAGAACCTTCTAAAGCAAAGAATCTATGGTCAACAACTAGGTTGATTAGCGGTTAATAAAAGTTTTACTAAACTAATAAAATTAATTTCACATTTTTTCTGGAATCATTTCATATTCATCTACAGTTTAATATCAGTTTATAAGTCCACTCTTCCAGAAGGAAAATGTTTTATAAATATCGTAATACTTCATTATTGATCGGCAGACTTACTACCCATGTTGCACTAAGTTTATGGAATCGTTTTAAATAAACAGTTTTTAGCGTTTGCTTTAAAGCGACAGGTTTGTCTCATGTGCGGCCAAGGGGAGTCTTAGAAGAAGTTCGTCTTTATTTTTATAGGAGAAGGCATTTTTCTTCTCTTGTATATTTGCTTCTCTTGCTGGAGACCATAAATCAGCTGTTCTTATAAAGTAACTTCTCATGCTACTATGAAGTAATATTAGCTATGGCCGCAGTTGGGTGTGTGCTGTGTTAAAGATACTGCGCTGAATGACCTTCCGGGACACATGAAAATTCGAAATGACAAGGGTGGCTTGGGCCACGTATAGTGGGAGATCACACAAAGCTGTACCGACTAACGAATAGTCAAACAAGTGTGCGTTCACGAGTGCCAAGTTGTCCGGCTAAAGATTGCTCCTAATAAATATGATGCACATGCCATTAGATTGCCGTGAGAATGCTACCTTGGCTGTCTATCGGGTACAATCCTTCGGGAGGGATCGTGACGGCTGTGGTGGCACATCAAGCAATGGAGTGTTTGGTAGGTGTCAAGGCTGGCAACAGTTGCAAGAGGGATTCCTCAAAACCAATTATTTATTATTCTAGTACTTTAGCCGGTTTAGGCCGGTTAACGCTGTCGTGGCAGGTGCTCAAGGAAAACCTTAAAGAAATTTCCACATTCCTCACCTACCATAAATGACCAATTATTTGGCTCATTTCGAGCAGCTCCTTGACTATACAATATAAGTTATTATCTCTTTGATCAATAGGATAGTCTGGTCAAAACTATTAAGAGTAAACTGGCGTCTTCTAACACTATATCATTAATTGTGGCGCGACACCACAACGTTGATACAACTCTTATTGACTTTTTGACGTGTTTAATTAAAGATTGTTGCTGCAAAATCAATTCAACTTTCTCTTAGAGTAGATATGGCAGCTCTAGACTTTTTCATGTGAAGACATTATCTGTTCCGTAACAGTGTGTGCAACGTTTCTTTTTTTTAAGGTCAGAATAGGCCGAGTCGAACAACGGCAACATAAGAATATCTCTCTAACGCGGTGATATGGATTGAATCAACCAAGAGAAACCATCACTGGAAAATACCACTCATTACAACAACGGCTGCCACTAATTTGAATATCGAGAGCAATATACCAAAAGTTATGACATCTAGAGTTTTGAGTTAGTCATTAGCACTGAGCTACTCTCACACTACTTCACCTGATTGATATGGATTCAAATTGACAGTGTTATGTCTGGGTAGCCACAAAATGAGTGATTACGTATATAGTCCCGAGAGGAGGAGAGAGGAGAGGACTCTTTCCTATTCTGTCAGCAAGATAAGAAAAATGTCTAGCTATCGTCAAAAACCCTTTGACGGTATGTTGAGTGTTCAAGATTCGCTTTAAGCTCCCTATTAGTTGCTTCTCTGTTCATTAATTGAACGTAAGATATGAATTTTTGATTGAAATATTTTCAATCAAAAACCCACTTTTTATTCTTTTTGTTTACATCTCAATTATTATTGCAGATTTAAACGTTCCATTTTTATTTTTTATTTGTTTTTCTTCTTTTTTGCTGTTGTTGTTGTTGATGTTGTTGCGCTTTATTTGCGATACATTTTTTTTTTTTTTTTTCTTTTTCAATTTAAACTTACGCCCCTTATTCTGTTCGCATAAACGCTTATAAGCGAAATGGTCGTAAAATTTGTAGTAACAGAGTTTATAATGGAAGAGAAAAACAAAACACATAAGCATCATTTAGAACCGAAAAGATATACCTCTACCCTCGGCACATGACATACATTTAGTATTTTGTGTAGGAAAAAAAAAAAAAACTTTCATTATCCTTTGTGTCATTGTGCTGCTGTATTATCGTTGCCTGCTAAAACTCTGTAAGGGGGGAATCGAAAAGAGGTTAAATGGAATCCAGAATAAAGGATAGCATAAATACCATCATCTTGTTTAATCAAATCGACCACGTAAACTATAAGTAGCAATAAATGTTACAAGGACATACCTTATCTCTCTCTCTCTCTCTCTCTTTCTTTCTCTCTCTTTCTCTCTCGCTCGTACATATACTCAGGATAGTATTTTTTTTCCCTATGTTTAATTCACTTGTGTAATGCAATGTCGGTGCAATATTTTGTAAAAAGAAAAAGTTTCAATTTGTTTATTTGCTATACGCTGGAGTGTCATCATTTAAAAGTTTATGAGTAAAATTGTTGTCCTGGCATCTGAGAGCCAGTATAAATAAAGTGTCGTAAACGAGTGAAAAAAAAAAAAAAAAAACAAAAAACGATGTATATGCAAGTGCCTGATAAAGGTACAAACCACTAACCACTAGTCATTTTATCTGTGGTTGGAGAGCAACTTTTACCGTCACATAAAGCTAATTGACATCCACTACGCCTCAGTAACCGCATAATGCGAAGGTGTTCTTCCTTTAAGATAATAAAGTTTTCGAGATCGACAAGTAAATATTTCAAGAGAAATGTTCGATATTAAAAGTGTAGTTAACATTAAACACTCCATCTGACTTATTTAAAAAGTCATAATCATTATGTTTAGAAAGTTTCCATATAAATTTGTTGTATTGATGTGAAAAAGTATTTTCACTTTTAAGTACTTGTCTATTTTTAATGTGAACCGTTTAGGGTACACAAAAGTGTAATTGACAATATCGCGGAGAACTATTTTTTTAAATTGTTTTTTCTTGCCACATGCAAACACGTACGTGATTACGTAACCGTACAAGTAGAGAGGGATAGAAGCAGGGACCTACATTTCCGTACTTTCGACTTTAAAAAGTGGAAACATCAGATGTGGTGGGGGAACTAGTGCTAGTAGAATTTTTCAAAGACTGGTAGTAGGGTTAAGGAACGACAAATCGCGATAGTGTGTTCACGACGAGTAGACGTGAATGCTGAGGCAGCCGCGTAGTGATCTTAATAGACTTAGTCAATGAACGAATCTTTTTCAAGCCCACAAAATACTAGCCTTCAGTGTATACCTAATGGATACGTAATGGATGCACGTGTCTATCGAAAACTGTGGACATGAGCCGCTCACCTTATGCGGTCGAGGTAAATTATACTCTCATTTTGCCCAGATGTAGATGTTATAAATGGAATTGGAGTATTTTCTGCAACACTTTAAGAAGCCCTCTTCCACACTTGCCCTATTTTTTCTGCCTTCCGAATATCGTGTGTCATTCTCGTGCCCGGAACATCAAGGGTCTCCGATTCTTCTACATTGACACAACTAAAGGAGAGGGTATCTTCGTCACTTCCTCTTTGCATTGAGAGGCCGCTTTGTATTTTGATGACATTACCGTTTACTCTATTAGCCCGTCTTCACGCAGTTCGCGTGTTCTTCATCGTGAAGCATTTGTTATGCACCTCAGTGCTGCTTTGTAAAAGAGATTGGATGGGACAAACTGCTTTCACCCGCGAATGAATAAACAAGATTGGATGTTACGCACAGGAAGTCATTGATGAACACTAGGAAGAAAGTCTGAAAGTTGAAATAACGTCTCTACTGTACTAAGACTGTACTGTTTCGAGACATATTCAGTTAGTTTATTTCAACTCAGCGACGTCTTCGATTGCAACCAAGGCACTTGCTACTGAAGCTTAGTAATTTTTATAAGTCACACATCAGTCTTTAAATTTTTAAGGTAAACTTTCATTGATATAAAAATCGCTCGCAACGGTAGGATCCGATCTTCAATCAACTGTTTATCTCAATCTATAAAAGAAAACAAAAAAAAAACAGCTGATGGCTCAGGAATTTTCGTTTCAGAAATTAATTTGTTGGAATATTTAATGCTCGTCAAGATTATTCCTACCTAGTGAGAACTGAAATGTGCCAGATTAGGTTCCACAACCTCATTTATAAAATTGCTGTGATCGAAAGCAGAAAACAGTTATTAAATATTTATTGAAGTCTTCTTAAGGTTTAATATCCTGTGGTGCATTTCCACACTCGTAGTCTTATCGTGATTTAGATTTAACGGTAGCCGAAGGACCGGGCCATTTGCTATAGTAAGTGGTTTCAAGCCGAAAGAGTCAGAAAGACTTTGACCAAACTTTCGTCTAATTAGTTGCAAGTATAGTATCTGCAACCTCGGCCCTGCGATAAAGTTCGATCGAGAAATAGAAAACCCAAAGATGAAGCTTCCACCATATATAGTGTACATATAATATGTTCACTGGACAATGTCCATTTCAAAACTTTTTGGCTTGCTTTGGTTCCAGAACACAAAAAGCAATTTCAACGACTCGCTGCGCAGAGAAGTTTGTATTCCAACAGATCTAGCAACCCATTGCTGTGGTTGCAAGTATTCATTTTCAGATTCCACAAGCAGAATGAAAGACTCAATATAGTGTTCGCTTGGTTGTGGTGGTTTACGAACTTATTAATATAATATGTACGTAAAAAGGTATGTGTAGGTTTCCGTTTTCTCACATGTTTTACTTCCTTACCCGCCGTAGAACCGTATTAAGCACAATTACAAAATTTGATCTGTTGAAGTAATGTTTATGACGTCAAAGCACAGACGGACTTATGGAAATGCCTAAGAATGTGAAATCACAAAACTCAAACCAATTTACATCATAAAATTATTCTAATAACGATAATTAGGATAGTTTAATGATCATTAAGTCTTCTGTTTGCAATCCTTAATAACAACATTTACTTTTCGGTTGGCTGAGCACTTTTAACATTTAATATATTATTGCTTTTAATATGAAACAAATCAAAATGTAACATATTTGTGTTGCTAAAATTAATTAAAACGAGATATAAACTTTTTTAAAGTTCATTGATGTAAATTTTTTTCTTTTACTGTCAATTCTCTACATTTTGGCTAAAGCAGGCCTACGCACTGCACGTAAACAGCACTTGTTGTTACCATTAACAACCAACTTATCGTTGCTATAACGGGCATAAAATATATATATTTAAATACATACACACACACACACACACACACACATACACACTAGATATTTGTGTAAATTATGTACAAATGTAATAAAAACGTCAGAATATGTAGGAGGCCTTCGTCGAAATAAATGTAAAATCAATGAGACTTAATTATAAATTGCGAACAGCATAAAAATAAAAAAAAATAAATAAATAAAAAACGCAAAAAACCAGATTGAATAACGTAAACAGCTGCAAATAAAAAAAAAAGAAAGAGTAGCATGAAATAACCAGTGACGCTAGCGGCCTACACGCCCCAGAAAAAAAAAAAACAAAAAAATACAGAAAAAAAGAAAAGCAAATCAACTTGTTCAGCTTAAAGTGGAAAAGATACGATACCCCGGCTCCAGTAAAAGGAATACTTTAAGTAGGATGTTATTCGGTTTAAGGTTTACAAACTAACCGCTTGTAACATTCAATTAAATACAAATACTTGACTATGTCCATACAAGGTATGAACTAAATTCTACTTATTTTTTGTTTTTTTTTTTTTTTTTTTTGGGCGAATATTAACAATGAAGAGTTTGTAAAAAATTTTTCTCTCTTTAGTTGAATCTTAATGGCTCTGTTTGTACCTTACTAAGCTAAGCTTCGGAAAATAGCTTCTTTTTTTTTCTTGTAGCGAGCTTTTGATAAGCGGCACCCAATAATCTTCAAGAGGTAAAGTGTTGATAATTTTGCCGCTTTAAGTCTCGCCTGTCTGTCGTTGCTACTAAATGCTATTGCCTCGCATGGCTAGGTGCTTAACAGCAGCGACAGCAGCCATAGCAATGCATAGTGCATTGACAACATGATTTATGTTTTATATTTATTTACAGCAGAGATAATCATTGCAACGTTTAATTAACAAGTGTGATAAATCGCGATTATAAAACATGCACAAAAATATATAAAAATGCAGAGACGAAAAATATAAAACTGAATCTGACTGAAAGAACACAGATGTGATTGTAATTATTTGTTTGTTTGTTTGTCTGTTTGTTGTTGGTTCTTTGACTGTTTGGTTGTTTGACTGGTTGGTTGGTTGGTTGGTTGGTTTCATTCATTCTCGTCGGTTTGACAGATGACAGTGACAACATTACGTATGTCACACTCACTCATTGTCTTTTCGCTATGATAGAATGACAGCAGGGACAGCCAAGACCACCTCCGAATTAATGCATACAAATACATATAAATAATTGCGTGAGTGATGTTATATGTCGGGTTGTTTTCGGTTGTACATGTACATACGCGTAAAGCACAAGCACACACACATTTGCGGTCGCTAATTTATAAGTAAACCTAACGGTATAAGTTTAATATTTTGTGTAGAGATTGATTAGACCTCTGCAATACAATATCGGGGCTAGTTTACCCATCATTAGTTGCTTATTAGGATTGTAATCCTCGACGGAATATGAAAATGAAACCTATTTGGAATGCAATGGTTCCCGGGACATAATATTTTTTAATTTAAGTTTATGAAAAAAGTGATAAGAATTTCTCTTATATAAACTTCTTTTACATATACGCACATGTATATATATATATATATATATGTATGTATATATACATCTATCCACATAAACTTAGAAATTATTCTAAATGATTTGTTTGTGGACTATATCGATCGGAGGTTTTAATCTCTTCGTGTGGGTTTTATTCTGCAAGGTCGTACGATTCCCAGTTCTTTGTTAAAAACACTGTTTAATTAGAAATCGTCACGTTTACGGCATTCGCAATTTATTCTGCA
>NW_023998423.1:14967757-15090606 GCF_014805625.2 Glossina fuscipes | reverse complement strand
AAAAAAAAAAAAAAAAAAAAAAAAAAAAAAAAAAAAAAAAAAAAATTGAAAAAATGACGAAATTTGTATACGTGTGAGGAAGAAAAAAAAGACTAAAAGGTGTAAGTGCTTAAAAAAAAATATTAAACACTGCGAACTAACACTAGGAGATGACTGCGTACTGTTTTGAAACACTCTCGTTGTTGACGATAGCGACAAGACGGATAATCATTTCCATTTCATTTACGTGAGGCTTTTACTACTGCTCTCGCTGCAATCATTTAATATAAGTCTGAATGAGTAAAACTGAAGCAAAGTTACGATGTTCTTAAATTATTAAAAGCACGAAATGGCAAATACGGCGTTTCATAAAAAGTGCATTAGATATTACGAACGCAAAGTAAGATACCATAGGCTAGTTCTACTACAAGGTGATATTAATTTTGTGCGGGTTTATGCAACAACCAAAAGAGAGAGATTTACCTTTTGTTATACCCATCGACTCAAGATCGTTTTTCAAATCAATCCAAGCTTGTCCGTCCGTCTGTCCGGTTAATGTTTTGAGATATTTTGGTCCACTGACGTGCTTTCGTCCGAGAACGAAAATGGTTCAGATGGGACCACTTTTTTGACCGCTTCCCAGCTAACGGTTTATTTTGAGAAGACGTTCTATGAATAAATACGAGGTGGTTTAGGGTATTTAATGGTCGTCCCTGGTTCGTTATAATCAAATGACCACTTTTTGAACACCTCCCAAAGAGGAGCGTATTTTGAAAAGTTCTACGAATAACTGTGAGATGGTTTAGGGTATTTAATGGTGGTCCCTGGGTCATTATAATCATTTTACTTTTTTTTCTTCTCCCTTTGTGCTTATTTGGTTGTAGCGAATTGTTTGTACAAGTTTACACGTATGAACTAAATAAATTATTTTATATCGATTTACATAAGCGAAAATTATCATCAAAACGATATCATTACGCGATTATTGATTTACGCAGCTTACGCTGTCTGAATTCAAAGCAGCACCTGTTCAATGTTTAGTTGAATCTAGTCGCTATCCTTTACGTTTGCCATACTAAATAAATGTTCACTACTCTAGCATGCTATAATTTTCTGTGCAAACATCAAGCGTCACATAATAAGCTAAAAGATAAGCATTGTACTGAACACATGCTTGTTATGTACATATTTCTGTTATGGAAATAAGAAGAAGTCAGTAGTGTATCATGTTTAAACTGAGTGTAAATTTTTTCAGATTCTTATCCGGCTGCTTAATAAAAATTTTAGTGGTGTATTATAGTATGAACACTGCAGAATACTGTTAAATAACATAATTGACAGGTATTTTTATATATTTTTTTTTTTATTTAAGGTAGTCTGCTTTTTATGATGACATGAACAACATGAAATTAAGAAATAAATTATCCAATACGCTGAACTACTAAAGGCTGCACTCACATAAAAATTGTTCTCAGTTTACTGCTATTATGGGAATTAATCAAGTTTCCTTCATTTAAGCTTAAAATTTCCAAACAACATCTCGAGTTTTATTCTTTTCCTTCTCCGGTCACTCCATTTACAAACACATGCAAATAAATATGTGCTCTTGACAAGCGTAAGATTCAAAGACCCTTTAGTTAGTCATTTATAGATCAAGTGTCGGTTTTCAACTAACTTAACAGCTTTATAAATAAGTGGCTAAGGTTTGCTACAAGACTTATATGAGTTTTTACTTGTTGAGTGTAGATTGATGTGTAACAACCATGCGTCTCAGTTATAATTGCGGTTAGAATTAATAAAATCAATTGCGGCATCGTTTCCTCATACTCAGAGTTTTCCTACAATAGTCCTCCAAATATATTTTGGTTTTTCGTAATAACATAATTGATTGCGGTTCCCACGTTTCTAATAACAGCCCAACAGTTACTTCAATTCATTTGAAATAACATCTTGAATGAAAGGTTGACGAATGACTTAATGAAAAGCTAAAGCAGGGACTGAAAAACGATCGCACTTTTAAAAACTGTCGCTTAAGTACTTTAAATTCGCATATTATATGGAACGGGGATGTGTGATGTTGTAAAGATTCTTGTCGCTGCGAAATGAAATCGGACAGGAACCAGGCAACACGGCCTATATGTCGTGATAACACGACATCTCTTCCGATTTTCTAAATGAAAAAAGCTGGTTTTTTGCTCGTCATTCACAAGCCACGGCAGATAAGCCTTCAAACTTTTGCACGTACATTCTATAGGCGATGCTATGTAAACATAAAACATAAAAATGGTTTTTCATCCACATTCCTCACGATCTACAAAAATTGGTAAACGCTGCTGCCGCCATTCAATACAATGGTATATCAAACGAGTGAAAACGAATACGAAATTCAGAATACACTTAAGTATATCCATTGGTCCAATTGCTCATCTCTTGGCTTACCTCCCCGTCTATGCAATATTAGTGACAAACATTCTTGCATTCATTGCGTTGCAAGTTCTTTTGTGGACGTTAGCGTTAAAAGTGGAGCAAGTTTCCGAAAAGACCCGCCTACAGTGCAAAATAACTGCATTCCTCAATATTATAGAGAATGGAAATTGAGTCTTATCGTCTTCTTTAAGGTTTTCTTACTTATTATATTCGAAAAGATTTAATGTACATCGTCTCTTATAGCTTATGGGTAAAAAGCCCCGAAAGGCGCTATGTTGTCCGCTTGCATTGTAAGAAGGACGTGTCCTTTCGTTAAGCATGCCCGTTTCCGATATCAACTTGCGTTCAAAAAACGTTCACCACAGAAATTAACAGTCAGATGGACGGGCAGACAGATAAGCATGTCTAGAATGATTCAGATTTGATTGTGATCAGTAACACGTAGACTTTATTGGTTCTCTGGCACTTCCTCCTGCATGCTGCAAATATCAATATTCCGTAACATTGGCCGATTTTCTTTCATATTTGCACAAGTCCTGGAGGATTACCCATAGAGTGAAAATGCAAGTTTTTATCGCTGCATCTGTCAAGGTTTGCAGGTAACAAGAAAAAAATCATTTTTTTCTTATTTTTGAAAATAGCGATAGTTTCAGATATATTGCATTGTAGGCATGTCCTTTGACCTGTCCACGACCCAATTTCGATAATAACCTGCATCCAAGAACGTCCAATGTTTCTGCCAAAATTGTAACCGATAGTTTCATTGTCCCGTTCAGGAAAAATTTTCCCCCAGACATTGCACAGATAGACAGACAGACAGATAGATAGACGGATATGGATAAATTTGTCTCGAATTTAGTGCTAATCAAGAGTATGTGTAGTTAATGGGGTCTCCGAAGCTTCCTTGGCTGTCGCAAACGTTTTGATGAAAAAATCAGCTTTCGGTGGTGGGTATGAAAATTGTTTTTAAATAAACCAAAAGATAGCAAATAAACTTTATTCAAATTCATTTTTATGAGGCTATACATAAAAGCTTCGGCCGTAAGAAAACGTTTTTTATCAGTTTTTTTTTTTTGATGTCAAAAACGGTAATAGAATAATATTTAAGGAAATTGTTAAGTATATGTTAAACTGTGAAAGAAGATATTGTTTTTAAAAGATGAACGAAAATTTGCAGCAAAAAGGTTGTTCTCTTTAGGCATTTTTAAGCTAAGAGCATTTTGCTGCATCTTCATTGCAGCTGAAGCATATTGGAATAAAAGGCCATCACTTCATCTATATATCTATAAATGGTGCAGTACACTGCAGCCTTTCAAAATATTGATTCCTAAAAAAGATCCATTTTCGAGGCCAATGTACTTTAGAATAATATCGTAAGGACATATTAAGAAATTGGAATGAAAAGAATGACAATTTGAACAGTCAGGTGGCATTCAGGTTTTGAAAAACCGCTTTTCCAGAAAAAAAGCCATTACAACTTTTGCTCTTCTATAAATTTACAATTGATTTCATTAGCTCACAATTCCAGGATAATAAAATTTCCCTTTCTATGCTACGTTACCCGCACATATTCTTCATCGGTTTCTTTCCTCGAAGATTTTACAACAGAACCTTCCACTTCTGCTGCCTTTTGCGATGGACAGGGACCCAGACTTTACACTATGAATAGTGCACAATGGTAAGAAAATTCGCGAGTTTCTAGCCGAATTCATAATTAGCCTCGAATCGCTCTCTCAATCTCAGTAGCCGTTCAATGGCTGTGACAATGAACTAACGCTAAAGTATTTTCGTTGAAAATGTTTTAAGGTGTATATAAACGCTGAAGACATCTATTAATGGGTTACACAAGTTAAAAATCAGCTGCAACTTTACTGCCGTAATTCAATTGAACTCCTGGCCAAAAGCCTTAGATTTCAAGCGAAAAATTTCTTTCAGATGATGAATCTTTTCTTTGCATATATTAAAGACTTTAAAGCTAAGTCAATAGAAAAAAATTTCTTTCTTTTTTTTATTTACATTGGCTTGTCACGGCAAGACTTTAATGTACAACATATTCGATGTTTACTAAACGACCAAAGCTCTAATATATAATCGCTTGAAAGCAGCTGAGGCAAAATTAATTTTTCACCTTTTAGTTCATTTTAATAAAAGTTTACTTAAAGAAATTTTTTTTACATAATTTATTTTCTACTTTTTTGACCCATTACAATTTCCATTCTAGTCGGCAAGCCCTTCTTTACTATTCACACAAAAGGCAGTTACTGGGAAAAAGATTATCTGCTACTTTATGGCGTTCGCTATATTTAAAGTGGGAAAACGATACTTAGCTTATATTCTGCTCTTCCAGCCCTACCAGAATTGTACAGGAACAGATAATCCGTTCCTCATGTAAAGTGTCCCATACTTAATTGGCTGCATGATGTTTTCCAAGCCCTTTTGCTTAATATTCGTATCAAGGGTGTTATTGAAAAAAAGGATAATCCGCCATTTAACTCATACACTACATGTCATGTATTGTCATCCGAATCAAAGGTGTGTTGGAAATTTCAGCACACACACACACACAATTCACAATTTGACAAACGAAAGAGTTCGAAAGATCAATTGCAAGTTTCCACGCTCAAGCGAAAGCAAATTAAGAAAGTAAGAAAATTATATTCGGTCGTGAACGAATCTTTTATACGCATCACCGTGATCCTAAAAAAGACTAAAATGAAGGAAAAAGAACTAAATTTTCCTACCCTACAACATAGGCGGGGAGTGGATGATTATTGCGAGGATAAAAGCAGAAATTTATATGACGCACGCGTTGTACCATATGAGTAATAAGCAAAACGTAAAGCAAAAGTGTTCACAGTTTTGTTGCCTACGGATCATGCAGACGTGTCCTTTCGGATCACTTTTACGAACGGGAATATGTTCGGCATAGGGGCATGCTTAGGTGCATTCTGAATTTGAAACAGGTCAAGAATATAAATACGCCGAGCGGTTTTTGAAGCTTGCTTCTCTACGTTGCAAAAGCTTCGACAAAATGAACATGTCCGTTACCCTACATTAATAGGTATAATAAACGTTACAGTAAATTCTAGCCCTAAATGCACGCCCCCCCAATCTATTTTACGAATAGCAAAGTTAATAGGTATTTCTAATGTGATTCATCGATAAAACTTTTTTATTTCGTTCCATTTACGATTCGTTAATCTCTTATATATAAGTTAATACATATATGTACGTAGAGGTATGAAGTGAAACACTTTTAAATTTTACAAAAATATTAGAGCAGAAATGTAGAAATGTTTTTGATGTTCACATTTTATGAGCAGTCAAACATCACGTGTCCATATTTCTATTTGATATTTGTTTGAAGACAATTATACATAGAGAGATATGTTACTTTATTAATTTTTTTTTTTGTTTATTTGTTTTCTTTTTTTCATTTTTAAAGCAATTAGCATTGGAATTGCTCTAAAATGCAAATATGCCTGCGTTCACTTCATTGAATGACATGCAAAGCAAAGATGATGGCTACTGCGCCAAGTGATATTCAGACTTCAGGCATCGAGGAAAAATGCATGCAATCATTAACGTTTCACTGTTTATACATAAATATTTGTTTGTGTGCGTATATATGCCCTTTTGAAGTACAGCCGGTGGAGGTCATTTTATCATGACATATGCATATTACGCTCATATGCTTTCCTTCGCGCTATGTGATGTAAATTATGGATAACTGTGCATCTACTATAGAGATACTGTGTTCGTAGAATTTGTTAGCTAGCATGTGTTGATGCACTTAATGTCTGTCTGTCTGCGTGCCTGCTTGCCAGCCTATCTGTCACTATTGCCTTTGACGTTGCCTACAGTGCATAGATATAAAAATAGGATTTTTTTTTTTTTTTTGATCTCCTACTGTGGCATACGGCATTATAATGCACGTAGTACAGACATTCCACAGTTTTCTATGAATATGCAAAATTTTGAGTTTGTTAGAGGCCCTCAAAAACAGCAAAAAAAGTAACGAACCAAAAAAAATATAAATTAAGATGAAAAAAAGTAGCGTTTTCTAAGTGCGATTTTTACCTAATATGCGTATCCGTTTTTTTTTTTCAGAAAAAATAAAAAAATCTTTTTACAAACAAAAAAAAAAAACACGAAAATCTGTCTTTGATTTTGTCATGTTGTTTTGATTCCTTCTTCCCTTCTCAAAGAAGAGTATCCCTTAAAGGCATCGGAGCGCATATGTACACAGCTTCTTTGATCATACTCTTTCTATGCTTTCTTCCACTTTGCTGCTTGTTTTTCTGTTGATTGGAACAATTTTTGAAACTCTACAAAGCGGTCAATTGTTCACTGGTAACCAGGAACAAAATTTCACTTGCCAAAACACAAGCCTTTGATATTCACGCAGCATGGTATGTTTGTATGGTATGCACACCGCACTTCTTATATTAGATTCACACTGAAAAAAATATGGTTCCTTTGTGAAGCTTCAAATTGTCCTCGTAAACATTTTTATCACGCCCCAAGATGCTGTCTACTAGCATTTGCCTACCGTGGTATACGGACGGACAAGCTTTGGTTCATGTTGATCAAAAACGTAATTTACTTTACGATATCTCCAATGAATAAGCTTTTTCAGGATATACACACTGCCTGCTACGTCGACGACGCATTCAGACAGTAAAGATTTGTTGTGTGTGAGTATTATGTAAGACGTTCTAGGATTGTAATTATGAAGATGATATCTGTTGCAATATGCAATCTTCTCCGTTTCCAAAGCGTTAACAAAAAGCTGCAGAGTTAACCAATTCTTGAATAAAAATAAGGAAAACCGCTTTAAAGAGCAACGATTCTGTACACCAACCCATTGTTATCCAAGTAAGGACATATCAAAATTAAACTTTAGATGGCCGAAATAAAGTGGGCCGATCCGATAGAAAATTTTCACAACAGCTTACAAGGTGGAAATTCTATTACTAAGCGAGCTCGCTTCAAGCCATTTTCAATGGCGCCCGCTCTTGGTCCAAAATGTGTAAGAGAGTGTACCATACATCATCGAAATAAGTTAAAAATTGCGACTGGTAGGTTGAGCATAAGAAAACAACATTATAGTTGGGCAAAAGCGACCATTAGGTACCCTACGCCAATCTTTCTAAGACAGTTATTCACTCGTTTTGTTAATCATACACCAAAAATTTCACATTATTTTCATGTAAAAGTATACTCCAGGATATCCCATGGCGTGATCCATATTTAGAAAATCTAATTTACTTTCTAAAAATTTTATTATTTTTGAATTTCTGTCATAAAGAAGTGGAAATTAGCCTTTCTCTCCATATAAGGTCTTACTTTCACTAACTTAATGTTAGGGTCTAACAAACGTTTATCTGGGTCAAATTTCTTTTTATTAGTTTTTGTTTTAAACGGATACTATGGACCAATTTTGATCGTAAAATATTAAAAAGGCGGCCAGACAAACGTCCAAGCTTAGATTAATACAATAAAAGATGAGCCAAGCTCAAGTCGCTCTGGCTGCTGAATAGATCTGCATAAACTTAATATATCCTTGTATCGCATGCAGTGTAGAGTAAAAAAGAAAGGAAAAATTAAATCAATTAGGAGATAGCAGGAAAAGACTTAAATTCTCAGCCAGATTGGTAAAGATTCCTTATGTACATTACAAGATGCGGCGGTTATGTTATATACATATGGTCAGCCCATAATCAGGCTAAAAAATCTCACATAAAGCCACTCTGTTAGGTTACAGAACAATCTCTTTAGCATTTTACTAATTTATAATAAATTTCTTATGCATTTGTATTCAAGTATTTATATAATTGACTCCTTTTTCTAGGAAGCGATTCAAGTTAATCGAATAGTTTCACTGTGTAAGTCATACGTCACTGGCAAGTGAATGAAATATTTAAATTTTTGTTTTCTATGCTATAACGTTTGTATTATCTTTCACCCGCTTATATTCTATTTTGAACTGTAACTTAGACACCTATTAAAAATATAGCAATGTTTTCAGTTTCAAATAAATTTGGAATATATAAGATCGTCTTACTAGTTCCCATATAATCCATTATATATGCTGGATGCCAAAAAACTGAATCTTTAGCTGACTCAGCACAAAATTTGTTTTATTTTCTTGCTGAGATTATTGTTAAAATATTTATTAAGAGCAACACCAACAACAACAAGCTGCAATAACATATACAAAAGCTTTCAGCATCTGTAACAAATTACAAATTCAAAGTTGCACTCTCTTGGAATAATGGCATAACGTGTGTATTGTAAATTTATTTAATGTGCTCATAAATATTTTTGATATATGGCATCTTGGCTTAGGTACAACTTTTTTCGTTGCTGTTTCAATTCAATTTGTGAATGCCGAGAACATATTTTCTTAAATAATACATGTATTTATATATAAATTTTTTGAAAACATTTCAAAAAATCCAATTTTCATATCTCAAAAAATACAAGCAGGAAAAGTATAATCGGCTGCGGCCGAATTTTCTAACCTCAATACTTTCGGCTTAAGAAAATTTGAAAAAAATTATATTTTGATATTCTATTCGATGTTTGATCATCGACTTCGACAGGTAAAAATGATAAAGACGTGGGAAATGCCAGTGCACATAGGGGTTGATTTCAATAGGCTTTGATCTTTCTCTGCATAAAGTAACAATTTTCCACATAATGTTATTGGCTTGGGTGGCAAGCAAAGTTGAGGAAGTGAGAGAATGAATCGGTGGGTGGAGCGCTGTCAAGGCAATATAAGTTCTTTCGACATAGTATTGCCAAAAATATTGAATAATGTTGTGGAAAATGTGAAAGCTACTTTGATTGATATATTATTGTATCAATTTTCTACAATAAATGCCTTTTTCAAGCCATTGAAAAAGTGATCAAAATTTCTGCAAACATCCAACACAAAACATTGGGTAGATGTGGCCGGTTTTTTTCATTTTTCTATACGTATTGTAGGATCACCCATAGTAAATTTTTATCGTATTCGGCGTGTTCTTCGACCAATTGGACCCATTCTCAATACCAATCCGCCTTAAAGAAGCTTCAATATTTTTCGTTAAATATGAATATGATATTTGCCATCAACCGAGTGTTTATTATTGACGGACGGATGGACTTACCTGAATCAATTCAGATTTTGATAATGATCAATTTGTTATATATCTCATGTGGTTTCCGAAACATCCTTCCCGATGTTGTAAACGCTTTGAAAAAATGAATGTACTGTCATCCTTTGGTGGTGGTGGGTATAAAAAAGCAAAAAATTCGTATAAGAAACTGTAAGAAATTTTTTGATTATTATCATTTATTTCTTTTCTTAACAAATATTCTGCTCGAAATATGACGGATAATGGAATTGTACAGATTCTGTTTTGATAATATATATTTTTGATAATAAAACAAATGAGTGTGTTGCGTTATGTAAGCTGTTTGTTCTCAAAGATATATATATATATATATAAAAGCAGTTAGGATAATAAAGCCGAAAAATAACATAATACAACTCTGTGGGAGCAATTGAAGAAAAAACTTATTCGCAACTTTATGTCTTTTAATATTATATCTCTTGTCGATTGCTTCGCTAACATTTCGATGCGTCTGTTACAGAATGATTTGCCCAGAGCCTCAAAATGCTCTTTTGCGTCCTTAATGATATCATCATTTGGTCTACATTTTTTTGCTTTGAGCATTCTTTTGAAATTTGCAAGCAGATAGTAGCCTCTGTATGTCAGATTTCGTAAATACGATGCAAAGTACAGCTATTCGAACTTCTATTTAGGCCATTTTACTAATATTACGAAGAGTTTGATGTTTTCCTTCTTTCATTGTTCAAGTGAACCTGGCACCTAACTGGAAAATAGCTTCTTCATGCCTATAGTATGTATACGTACATCCAATATATATATATATATACATATGTATGTATAGAATTTTGCACAATAATGATGTATTTAGTATGTCAGCTACCACTTGCAGCTTCACTCTTCAATTATTGAGAGTAAGATTCCAAGATTTTCTTGATAAACCTCTGCGTACGTACTTTTTCTGGACGCCCACTGTACTCTGAACCATCAATCTGTTTTAAAATAAGTTAATCGTCGGTATGTCCCGCGGAAGCTCTGTCAACATTTTCTAAGTGAGTTTGACTGTGAACGGTAATTTTTGTCCCACCACAGAAAGATGGGATGTATACTCATTTTGGCATAATGTTTGCAACGCCCAAAAGGAAGCTTCAAAGGCGCTACAAAGTATAATAATTCCTGATCAGCATGAGATTCTGAACAGACTAAGTCTTGTCTGTCCGTCTGTCCGCGTGGCGCATACGTTGTCGACACTCGCCTCGTCGTGAGAATGATATGCTTGCATATCAATGATGTTGAGATGCTTGCACGCATGTTGGCATTGACGATGGGCCAAAAGGTCAGAGCACAAGGCCGCAGTGATGCGTAAACTGAAATTTGTGGTTTTTTGCTTATTACTTATAAATTACAAAAGATAGAAGGCTGAAATTTTTCAGTTATACTGTGCCAGAAACCCTACTATTTATGTGAAAAACTCGATGAAACCAGCCATACCCACACAAAGTTACAAGTGATTAGATTTTCTTATTTTCGCTTTTTCGAGGCCTTATGCTTATCCATCATAATGAAGACGAGCTAGAATGTTTAAAGTACATTCCTCGAATGAAGATATATTATCTACCTAAAAATTTATTAAATCTAAAATCAATAGGGTGGACATCACGACCTGGTTCATTAATTTTTTCTTAATAGTATTAGCGATTTGGGTATCAAATAAAACGAGTTGGGCAATAGAATGCGACAAGGCGAGCGTGTTAATCGTAACTGGGTAAAGATGATCTTCACAACGTAGCAGATTAATTTTTTTCATTATAATACCGTTGATATAACTTTCTTACTTCACTACACCAGAACTGTACCTTGTAAACAACTGATGGAAATGACTTTATTTAATAGACATACTTTTACAGGCAACCTTCCGGAGATTAAGTGTTTTTCATAAATCCTTTTAAATTTTCGTTTCCTTCCCAAAACATTTGAAACAACCACTAGAAAACTTCAAAGCCTCTATGAACGATTGATATTCTTGATCAATATCAAATAGATCTCAATGATTGAAATAATTAAGACTTGAAACTTGGTACGTAGATTATTGTACATAGATTATTGTAGAAAATAGGCCGCAGCAGTCGCAAGATCCAGCCACAGTACGCCATAAACTGTAAACCTTTCTGCTTTCAAAGCAAAAGATCGAGATCCTTCACTCATCACTTGACGATGAAAATTTCTCGGTATATCTGATAGGGAATCCTGGAAAACCTGCACAAAAATAATTAAAATCTATTATTAAAGGGCAGTGAAATGTCACGTTTTTCCTCATTGCTTTGCTTTTTCAAGTTTTTCTGAAATAAACTAAGCGATCATCGCGAATTTTCCTCGTCGCTTTATTTTATTCAAGCGAAGGACTTTTTACTACGTTTGACTTGTGTTCTTCCGTTTTCTTCTTTCTTGCTTTTGCGACTTTCAAAGTTAAAGTAAACCGACAAATAAATGGATAGGCAAACGATCGATTATATTCAAAACACTCAGGACATCCTGATCATTGATTATACATGTCATCTTTGATATATCGAGTTTGATTGTTGCGAATGATTGCATTGAAAAGTTAATTACATGTACAACTAAACTGAACTTTTTCCCTCCCCTCAATTTGATTATTCCGTCTTTTCTAAATAAATTGACAAAAGTTTACAAAGTATAATAAATATGTACGTGTATTTACATATGCACAAGGAATAAAACTATATCAATATATTGCTACGGAACGAATAGGAATTCATTGTAATCTCAGTGACGTATACTCAAGAAAACGTAATTGCTTGTGTGTGAATCAAATGTAGTAATACTCATGCGTAGTTTATCTATATATGGCTTAGTGTGGGACGAAATGTTTGTGAAGGAATAAAATTTTATAAAATCTTAAACTTTACCATATTTTTGCATATATAAGCCATTTATTTGGAAATTAACATAAGTCTACTTATATTTAATTTTATGTTTTATATAAAAAATTTTTCATTTTTTTTTTTTTTTTTTGTTATACTTGTCTATTAACCATATATTTATTTTACATATATTAATTATAAACCATTTCAAATTAATGAATCAACTGAAAGATGGAAACGAGATTATGAATTGGAAAAAAATAATGCTAATATTATATTGTAAAAAATGGACTTAACTCAATTTCATAATGAATGGCTCTTATATGTGTTCGGTTAGCTGGTTTCGAGCATACAGAGTTTGTAAATAATACATTATTATTGATTGAATTTTTCATTGTTATTTTTTTTATTTAATTATTCCACTTAAATGTAAAACAAACTGCCTTCCACCGCATTTGTTTACATATATGTATTGATTGATTGACTGATTGATTAAGCATACAATCATAATAATATTTATTAATATACTTAGTTTTTAAAATAGATACTAATGGAATATATCTAATTACACAGTGACATAAGAAATTCAATCACTTTTTCCTTTACATTTAATTATGTTTTACATTAAAGTCTTCTCATTCGGCATAAGATCACGCTTTTCTTGGAGTGTGCTTTAAAACATTTTTATATCCTTGGAGTATGTTTATCTGTTTGTAGTATGCTAAACTTTTAGTTCACCACTCTTAGGACCAAATTAAGTGAAACAATTGCGAAAAGATGTTTCACTTTAAAGAGATTTATTAAATATATATTTATATATAGGAAGCAATTACACTCAATAAGTTCTCAGGATCACAAATAGAACAAAAATTTTCAATTTCATTCGCTAAGAGAAATTCTTTCATTAGCAATACATACATTCCGACGCTTTGTTAACATATATATGCCTTTCGTTTAGAACGATTTATCCGAACCTGCAAAATATGCCTCAGTCTCGACGATTATCCCTTCAGTGGAAGCAGCTCTCTTTTCAGTGAGCATTTTTTTTTTGAAGTTCATATAATAGTCACGGGAGCTTTGTCTGGAAAATACGGTAGATGTAGAAGTAATACGACGAGTGATTCTTGCAATTTTGCCAGTGTTATGGACGACCGCTGAGTGGCCTTTTTGCAATTTTGTCATGCATATACATTAATTATTTTTTATTAGCGATCCTTTGTGCTTCTTTAAGATGAATGTTGATGAATATTATACTGCGCGTAGGGTATATTTGTGTTTAATCGGCACTTCAGAATTTTCGGTGAATTTGAATAAAATTTTGACCGATACGCGAACGCCATTGAAA
Organism: Glossina fuscipes; assembly: GCF_014805625.2. Lineage (NCBI taxonomy): Eukaryota > Metazoa > Arthropoda > Insecta > Diptera > Glossinidae > Glossina > Glossina fuscipes. The sequence continues at coordinate 15,076,852 of NW_023998423.1, read as the reverse complement.
ACTGATTCGATCGGACCATTCTTACCATCATTTTCTTCATAATGCCCTATTTTGAAAAAACCTTTCTTTTTTTTAAACTACCGCGGGTTCCATTTTTCGATGGAAATCATACAAAAGTACGATTTTGTTATAGGAATTTAAGATAGAGAATTTGAGTCAGATGGGAGCTTTCTCCGATAAGACATCAGACATGATCAATAAGACATCAGTTTTTGTGACGTTTAATTGAGACGGTATGGTCAACAAGTAAGGAAATTACAATATTCGGCTATGTTCGTATCTCTTATACTCACCATAAGCAACAAAAAAAAAAAAACAACCTTTTTTAATACTCAAAAGTATAGGATGGGCGTGGCAGATTTTCTTTACTTAGTATATATAAAAAAATTTTGTAATTCATGAGTAATCAGTAAAGAAAGCCACGTTGTGCTTTTATAAACAGAGCTCTGTCGATTTATGTTGCACCATGGACTTGTCCTTGTATTGACTTAGTCAATTTTCAGTGCCATCCACCGTAAAGGAAACCCTAATATTGGTTGTGAAAATCAGCGATTTTGCGATCAGGAGAATGTTTATCGTAAACGGACAGATGGACATGCTTGCAATTTATTAGGTGTTTGTAACGATTTTGATCACCCTTTCACTTGCAAAAGGCATTTAATGTGGAACACTTGTAGAAAATATATTAATCAAATTAGTTTTCCTGTTCCCCGACCCTAAGAATGTGCTTGGAGACCTTCTTCAGTAGATTTCTTCAAATAAACAACAAAAGTAATGAATGAATTTGGAAGAACAAGAATGTTGAGCGCTCCGTGATTAGCGCCGGCGTACGCTCAATAAATAAACTGTTAGTCTATGTAGAGGAAAGTCAAAACCATCGAATTCAATCGTTATGTACATTGGCAATTCCCATTGCTTTATGGCTGTTACCTGTAAAACTCGCTGATCAAAATTTTTGCAAAGAATTATTATAATCCTCATCCTTTAATGATGGTTGTGAAAAAACCAAGAAAATCGAAGAAGGAACGGCAATGACTTTTTCGATTATTCCGTTTTATCTAACTCTATCCTGAAAGTACGCGGAAAACATAAATTCAATAAAGTATTACTTTATATATAACTATATATATATATATATATATATATATATATATATATGTATATATATATATGTATATATAAATATATATATATATATATATAAATATAACTTTATTAAACTAAACAGACTAATTATCTAAAAAAAAGAAAAACCGTTAGTCTTGCTAGTGCTCTTCCTACTTTTTTAATCCTAATACTTATTTCTTTGATCTAAATGAATCGTAACAATAGTAATAATACTTGTTCCAAGTTAATTTTAACCTCTTAAGCCTGCTTTACTAACTTTTAGTGCGTTTGCTTCGAACGAAAGTAATCTTAGCATCTTCCCTAGGTTTCTTAGATTAGCAAGGTAAGAGGTTGACGGGAAAGCTGTGTCGTATCTGCTGGTCAGATCTGGCAGAGGACTACTTTCAACGCCCTCCAGCAGTTAGTTGCGAAGCGTTGAGTGATTAAAAATCTTTTAATAGATTGGATTTAGATTAGTTTTAGAAAGGCAGCAAAGCATCGATTGCTTGCAAAAACTTATGTGACACGTTGGGAAGTGAAGCTGTAAGCGTTCAGATAATGACGTTTCGGATATGTATGTAAACCACATCTAGCTAGTTGGCAAAAGAAATCGTCATTCCCCAATCACCTATTCAGGATCACATCATAGAAATCGAATCTTTTATTTGTAATTCGATAGAACTTCACCACGTAGCTAATGGTAACAAGTGCGCATCAAAACGAAATTATGTAAAATATCCAAATTTAAGTACACGGATCCTTCTTATACTAGAATATTATTAATCCGAAATTATTTCATCAGTTTAGTGCAATGCCAGCATGTAGCAGATCGAGCAGTGAAGTGAAGCGTCTGCCAGCAGCATTCAAATTTTGTTGTTATTGTTGTTGATGGTTAGAAAACAAAAGGCAAACACAACGTGTGCTTTCTAGTTGATTTCACAAAATTGTATATGAATATGCGATTGTCATTAGTCATGTACGTGAGTTTATGCCTTTTGTTTATTTGTTTATCGGTTTTCAAAACATTGCTGAAATCTGTCGTTGGCTGTTTTGAAGTTATGAAAAGTGTCAGCTCTTCAAAAAAATTTATTTTCAATTATTATAAATTGCAGCTGGTGGTTGTACGAATAGCGTTGATGAACATATAACGATAAGTTGAGCCTACACACATGGAGAAGAAAAAAAATAATGAAAAAGAAGTAAATAAATAAAAATGTTGAAAGAGCGCGTGTCAATAATTTATGGTATGACGACAGAAAAAATAAAACCAAAAAATAAAAAAAAAAAAAAGAACGAAAGGATGCAATAGAACGTGTTGTTCACACAGCAAGACCTAAAACATGTTAAGCTTTTACTTAATTGTTACTTGTCTGTCCTTTAGACTGACTGCATATCTCTTATGTTTTCATGTACACTTCTTAATTGGCATTAAAATATGCAAGTATATCGTCTGTTTTTTTCTTTCTTCCTCTTCTCCTTCTTTTTTGCTTTTTTTTTTTGATGATGATGCTGTTCGCAGTGAGTTTTTATGTATATATATATATACATATATATATATATACTCTGATATTGTTATTGTATTGTCTTATGTTGTGTTATTGTTGTCATCGTAAATTGTTGCTTTAAAGAATGTACAACACAGATGGAATCTGATATATTTGTCAAGTGTTTTTTATTGTTTTATTGTTATTATGATTGTTGAGTATATATATATATATATATATATAGATGTGTGCATGAATGCCTTACTCGACCGATGCATACATTTACGGTATAGTAGTAGTTAGTTTACGTTAAGAAACACCATTCACCCTTGACGTTGGTCATTGTACCATCATTCATTCTATTCTCTTCAATGAGGGCTACACAATAAAGCAATATAATAGTATAACAATCCGAACAACAACAAATAATTTAACAAAGGTTATGTAAATACTGGACAATAAATGTGATTGTATGTGCAGTAATTGTTTCTTGATGCATATACCATAGCAATTCAGACAATATAAATACTGAAATATTGAGGTAAGCAAGATAAATTTGTATAGGTCAAATCGATTCGTATACACCCTAATGCGAGATAATTTATTTTAAATTCTATTTAAAATTTTCCGAAAGATGACTTCCATCTGAAAGATGCACAACTTTTGTGCATAATATCGAAGAATGAAACTGAGATAAAAGAAAAAAATAAGCAAAGAGTATCAAGCGGAAGAAAGCAAAAACAAATTCAACATTACTTGAATGTTAAACGACGCGCTTATCTTTGGATGTAAACAATATGCAAGGACTATAGCGTGTCCCTCTACATCATTACGTCCACGTTATTATGTAGAGCAAAGCTGTTATAAAGCACTTGTAGAGAGGCATCAGAGCATATATAACAAAAGATAAAGAAATATTCATCACATATCAGTCATTAAATGTATTAAGCTGCCAAGAAAAATGGGTGTTCGGGTAAGAACAAGTCTCCAAAACACACCGCATAACTGCCTCTTGTCAGTATATTGGTAGAAAAATGAATTATGTGCCGTTCAGAAAATGTTTATTCTCTATACATAAGGTTGTATTGCAGGCGTGTTCTTCGATCAATTTCGATCATTTGCAATGGCAACGTGCACGCGAGAACTTTCAATGAATGTCCCTATCACATTGGAAGTCGATAGCTTGATTTCTGCGACCAAGAGACGGACAGGCGGACGTGCTTGAATCAAGAATATATACCGGTTGTTGGGTGTGTGTGAGTGTAAATCTTCCTTCCGGGCGTTGTAAATGTTTTAACAAAATGAAGATTTACTTCGTGCTTCCGTGATGGGTGGACAAATGTACGTATGTATATGCAGGGTTTTTATCTTTAGTGAGTGGTTGTGCTTTGTAAGTGCTTTGTAATACAAGAATCATTCGAAGGTTTTTTTCTCTCCTTTGAGCCAGGCATAATTTTCATTTTGTCAAAACGTTTGCAACACCCAGAAAGAAGCTTCCCATGCCCAACAAAGTATATATATTCCCGATCAGCATCAAATACTGAATCAATTTAAGCATGTCGGTCTCTCCGTCTGTCCGATCGTACGAGTATTGTAATCATTCTCCTGGCCACAAAAATGAAGCCCTAAACTTTTCGAGGGATATGCCTACAACGCCCACATCCCTATGCGACAAGAAGATTTATTTTCTAAACAGATACACAGAGCCGTGCCAACAACTTATTACACAAAATGAAAATATAGGTCTTTTACGTCTTTTGTCTTCTTTAGGATAACAGTGACGAGTGTAAAAGATTCGGCCATTACCGAATATAATTTTCTTTCTTGCTTATTTTTCGATACAAGCATTGATAGCATATAACCGAACTGTTTGAATCTCTTTAGTTGCATTTGGAAATAGACCACAAAAGGGGCCCTAATGCTAATTTATATACTATTTGCCTTTACCGATATGTGCTAAGCGGACCCTTCAATTGGCACCTCCTTACACTGTAATGACTTCAATATAAAATTAATAAAAACGCATTTTCAAAATTGAAATAGACTTTATTGATATGAACAACATTGCTTCCCTGGTCTGAGTATTTCTAATAAATAGACGGAGTACGACTTCCAAGATGCATTAAGTATCGTCACACTGATATCACTTGAGTATGAACAAGGCGCTACGAAGATGGATCACAATTCATTCCTACGCCAGATATATATACCGTTTCAAATTATCGGTTTCTCTCGCTATATATTCTTTGTCGATAAGAATCTCTATTTGTTTCTTAATCATTACAGGCGAGGGCAAAAACCGTGATTTCAATTGATGAGTTAATTCGGATATGAGAAGATTATGATCCATGCTTCGTCTCGCCTTCATTATACGGACAATAGCTGCCTTAATTTCGTACTTGCGTTGCAAATCCAAATTGTCGTTTATTTTCTTACGCTCCGCTTCTGAATTTTCTTTGGCGACCGTACTTTGAATTTTAACTCTGTAGAATTTAGAAATGAATTCTTCATTTACGAAGAATTTGTCGGTAGCTGCTATATCTTTAAGATTTGTTGTCGATTTGCGCACAAGTATACGTTGAGACAATTTCCCCATTGAAAGTGATTGTAAAGCTGCGTGCAATTCACTTTCCGGTAAATCAGTCTTTTTCTGAATTTCCTCGCAACTCATTACCTTATAATCATTGAATAACATTAATATGCACATTTGGTACGTGGACGCAACAAGTATATATTTGTGTTTGGTTTTGAGTACTGCTTCACTATCATACCGGTCACTTTCCACTTGGGGACCATAAAATTCCGCACTTATTAAAGCTGAACCCATATGCGGTTGCAAGGTCAACTTCCGCCGTGCACGTGTCGTCAGAAAGAAATTTTTAAAAATCTCAAAAGCTTTGAATGGTTCAGCTGCTATATTGCAATTGATTTCTGAGATCGTTGTTGTAGGCCAAAATCCACTAGTAAGCACATCTACTGTTAAGTCAACACCGCAGAGTGATATGCTGTCCTTACTGACATAACTCTTAAATTCCGCATTGATGCTCGTAGATAAAGAAAGGTCTTTGATCATACGTTGAAAATTTTTAGTGAACTCATGACCACATGCAATAGTCAATTTAGAGATCATAATTCTTTCGATATCGTCAGAATCTGATCTGCTGAGCAATAAACGTTTGCTCAAGTGTCTTCTATAATGAGCTTCGAACACGTCTCTCTCCTTTAAAAGCAAAAATATCTCAATTGTTTTGTCCAAAACTTTTGTAATCTCTTTCTCTTCCATCTCCTTGCCGCTCTTTTTCATTTTATCGTCGATAAATAGCGATATGTATTCTGGAGACTTGGCATTCAGATGTAAAATATACCCGAGATCCGTTAATAAGCCTTTCTTAATAGCCTTGTTACGTTTAAACGAATACTTAAGCAATGCATCCATGTCATCTTTAAGATTGATTAAATTTTGAACAAACGTTACGCCATTCATTTTATCATCTACCACGTCCCTGACCAGCGATCGTCCATAGGCGCGGAAACATGAAGACATCGTTTCTATTATAACCTTAATACCTTCTTCCTTAAGACGTGAAAATAATTTGTACATGCAGGCAAGATCTTTAGTCATTTTATTCTTTATCATATGACCGACAGTGCATTTTTCCATTGCCACAATAGCATGCAAGTGCTTCTTAAGCAGTTCGTCTTCTACGATATTAAGAATGCTTTTCTCAGTGGATTTGTCAAAACAAAACGAAGCCCGATCAGATTCTTCCTGAATACGAGCAGTAGTTGTTTTGACATAATTATTAACATTGTTTTCAGCTAACAATTTTTGGGATTCCAACTTGTAGAACAAACTTGATTGATCTAAAAAGTGTTGCTCAAAGACATCTTTATATATTGAAATCGAATTGATACTTAAGGTCATCAGCATTTCGCAGGCATTCTTAAGAGCCGCACGATCGACAACTTTCCCATCGCGTTCATCATTAATTAGATTTAATAAAATATCACTTAGACTTTTTTGTATCTCGGCGTAACAAATAATCTTATCTCCGAACGCAATTAAGCCCAAATTGTACACACTCTCATAGCCTTTGTTCCTCGCGATAAAAACACGATCCATATAGGCGAATATGTTGCATATAAATTTCAAAGCTGTCTGATAATCAATCCAAACATGGCTCAGTTTTGACAGAAGATCATTGGGCAAACTTTTCAAAACGTCTTGACGAATATTCTTTTCCAAATGCTCTTCAATCGTTGCATGTAAATCATTATATAAGCGCTGGCCACCTTGCTTGTAAATCATAAGAAATGCGTAGCGATAAAGTTCTTCAAAGCTAAGATCAGCAGTATTTTTATTTTGGATTTGAGCGACGGCATCTTTCAAACGAGCGCACATTAAGTCCACAGTATCGTCATTTTTGATAATGTTTTCATAAGCCACACCACCAGTTTCCATGGTTGCAGATAACAGTGATTTTCCTGTTATTCAGAGCTTTATACGTTAAACGAAAACGGAGGAAAGAATTTGCGTTGTGTTTGAGCAATACTTTAAAGTTAATAAACGTATTATGAAGCAATTATTTGATAGCAGAACTTGCACGTTAAGTGAACGTAACTGGTTTGTCTGCTCACAGCAACTAACGAACAAATTCAAGAGTTAAACGGCCATTTATAATAGCAAAAGGCAGAAATGCCTGCTGACGTAATAAAATATAGTAAAGTCATTCCCGCAAGTTGACAGAAATTATTTGGAATTTTGAGATTATGTCAAAGGATTCTGGTAAATTATTTCGCATAGTTTTGAGGCATTTCCACAAAAATTGGTTCAGCTACCCAAGTATTAAATAAAAATTCTAGGTTTAAGCATTAATAACAGGTAAAAATATGTAATGGCCCATCCTTGAATTCTTAAACGCGTAGAGTTTTCAATACAGGCGAGCATATGATCTAAAATGATGAAATATATAAACAATAAATAAATAAAAAAAAGAGTTACGAACATTATAGTCAGATAAGACCGACGATTAAATACCCTACACCTCAATACTCATTTTTGTATGAAATTACTACTTGCTTTTACTATTATGGGTCAATTTTTATCACCACATATTGAAACTTTCACTTTCTGTTCTACAAAGGAATAATTATTAGAATAAGATCCAAAAATAGGCTGAGATGATCCAAATTTGGTACATTTAATTTTTTTATGTCAGATGCCTATTATGATGTAACTTCCATCATGAAGCATTGAAAATTATACGTTTTTGTCGTGTGAACTTCATTTTTCGTTATATGAGACGAGGGTTCAAAAATTTCCTCAGCCAGTCCAGAGTTTTCATACCAGTTTAGTATGACGAAATACTACTAGTTAGTCACTTTTGCCGAGTAATTTTGAAAATTACAATTTTTTTCAGAATAGGGTGTTGCATGGCGAATGGATCGATCCGGACCATTTTCAATAGCGTTCGTCCCTGAGTCGAAACACGTCGTTGCATCAAATTTCCTCAAAATAATTCAAAAATTGACATCTGTAGCTTGAGCACAGACGAACAGACATGCTTAGTAATATACCCTACACCACCTGTGGTATATATATATAATAGAGTTTCTTTGAGAATTTCTCCAATAAAAATTTAAAATATCAACAGGTATATTAATAATATCCATACTAAAGCTGTATTGATGAGAGCCTTACGAAGATATGTTAGATAAATTGTTTTATACACAACGCGAAATCTATGGTGTCGCTGACGAGAAGAAACAAACTGAAGGATCTGAACCTATTAAAAACCTTCAGAAGAATGGCTTTGAATTTTGCCGTTATTCTGAATCAGTAACTCGCTAACGCCCTTGTTTCATATGCGTAAAGGCGTCGTCGATTTAGAAAAACAGCTACCTCATGCTCATATTCTCGCGCTCAATTACGATCCTTTTGATATCTTGAAGATGTCAGGCATTATCGAGAATAACTTTTAGGATTGTTTTGATTTTGCCCGATCTAACCATCTTTTTCGACTATCCGTTACGTTCAGCATCATCGGTGTCACTTCGACTTCGTTTAAAGTCAACAAACAATTGACAAAGTCTTGTTTTCGGCGAAGAAAAGCTGCCATAACACTTTTTAAGTCAATGCTAAGTTTGAACGATATTTGTTCGTTTTAAAATTAATCGATCAGGGAGAGGCAACCAATTAAGGCTCGTGCTTGAATGAAATTTTGAGAGAAAACTATTTCTTTAGTTTTCTATTTATGATGTCTCTTCTCATAAAGTATTGCCAGAAATAATCCTCCTTCACATGTCTAAATTTTCAATCAAAAAGAGATCTTATCCTTCACCCAAGCTTATATGCTTGTATACAGCTTTCTCCAGCTTTCCCTGCCTGAAATTTTATATTGGTTTTATTCTTATATACATTTAAGCCACACTTGATCGAAATATCATTACAGGGTCCAGTGTATGGTTCTCTATATCGAGTCAAATCGATTGTAATTTTTACGTTTTAACTGATAGTTCTCGATTATCGAGTCGATATATCGCGCAGTGAGTTTACTGCAAATGATAGGATATGCATTTTTATTATTGTCGCGTGAAAAATTGCTCGACTACGAAGTTGCTATTGCGTAACAATATATTCGAAGCTAAAACACAGTAATATATATGTAATGACGGAAATATCAAAGTGCTGGAGAAAGCAAATAATTGCTTTCAACACTTTGTTTATACCGTAAAAGAAAAGGGCATTATGAAAAAGCAATGAAGAAAAACCTTTTTGGGGAACATTGCAAGAGGAATCGTAAGATAAAAAAAAATGTGATTGAAGAAAAGTGGATTATTGTTTCACTTATTTAATTATTTGCTTTTTCTTTTTCTTCTTCGCATTTATTTGCATATATATTGTCGCTTATATAAATATGATGACAAAATCGAGTTATTTTCTCGACTCGACAACAGTCGAGTAGTATAAACTCGCAAAGCTACGCTATCGAGAATGGTTATCGAAACGACTACATAGCTGATGTTGACCGAAGCTAAGCGATTATAAGACCAAGTCTGTAATTACAGTCAGAAAAAGCAAAATAGATTATAGCAGTAGTAAGAGTGTATTAACTTTATACGGGTGTATGCAATATCAAGAGCATTTTGAAATAGACACATCTTTTTTTATACCAATGGGTTGAAAATCATTGCTGCCAACAATTCCGCATTATTATTACCATTATTATTATTATTGTTATTAATTTCTTAATGTCACTTAAAACTTTTGATTCTAGTCGGCAAAGTGCTATAGGATATTTAACAGTCACCTTTGATCGTTTATAACCTTATATTTTTTTAAAAACATTGCAAAAAGCAAAAGATTATATAGTCAGGCATGGCGTGCAAGATTTCGCCTACTACAATTTTCCATTTATTTTCGTGCGGAAATACCAAAAATAATACCTCTTTTCCTCGCCTTCGAAAGGCGTACTTTCCATGAAGGCCCTTATACATGAGAGGGCTTCATTAGTCTCGTCATAAGTCTTTACCCTTTTTAGACATAAAATACTAAATTATAAACTTTGTCACTTTTCGTGAGGTTTCCTTATGTGGGTGGGCGCCCAAGCAATAGACCCACGCAGTCCAAATTTGCTAATGCTTTTTTATATCAAATTAGTATTTGGAACCACTTTTTGCTATAAAATGTTGAAAGCCGACGCTTTTTGCTTTATGAAGAGTAATTGTTAGATGGCACTGCTGTATGGGTGGTGGTTTAAAAATTGGATCATCCGGTCCAAACTTTTTAAATTTATTTTATATGTGAAAGTATGTCTCTTCACCGATGTTTGTCGAGAAACATTTAAAATTGAATTTTCTTTAATAAAAAGATTTTTCTCAAACGGGGCCTTACGTGGGGGCGCGTTCGTAGAAATATTCCGGTCATATTCTTTTACAATCAAATTTCGTTAAGCTCATTCAAAAAATGCTACCTGTAGGTTGACTGTAAAAATGTGTGAACACTTGGCGGACAGACAAACTTGAATTGAGAAATTTTGAACGTATTACACATTCTTTGTCACATATGAAATTAGCGTTACATAGAAAGAAATCGTAAGAATGATACGAGCCAATCAATTTTTAATAGATTTTGTCTTCGTGTCGTGAATATGTTACAACCCGTGGATTTAACACAAGATGGCCAGACAGCAGACAGTTAGATAAGCTTGGATCGGCTTGGAAAATGATTCTGATTTAATCGGCATAATAAAGGAGACTATCTGTCGTAATTCTTTCTGGGTGCTAAGGTAATGGTGCTCATTTCCATAAGTGTAGCGAATATATATGCGCATGAGTACCTTGATCATTAATGTTTAAAGCTATAGCAAACATCTTTTTCTATTTTATCGGCAACGTTCAATATTTGCTCAAACTAGCTGAACACTTAACTCATTGTTTGCTTTAAATTTAAACTAAAATTTTTTTTTTGTTATTTCGATTAAATCATTGTCTTGAAAGAATGGAATTTGTATTTAATACGTGAATGCTTTTGCATTAACCTAGATAAAGGAGCTAACAAAGTCTATAACAAATTCGAGTCGAACTTATACCTCAGCTCGTTGGTTGTACGTAGTTCTACGGTTTCTTTAAACTCTCATGTATTTAATGAGTAAAGAATCTTTTTTTTTCTTTTCCTTGGAATTTCAAAGATCAAATAATTTAGTTGTGCTACATTTGTGCACAACATGCGTATGTGTTATCTGTGTACATAAATAAATTGCTGTTTATCTACTTTTTTTTTTTTTTCCTATTTTCTTGATTTTTAGAAAAGTTTTTGTTCTGCAGAAATAACATAGCACGACAAGAAAATTAATTAAATTACAACGATATATAAACAAATAAAGAAGAAGAAGAAGAAGAAAAAAACCAACGCACACAACAATGCTTATAGTATCTGCTGCAAGCAAACGCTTAAAGCAAAGCTAAGCGCTTAATCATTGCACGTAGACGATGAAAATCCAAATATATGTACGTATGTAAGTAAGTACATAGTTTGAGATTAATACGTGATTATTATACGAATCACATAGATTTGCAATATATTTTGGATTGTAAATTAACATTTTAACAAACTAATCCAAAAGACAAAGTACGTATTATGCTAAAACCAAGCTAAGCCTCGCGCACACACATACAGATGATTGGTGGTGCGGTGTAGTGATTCCATACGAAATGAGATTAAAGGAAGTCTGAGAAATGAGTTTATTGAAGGAAAAAAACAACAACCCATATAATCACATTATAAGTGACAACAAAAAGTTATTGACGTTATCAAGCGTACGAGAAGAGAATACAAAACGTTTATAATGTTAGGATCCGCTAATGGAGGTCAATTGAATGCACCTATTACTGTAAGCAGTCGCCGACCATTGGCAACGAAGTCTGGCAAGTTTTATTTTACTTACTCATATGCGCGACATCAGCTGCTTGTCATGGCACATGCTTGCTAAAAGAGGGAAAGAACCGGTTGCCTTAAAAATCCATTTATGTTAATGTTTTTTCTTTCACTTAATATAAAATTTAATTTGTCAAGTCACAAGCCATGTGTCCATGATCACCTGTCTATACGATGAGCTTTTGATAGATTTATATATATAAAATTATTGCTTAACTAATACATTTAAGAGTTTACAACAAGTTTCTTTGACATTTATTGAGGAAAGCGGAGAATATGTGTTCCTTGTAAATTGTTGTTGCATTTTCAATTAAGAAATGTCCATACGTGTATTTAAAGAGCGAAGGTCCTAAGTTGGATGGGAGAAAACGGGTTTTTGCAGCTGGCTTTCGCCAAATAGAAACCGAGAACAGTCAATCATTTCTTTATGTATTATGTTAGCTTTGCGTGGATTTAAATAGCCGTTCATTTTGGCCCCTATCTTCTCTGTTCGGGTAGAGGTGCTATAATTAAGTTACAATAACTGGCAGTGTGTAGTAGTAAAATAGAATCAAGCAGACAGTGATTGACGGCACGATTGGGACATCTCAGCTCGAAACAGTGCTATCACATCCAAGGAGGCGTCCTCTGGACTTAAGGCCAGATTCTTCTTCTTCTTCAGATTTCCGTTTGTGACTTCTTCCTCCTTTCACGGGCAGAGCGCGTGGACGGACGTGTGTAGCTAAGCTATTCTCTGAGTTCATTCTTATAAATTTCATTTATAATCTCCGGGAAACTAAGTTCTAAGTGAAATCAGTTATTGCTTGCGGCCTTTCGTAAACCTGTATTATAAAGTATAAATTGCTTATCTGAAACCTCTTAAATTGATCTGAAATACTCTTGTAAAACGTCATAAGATAGTTCCTATCTAAAACTAATATATAATATATTATGAAACAGAAAGCCTTCATTATATCTAATTTTCATGGACTGAGGGGGACGATTATCCTTTGAAAACCAACCCAAAGCAGAGAGCATACGTAGTATTCTATATGAATAGTTAAATTGTTTCTGCAGTTATAAATTATCTTGTGGCAGGATTCCGTTATGCGGCGAACTTGCTTTGACGCCTATTTGCCAAATTTGTTATGATAGGTTGTTTTACAAAAAACTTTTTTTCGTTTGTACTGTAACTCTAGGACCATTTTAAACATTGAAAGTACAAGTTAGTTTGACCTCTTTTCTAAAAAAGTGAGTAAGTATTTTTGCAGTTATTTGAAGATGCCATCTTTAAGCCCTACGCAATTGCGTAGGGTAGACGACATAAACCCTTGAAGCTTTTATTGGCTATAATTCTATTCTAAAAACACGCAATTTTCATTATCGATTGAATACGCAACCGTTAGGCTGCTGACCCTCCAAATCTTTTGAGTTTTGCTTACATCTTTCTGACCGTTACCTAAGCACGCTTATAGAGAACATCATCCATGCGATTGTTTAATTTAAAAAGAAAGAAGAAGAAAAGATGGCCGTTAGCATACGTCTTTCAAATGATTTTTCACATCGTGACAATATGCGTCGATTAGTTTTTAAGATTTAAATTTAATCTAAATTTTAAAAGATATAAATATTCGTCAATCGTGAAAGAAAATCTAGACAAAAAATAAAATACTTCGACATTTCTTTTGAAACTTAGGGCGGTCCAGTGTAGTACCACCTAAAAAGTCCTGTTTGCCATATATAGTAGCCTCTTAGGAACCTTACCACTCGGTCGGTGAGTGCTCAGTCGGAAAAGGTTAATACTTACCGATTGGGAATATATTCACTAGCCTGCGCCTTTGTCTTTTTCTTTTCCTGACTTCCTTCCGGCTTTCACTTTGTTGCACGTGTAAAAGACATCTAACGAGTGATTGTATTGCGTTGGAAAGAAAAGCTACAAGTATATATAAAAGCTGACCTTTAGATTCACTGAACCGAAGAAATTGGTAACTTATTCGCTGAGAACTTGACAATATATTTCACCGGAAAAGAGATAGACATTCGAGATAAGTTTATAATTAAAAAATTTTATCAGCTTGAACTGTGTTTAGGGAAAACACGTCGAACTTTCAATATTTATCTCTCTCTCTCTCTCTCTCTCTCTATCTATCTATCTATCTCTCTCTCTCTCTCTCTCTCTCTCTTTTAAGGATTTCACTATCTTTTCCCTTAAATATAACAAATGAAATATTCAAATCGGCATTTTATGTCTCTCCTCGTTTTACTGCAATATATACATTGCAAGAGCTCAAAATAAATGAAAGGTTGAATATATAAAATATAAAATGAAATTTGATATATAAATACCAATAAAATAAACAAACAATACATTTAAAATTTTCAAAAAACATATTCAATGCCTAGATTTTATCTGTGCTTCGGACCCGATCATTTTAATTGAAATGAGAATCAAAAGATTTTTATTATAGCATAACGTTTTTGTTAATTGATTATTTTTTTTTTCATAGAAAAATTAAGAAACTCGTCAATAACAATGATATCCTTTTATAATTGTTTTTTTTTTTTTTTTTTTTATTTTAATTATAATATTAAATATTTAAGAAATATTGCAATAAAAAATATATTATTTTTTATTTTTTTTTTTTTTTTTTTTTTTGATTTCAATTAGAATATTCAGTCTTCTAGATCTCTTGCAATAATAGAGAGATTATTTTTTCTTTTTTTGTTGCATATTTTTATGCTTGGAAATAATAAAAAATGTTAACATATTTGAAGGCTTACAGCAATTATAAATTTATTGCATATATATAAATAAAATGAATAGAAAGCGTAATAGCAAGGTGTAAACGACTTAAATGGGCATAGAGACATTGATCAACTTTGTAAGGAAACTCTATAAACGCTTCTAATAAGAATCAATTTACATTAAAAATAAACTTATATCTCCCTTTAACGTGAATAAAAGAACGATATCTTTTTTCTTTTAATTGATATTTAAGTTCGTTAATTAGGCGGTTGAAGTCAATTTACACATAATAAATACTTATCCTATTTAGGACTTGATTATAGCTGACATCACTTGTGTTAAGTGTATGCGAATGTACGCAACACCTAGCAGAACTTGAGATCGGTCTATGCAGAACCGCTTACTGAATCAATCTCGGCTTGCCCTTCTGCCCCTATGATGTCTGTTCATACATTCTTCTGTTTAACCTACAGGTCACAGTAGCCGAGATGAAATTTTGCGCAATGACTTGTTCTGGCCAAAAGACGAACGCCACTGAAAAGGTTTTGGATTGGACCATTTTTTCGCAAATATATTGTAATTTGCAGACTTTCGAGACAAAAAAAGTTGAATGATAGTATTTTGACATTCTTAGTTGGCGGCTCGAATGGGTCAATTCTTTGAACTCCATCTCATATAACTGTTTCTACGAAAACAGGAGGACCTTTAAATGGAAAAAAAGCCGCATTTTTAATATACCTTGATCAAAGCTGATTCATAATAATAATTTGACATGAAAGTAAAGCTCGTCGTATTTGGCCTACATAGATTTACTTTGCGGATCTTATCACACATAAAAGTACTAATAAAAAATAGGCCTTTATATGATAGAAATATCAGACCTTCGATATTCTTTGATGGAACTTAGTAAAATTGGAAAAGATTAATTTGATATAGAACCTAACAGCATCAAATTCAGCTCAATAAGCTCTATTATTTGGACATCGTCGCCCACAAGAATTGTCGTGATGCAGTGAACCAGTCCATAGTAATAATGTAGCAAAGAAAATAACGGTAGTCTATTCGGATCACACAAGTCTATATAAATTAGATCCCAACAAATACAAGCCCTCTAATGAGAAGCAAGCCCTTATATGGCGACGAATTCTAGCTTGTAGAGTCTTATGACGGAAGAGCAATTGGAAAATAATATAACCCTTGACAAGTGAATTAATTTCGCTGAATGTGGACCATGTTAGTCGACGTTTTCAGCTGAGGTCTTCCAGGTGAGGTCTTTCATTAAAACTATGCCTTTATATAAATGACGTGCAATTTTTGGAGCTTTATGACTAAAATGAATGAATGATTGTATTAGATGAAGTGGTGTGTGTAGGGTATGCAATGGTCGATTTTGACCACTTGTACTGTTCTTACATGTTTTCTATGCGTATTTGTATTTCTTCTTTGACTTTACTTCTGCGATGCTTTGAAAAAAGTTAAAATTTTTTTTTTGCATTTTCAACAATGGTGCAGCTGAAAAAACAGAGGGCCGCTGAAATGTTTGAATTTCGTATAGACCCCGTACCAGAAAGATCTTTTACATGAAAGCCATAACTAGCTAGTTGTTAAAATTGTTTATTTCAATTTTTAAATTCTTTTTGGATCGAAAAGTACTATGCAAGAGCAAAGAAGTGCAACATCCAACATTTCTCCTCTTTAGTGACCGTAGCATTTTTTTCTTTTCGTATTTACATAAATGTAGCGGAGAATGTCTTTACTTTTAACTTAGTTTAATTAAAAAATTACTTTATTTTCCCTCGTTGTGCTAGCGAAAAACTATTGAGACAAAGCTCTAAGCGATTCATTGCGTTGCACCTGTCTTTCTAGTTTAAAGATGAAACCACACGAATAAGGGTAGCCCCAAACGTTAAGACAACGTGCAACCGTAGAATAATTATCACAATTATTACGGTTATTATTAGTTTTTACCCTTGCTCGCTCGACTCGTTGCACCGACAAGGTGCAAGCATAAGCTTAATTCTTCACTTAATATATATATGTAATAGTTTATAAACATTGAAAGCAGCTACCAATCGTAGAGCGGTTGTAGATGATAAACTTTTTCTGACCTAACTTTTTAAATATTTATTGAGTAAAAATAAGGAATAGCGCGCGGTAGAAGGGAAGGGGAGGATAGCGAAGGAAACCCCTACATAAATAAATTGCACTGTTGCATTATTTGGTAATTCGAGAAGGAAAAGTACAAAAATAATAATAATAATAATAATAATAATAAAAACAACAACGAATGAGAAGTGTGTGAATTTTTCCGTTTTGTTGCTCTTGTTTTCCTTTTTCCTTCTTTCTTAGAAAATAGTATGCGTTTATTATATAGTATGCTTATGTCTGGCTTACGTGTCGCGGCACGCTTCAGTAATTTCAGTTAAAATCCCAAGAGAACCCTTTTCATTTCATTTCCTTTCATTTTATACGCATTACATATATATAACTATATGCATTGTGTTTATTTTATAGCGTTCGTTCTTGTTGCTGCGATATATGCAGAAGAGTCATTGCTTTAATTTTCAATGCTTGACTGAAACTGTTTTCACAGAATTTTTTTTTTTTTTTCTGTTTTTTATTTTCTTATCCCACTTACTTGGCTTATTCTTGTTGTTTTGTTATTTTTTTTGCATGAATGTTCTGTGATTTTGATGAATTGTAATCAGTTTTTAATTGTTTTGCGTGTAAACAACCGCAAAACGAAAACAAACCACAGCAAAAGTAAATAAGAATTGATAAACAATTTGATTTCTGTACGGGCATCCATTTAACTATAGAATTGTCCCTATACAGCATTAAGCTTCTTTGTCCACCAATAGCTATTAGCACACCGCCACGCACTCTCTTGAATAATTTAAACTTGTACAATATATATATATATACAAAGTTTTTATGTGCTTGTCTGCCTGGCTGCCTGGCTGCCTGCCTGCTTTGCTGCCTGCATGCAAACATGTTCTCAAGCTACACTCATTTATCGCATAAAAGTGTGTGTGTGTGTGTGTGTGTGCTTATGCGAACTTTAAGATTCATGTGGGAGTTTTTCACTTGTTTTTCTTTTCATTTAATGCAATTGATTAGCATTTGTACAACCTGCCATAAATTGCAAAAAGTTGCTTGCTAGCTGCTTAAATAAGCTGTGACGTGAAGGCTTATAAGCACATGTACACATTAACATGCACGTAAATGTATGTGCAATAAAATTATGTGATGTGAAAGAATAAGGGTGCAGGTCATTGGGATAAACCAACGATTAGTAGCATAGTGCGTCTTGACCACAAACGGACGAGTGAAGAGCAAACAGATTGAACGTAAGAAGTAACATAACATATGTGCAGCTGTTGTTGAGCGAAATAATATTTTATTATCTTTGTTCTAAACTTGACTTTAAATAATGGGAGAATTTAGTTCACTAGAAAAACGGCAAATAATGTTAGCATCTAGCGAGCAGCTGTAACTAGATTGCGGTAAATGTTGTTCTTTTCTCCTTCTGTCTTTCATTTTCATAAAGATGTTCGGGGCAAATTTAAAATTGTATGCAAAGTCACTTGGCTCACTATGCATCACAATGACAAAAACTGTTTAAAATTGACATAATGAAGACGTGGCTGGAATGTGCTCGAATCGATAATCAACTTATTAACGACGCTATTCACTTAAGTCGCGTAGAAGTTATCTTTTTAGTTTATAGGGCTTATAAATCTCTCTCCCTTTCTTTCTCTCGCTCTCTCTCTCTCTCTCTCTCTCTTTCTCTTTCTATTCTGTATTTACTTTGCGAGATTTAAAGTAGTTCCTATGGTTTGTGTTAAAGGGTTTGGAGTTTATTTTTTAACTTTAAACTACTTAAACAGAAAAGCTAATGAGGAGAAGACATGGACGAGGTTAATATTAATTTTTTGATAAAGTTAAGAACACAAGTAAAAACTGACACGAGACACTGTCAGTGCTGATCAAGATTATCATGTCGTAAGCAACACACCCTAACCTACACTACACTGCAAACTAGATTACAACTCATAGGTTTTTCCTGCCCGAGAAAATCTCTATAAGACGAAGATCTATCCTTCGACAATGATACAAAAATATGGAATTCCATTGTCCGTGTCTGTCCAATTTTCTTATTTTAAACCCATCATTTAAAAAAGTATTCCTTTATGGCGCCTGAGAAGCCAACATTCGCCGCTGGCAGGCAACTCTATCTAACTATAGTTTTACTGAGTGAATTAATTGCCGAAGAACAATATTGGATACTTTAGTCTCTTTATCTCCATATGGAAAAAGATTGGTACTTGTAGCTCTGCCTTCACTCGAGAAACGTAGGTCAAAGTGTGTGCTTCTAAGTTTTTATTCTCTAATCTTTGCTTAGACATATAAAGAATTCGTCCCTTTTTCATTTGCAAACCTTAGAAGAAAATTAACTCAACATTTTTTAAGTGTAAGATTAATTTGAACGACCTGTTATTACTTAATTCGGCCGTTAGTCCACGGTAGCTGTGCGTGTGTTTCACCTTTTCCGCTCTTTTTCATAGCGTTCGTTTGCATCGGTTGTATTAAAGTGCTTTCTAATAATTTTTTATTGTAAAAGTTGCTAACGAACTTTTTCATCTTATGATGTCGAGTGGTTGTGCAAGTACATAAGACACCGAAAATTCTAAGGAATTCATTTAGCCGAAGGGCTGAAAATCGACCATAAAGGAAACATAACATAAATGCATGCATTCTTAAATAGATAGAGAAACGAGAAGGACGACAACTTTGCATCGTAAAGTCATTTATGACTCAATGAATTTTTGCGTACACAAAACTATCTCCGTCAGTTGTTATTATTATGAAATTCTTGTAAGACTCAAGTCTCTAGCACTAGCATCTAAGGCTATCAGCTTTACTGAAAACTCTACCTCAGTTAAACCAAACATATGAAGCAAGCATCTCTCGAAAGGACTTATATTTTGGGGAAAAGTTGACGGCTTAATGCGCAACTTACATCAGCAGTATCGTTCGCTTAGCTGCGTTTAGCTTGCCGGCCGGCTGTCGGTGTGTGTTTCATTGGATTTGATAAAGTTTATTTTAATGCAACTTTTAGTTGAATTTGAAGTTAACTGGCTATGCCATCTTCTTACCTCGATAATCCTTGACAAAGGGATAGTTAGGTGTTCGCTGTCATATCATAAACTTCTTTATGCTCTTACCTCTTGGAAAGAAAATATTTTGATTGTAGATTTTTGTTCGCTTACTTCGGGCAACTATTGCTGTTGTATATCTTTAATGAAATCGCGCTAAAGTGAATTCAGTTCAAGAGCAAATTCAAATATTTTTCAATATATTTTAAGGCAAATTCCATTACAATCAATCTGAAAATTTGCTTTAATAACAATGAACCACAAACTTAGCTTATATCGTCATTAACTTCTTAGAAGAATAAGAAGAAGAAGAATGAGAAGAAGAAGAGATATTACTTTGTTCATATTTTTCGTTCTACTTTGCTTTTGCTCTCATCGATTGTGCAAAACTTATACATTTATTTAATTTTTGCACATTTTTATAAGCCCTCCAGGTGTTTTCTTAAGAAGATAATCTGAAAATGAAAATGTTTACTTTGTGTTTAACTAAAAATCTCTCAAGATTTCGGTACAAACTACTTTAAAAACTATTTATTGATAAAACAATTAAAATATCCCTTAATACCAATTAACCCTCCGACCCCCCACCTTTCATTCAATGCCTGAAAATAGATTTCTCTTGTGTTTTTGTTTATATTTACAAAATACTCTCTTGGAAAAGAAACAGAACAAAAAAAAAAAATAAAAAAATTTAATATTTTTTTCTATAGTTTATAACGCAGCATGTGATGTTTCTTGTTATCGCTCGGTGTTGGTCCATACGGAAGAGTATAACGAGATATTTATGGATATACACGTAAATCTATTCAAAAACGACGACAGCAACAACAACTTCATGTTCAACTTCAAACTAAACAGAAATAAAAAAAAAAACTGCTAGCATTTTTTTGTTATTGTTTTTTTTTCTTTTAGCTTCTATATTTAATTTCAATGTGTTTTTTCCAGTTCATATGTGAAAAAGTCAAACACCCGCATTGCCAAAAGAAAACAAAAAAAAAAAAAAAAAAAATCTATGAGCTTGACTCTGCGGACTATTTAATATTGGACTGAGTTTACAAAACAAAACAAAAAAAAAACAAAAAAAAAAAAAAGGAACAACAAAAAAAAGAAAAACAATTGCTCCTGCACTAAAAGAGCGGTACACGAAATATATACCATTGCAGTGGGTTAAGCAAAAAAGCAAAAGCAATAAATTAAGTGTTTTTCTTTCAAGTTCGGGAGGGCAAAACAGAACAACACCATTCCCGCCAAGCAATACATTTATGGAATAGTTAAAGCTGGAAAATATAGTAAATTAAACATTCCTTCACTACAATAATAGCCATCATGGTCCCTAATACCTATATATATAGCACATTGGTTGTGTGCTTCTGTTTACTACATGCAAAGGCACGCGTGGTAGGTTCCTTGAAGTACATATGTTGTATATGTTAACTGCGATTGCTGTATATATTGAGGTTAGAGAATCTTAGAAAACAACTTGACAAGTGTTCATCCCAAAAACACCATGTACCAGTACAAATCACGCCCAGCAAATGATATATATATTTTGAACAATAGTAATCCTTTTACGCATATATAAAATATATTTCTTAATGATGATCGATCTTATTTAAGGTGAAAAGGATTTACATAATGATAATGTCGCGGGCATTTTCTCGAGTATGAACTGTAAATACCTCAACGGTCCTTTTCGATTCGGGATTTGGGTTCTCTTCAGACGTCGTTCTTTCATTGTAAAAATAGCAAAGACTAGTTAATCGCTAAATCGGCACTATAGTCTGACCTAAACACTGATAAGAAAGTTGGTCCCCTGTACTGTTCTGTGAGTGCTTCGGTTGTTTTGGTGGAGAATAATGCGGAATCGGTCATCCTTTCTGTGGTTTATTTAAAGACGTCCTGCATTCAAATGCCTGCTAACCAGGTTCATTTATTCTACAATCATTTAGGGCGAGTTTTGCCAGCTGCTCCGTAAAGCTTCGACGGCGCAAACAGTTTTTATTAAGTTTGCTTTATGATGGAATATCCCACTGTTGCCTTACCCTACGCAATTTGTGGTACAAGTATACATTAAATTTCTGCGGATGTATGCAACGCACAAAAGAACTTGAGACAAAGGCACTTTTTATTACACCTAACGGTTTAGGATGAATTTCGGTCCATATGTCAGGCTTATATACTCAATCTGCAGGTCGCAATTTTAAAGATATTTTAATGAAATTTTGTGCACCAACCTGTTTTTGCTCAAGAACCACCACTATCGAAAATGATTCAGATAGGACTACTCTTTCGACCACTTCCCATGTAGGGACTTATTTTGAAAAGTCGTTACATCAATAACAGTAGTAAACGAAGTGGTGTAATAGTAGGCAGTTACTCACTATAGGGATTTTGCTCGTTTTTTTAACTAAATGGCATAAATTTTATACTTGCCACGTGCACATTGTAAACAGTTTTGAAAACACTATGATATATATTCTTCTCTCATATTGTGGTCCGAAATACTTTTTAAATACTAAACGTTTGTGTATCGACAGTGTGGCAATACTTAAAAATATATGAGCCGTTCAATATGACGGAAGACTGTTCCGTTTTATAACCTTGTGCACGGCCTGGTTATTGTTGGTAGCCTCCTAATAGCCATTGGTCGGCTTTTTTTAAAATTCATATTTTGATATAATATAAGCTGGGATTAAACGCAATTTCAGTTTTGTCTGTGGCTTGATTACCAATTTATCAGAGCAGTCTTGTTGTGTATGATGTTTATAGTTTTCACTAAACACTTTTCATATTTAACCATTAAATGCATATTGTTGCCAATTGTCTACATTTCAGTTCTACTGGGTTATGCTTTTCCGAAGGCAAGTTGATAGCCATACACAATAAATTATGTTTGACATTGTTTATGGGAGTTAAGTCACATCTTTTCTTGACACTTGAATGTGGTGGCGGGTCACTTGGAGAGATATTTGCTATTTCCGAGTTTACTATAAGTAACTGATTTATCTAATTGAAAAAAAATTACTTTTCATTTGTCGTCATGTAAGCTATCAATGTTTGATGTTGCATTTGAGAATTTTATTGGATATATGTCAGATTGTTTGCAAATATTGCAAGCGTTTGTCGTCTAAACTTTAATAAGTTGGTTCTTTTCATGTCTTTGTCTCTTGGCTTATTCCGCTTTATTCTTGAAGATGTCTAGGCGGATGCGAGATAGAGATATGGGTAATATAAACGCAATAGATTAGTATCCAAACGTACAAGATCTAATAAAACAACTTGAGGACAATAATTATGATGGTGTAGAACGAGACAATGGGTATCCTCCCTTAACTATCCTGGGTGTTGCACATTGGAGAAGACTATATAGGGATCTTATATGGAAAAATGGCAATTTGGAATACAAGTGAAGAATGCATACGTTTCACAGAAAATAGTGACCTTGTCTTTCGATTAGCCGGGCTTGAAATCCTCGTCCAATCTATTTCCGAATTTATAAATGCGGATATACTCACTGCCATTATCGAACCTTCGTATCAATTTTCACAAATACTATGAAAATTCCTTTACTAATAAATAACATAAATACATGAGCATGTGTTTACGTTTTTCAATAATTTTTTAAATAAAAGCATATTGTTGCCAAAAGTCTACATATGATAGTTTTTGAAAATAAATGCCAACTCAATCTTATTACACTTGGGTTTTGAAAATTATTTAAAATTCAAACGAAAAATCGTGCAGTGCGGTTTTAATGGAACTAAGCTAAAGAAGGAATAGATAACCTTTTACTACAAAAAAAAGAAGGTTTTTTTGGCGAATATGAGATATAATCTTGTCTGCGGCCCCAGCCCTAATATTCTCTTTCGTTTTTATAACAGACTATGTAGCGTTAACATGCATTAAGGAATTATCACTATTTTTGTTGTTGTTAATGTTTTTCTGGTCTCTTTTTTGGTCTCTGTTAGTTTTTGCGCACAAAATTTATTTGTACCAATTTTTGCTTTGTTTTATGTGATAAGGTTGAAAGAGGCGGGTACTGCATTGTTCCTTTCTTTTCTTTTTTGTAATAATTTAAAAATTGTTCTTGTTATAAATTATAGACAAACATAGGTGTGGAATTGTTTCAATTCAAATGAAAAATATCTGCTTAAATAATCATAAATTTTCAAATAACTCTTTAACATTTTTCTTACTGAAAAAAGAAAATATATTTTTTAAAGCTTCGCAACAAAGACCAGAGAATTTACGATACTTTCGTTTAAATATT
Source organism: Glossina fuscipes (assembly GCF_014805625.2). NCBI lineage: Eukaryota > Metazoa > Arthropoda > Insecta > Diptera > Glossinidae > Glossina > Glossina fuscipes. Next base: position 15,052,671 of record NW_023998423.1, on the reverse strand, counting down.
TTATAAATAACAATTAGTTAAAAGAACAACATTCGCTATAACGGAAGTTTTTGTTGTGCTTCTTCTTAAACCACTATACAGATTGAATGACAAGTGGCTTGTGCAGCGTCGGCCGCGAAAAACGTTTGAACTAAACTACACTTTTCTAGAATAGTTGCTTTCCACTGATTCATGTCTTCGTGCGTACTTTAAATGTAATATTTCACCTTACGAAAGATGTAATCTTTCGCAAAGAAATCGCGTTTTAATGTTCACCTCTATCTATAACGGTTTTGCACTGTTATGGGACTGAGGGGAATGATTTATTGGATAGTTTGCTAATTCGGTAGCTATTAGTGCGACTTGATTCCATTAACCAACTGAGGCTCAAAATTCAGCTTCCAAGTATTGGCCTTGCCGCTGTCGTAAGCCAAGCATCCCAAAATAATATTCCAGTAAATTACGATTACACGTATGGTTTGCAATAATGATGAGGTCGTGCATAATGTAGCAGGTTTAAGTGCTATGCCTATACACTTCGACTAACACTACTCTTCATTTATTTCCTCATCGAAACACCTTACACTTTATCCTTACATTAAGGCATACTTTTCGTGGCAGTCCTTATACAGTTGGGAGATCAAAACGTGAACCAAAGTTAATAAAATATTAGTTTTCTTCTCAAAAGTCTTGTTATTTGTCCACTCCTTGCAGCGCAGATCATTAAATATCAGACCGTTGCTCCATATTAAAGGTTACACTTCGTAGCAATAGCTACAGTTAGCCTATCCAATGCAGAGTTTTTACCATATATTTAATCTACCGTAGTACGAGATTGTTCCGAGATTTATGTCGAGAATTTTAGAAAACGGCCAACTCTTTGCATATAAACACTTACTCAAAAGAAGGACTTATATGAAGATTGATCGCACAATCGTGCTCTGACACAATGCATATTCAATAGAATATGTCCTTGTAGCAAAACATGCCAGCCTATCAAATTTCGCGAATGCAATTTAAAGATTTCAATCTGTAGATTGAATACAACGGTACAGGAAAGGACATTAGACGGGCTGACGAGCACTCAAGCTTAAATAGATTCAAAAATGATTCCGAAATGATTTTGAATTGATCGGCATAATATCAGTTATGTCTATCTTAGATCTTTCTGGGTGTTACGCACGTTTGGACTTTTTCTACAAGTGCAGTAGGGTTTTTTTGTTTATAAAAAAAATTCAAAAGGTACATTCGCATTTGGCTTACAGTCAGTCTGTCCCTTTTCGAATTAAGCATACATATGTTTGGCAATTAAAAAAAAATAAAAAACATCTTCCGTGTCCCAGCGATCCTGCCAGGAGTCGAACCTGGAATCTTCTGATCCGTAGTCAGACGCGTTATCCATTGCGCCACAGGACCGTGCAGAACGCGAATATATTAATCTGTATAAGTGCCTTTTGTACGCACTTGAGAGCAGTGTATCGGACTCAATGAACTAATAGCCCGATCTTTTTAATTTTTTTTTTTCTACTTATTTTTAGATCAATTTAAATATTTTAAAAATTTCTCTACATTTTTTCCATATCGAAAGTATGGGAAATTACTGATGTACATCAACCGGGTACTTATGCCAAGTTTCACTATCTTATTTCAATTTTCGTGACCATACATATTCAGCAGAGGAAAACGGACAGCTAGACGGCCAAATTGATTATTGCTTATCAGAAATACATGAACAATGATTATCATTTGTGCAAGATGTTAGCAGAAAGAGAAATTTAGTTTACTTGTATGCTTCGGATATTGCAGGTTAATCGACCTTTATACTTTAGATGGCAAGACTTTTCCTACATCCAAAGTCAAAGTTTCAGTAAACACAAAGCCTTCAGGAGTATCAATCTCGTAGGCTTGGCGGTCCGTAATTTGTACAGTGTCTATAGAGAAAACATTATCCTGCTCGCATCCCTTAAGATATCTTTGCGTGATTCCATAGTACTGTAGGAAGAACCGGAAACTATCAAAATGTCGAATTTTTTATTTTTTTTTATTTTAGAATCAAGATAGGAAGCAAAGAAGTTTCGGCCTTAGCCGAATATATTTCTCTTATTTCTTCTTTTTACTTGTGCCTCACTTCTTTCACGGACTGCAACTTTCTTCAAAACTGATTTGTGAGAATGATTTGGGAATACATGAGCCGAGTCTTAATGCTTCACTTCAATGTTTGGCATAGCTAAGAATTCGATTTCTGCATTTTCAATTAGATTGCCTCGTCTGTTTTGATGGCGGACAATAATGTGTTTATATAGGAAGAGCAGACTATGCGAATTATGATGAAACTTGAAAACGGTGACTACAAAAGAAAGATGCTTTACGCTCATGTGACAAAAGGTTGCAACGCGTGTTCGACGTTTATCTGAAAATTTTCATCACACTATGTTTACTATGTGCTCTTCATTACCGGTCCATTTTAGAAATTTTTACTTGTCGAATTAATTAGAGAAAATAATATTAACCTCTGATGTAATTTGCCATTCAAAGAAGATTTTTAAGACCGGACTCTCTCCCATCCTTAATTGTTGTTTTATTGATGTTATGAATTTGTAAAGATTAAACAAGTTTTATTTTTTCATTTTAAGCAAAACTAACTGACTTAAATGCTTAAGAGCTTGAAAGGTGTACTTCTGGTTCGTTTAAGTATGATTTTTCACTGTAGTTACATACAGATACCTACTTTAAAGTATATACATGAATGAACATATTTACATTACAAAGCAAAGATATTAACAATTTCTTTATGTATGCTATGTATGTATGCATGTGAGTGCACTTAAAAGAATAAGAATTTTTGAAGTTCGAATGCATATATCCTGTAGAGACGGAAGTGTTGGAAATTTTTTCTGGGATTTTAACCAAACATTGCCAAGTACTATGGAATTTCCTTAGAATATTTTTTGTGAATATTTATTTCTTTGATATCAAAAAATATCCCCGCAATGTTTAACAATCGAAAATAATTTCAATTCTCTGCCTCTTCGCTTTGACATCTTATTTGGAAGCAATCATAACGACTTCATCTGCAGACAATATCATATAAATAAAATATTAAACATATATATATATATATGTGTGTGATTATTGTTATATACAGTATTAGCTATCTATACACACTATGGCGTGAAGGTGTACGTTTATTAAGCGTGAAATTTGTGAAACTTGCTACATCAGCATTTTAGAATATTCTATATTATCTTCGCTTTTAGCTATCGCTGCTATTTTTCAAACACATTTTTTTTTTTTTTTTCAATAACAGCATTATGCTTATTATTTTTTTACTAAAAATGTATGTGCTTCTGCACAGACATAAGAATTGACATACACCCGCGCACCCACCTGCACATACACCACGTTACTGGCCTTTACCGCAAAAAAGCAATACTTTATAATCATAATCATTGTCGTCATCAGCATTGCCATCATCGCCTTCGCATGGCCAAAATAATGTTGAGTTGTTGAGTATGGTTTCTATGCGATAATGGCAAAAAGTAAGAGTTTACAAAGTCATATACGTATATTTATACAATTGAGTAAAAAACCGTTATAAGTTTTCGATAAAGGAAAAAATTTTCTATTTGAGTTAAAGAGCGCAGCTGTGCAGAAGCTTTTCGAATATAAATTTGAGATATACGTAGAAGACGAAAGAATAAAAGTAAAAGCCATATCAAGTATTCAAATTTAAATTCTTTTTGAACAAAGAGATAGATACTGATATTTACGTCATTTCTATTCATGTGTTCCCAAGATGCTGCTAGAAGTGAGATTTGATATTCAAAGACTACTTTTGATCTTTCGTCAAAGCATCAACAATTAAATGGCATTGTCAAAATTAGCTTAGCTCGACAGTCACGCCAATTTATGAACAAAGCTGTCAACGTCAAGCTTTCTTTCATTCTTTTTCAGGCCAAAACGAAGTTAAAATTTTATAGATGGGCAAAGGCAATAATCAAATATCTCAGAACGCTTGGTTTAATTATTTGATCGTCATTATCAAATATCAAATGTATTATATAAAAGTGTTATTTTTCATTAGCATCAATCATGCGAAGACAAGCGTAGCCTGAACTTGATACAATAGTTGCGTAGATCAACTTTATGTAAAATCATCTATTTTGTAAGGACGTTTGTGGAAGAGAATGATGCAAAAAATTCCACACGCATTCGTTTGATACGTGGATATGCTATTTTCCCCGAATCTTATCAAAAATTTTTCATATAATGACTTTTTCAAAATAGAAGTTTACCCGAGAGTTGGCGGTCAACGTGGTGCACTTTTAAAAATATTTCTCCTGGGGTCAAAACATTTTTGAGTTTCAAGATCCAACAAATTATCTCAAAAATTACGATCTGTAGATTATGTACAACGATATTGTATATGGTCACACTGACCGATAGATAGACATGCTCAACTGGGTTGAGAAGATGATGCTTAATCAATTGATAAAGAAAAGTGGGCTTATTTCAAATTGTTCTGGATTTCGCTTAGTGTAGGCTATGAAGTGTAGGCTTGCTGTTGTAAAAGAATATTGGCATCGAATAAATGCATAACCAAGTATGCCAGTGGAATTTTGGAAAATTTTCCACTTGTTTGGCAATGAAGAACGTTTGATAGATAAGTCGATTTCTTTCTATGCACGTCAACATCAAAATTTTTTAGATAGACCAGTAGTCTCGTTAACTGGAACCCTCATGGTGGCTTTTTTGCCAAAAGCGTCTTTTCATAGAACCTAATTTATATCTAAGCAAAGGCTGTTCGCTGTAGATTCAGTGCTAAACAAATTTGGTTTAGAAAGAGCAAAAGTTTTCCTTTTCAGCTGAAGCAACTTGAACCGTGTTTTATAAATCGCGTGCATTCAAAGGGTATAGCGCTTAGTGAGTTTAATCTTCTCACGAAAGCTTTACGAAAATGTTTGGTTAATGGACGTAGAAACTGTCTAATTTTATTGAAAAGAGAATTCTCAAGATCTCGGGAAAGAAGTCCGATCGAACTATAGTTTTTGATGCCGTTTTGATGCAAAGTCAAATTCATGGGAAAGTTTAAGGCTAACAAAAAGTTGGTCAATGTGGAAAGGAATTAAGTTAAGAAATATTATTATTATTAGAGTTATTCTAAGGTTATCCGCTTTATTGAGAACTCTACCGCAGTAGAGATTTGAGCCCACGTGATGTTAAAAATAGATCTAATAAGGAAATTTTAAGGCGCAATATATTATTTATTTAGCTTAGTAAGTCTGACAGAAAAGTTCTATTACTTTATTAACAATTTCAGAATTTTAGTAACATGAAAGAGCGTAAAGAAAGTGCTGTCCATGCTTTTAGCACTGCTGTTGACAATTAAAAATACATTCTTTTATTGCCACTATATTGAGGCATAGAGGCGATTAGACCTGTTGACTTGTCAGTCTGGCACCCATACTATATCTGTCCTGCTTTCTTTAGGTTAGAAGACAATGTCAGCTAAATGCTTTCATTGTTTAATCTCTCCTGGATAAAGAAGTAAACAATGGGAATCTCTAACATGCTATGCGCTTATAAGGGAACGTTTATAGAAAGAAGAAGAAGAGGAATTCAGATAGAAGTCGCAGATATATAATGCCATATTTGTACTTAAATGACTTGCTAAGCTAACACAGAATAATGCAAATGAATGAAACCCATACCAATTTTTATACCTTTATCCAATTCATCATTAAGTTATACAATTAAAAATGATTGCGAAGATTATTTAGGAACTATTATATAAGGCATGAATAAATATTACTGTTACTGATTTTATATTTTAATGTATTTATCAGGAAAAAATAGATTCTTAGATTGAACTAAGACGAACAATAAAACTATTTGAAAATAGTAAAAAAAGAATAATTAATTGTAATTTTCTTGCTCTTCTATAACTTCCATCTATTGGCGATGGTAATTATAGAATGCTCCCAATCGAAACTCGAATCGGCACTGACGAATCTGCATATTTTTCCTTCTCTGCACAGATTATCTGGAGGCCCAACAAGTAAAACTTCCAAATGGGTTTAATTATTATATTATTAATGGACGTGTATTATTGTCATTAAAACTTCTGAAACTTCTACTTAGATATGAAACATGATGTACAGTTTCTACGTTATATTGAGTTAAATAAGTTAAACAACTAAAAAAGGAGGAGAGGGCCATAATCTAGTTATTCATATAAAGGCTTATAAAGCCTTATTAAAATAAGAGAAGTCATTGAAAAATTGGTCCGATCCGAAGCATTTTCTAAAGTACTCTGATTAACCAGGTCGCTTTATCAAAGTTCATCCAAGTATAAAAAAAATTACGGGTCTTAGGTTGAACACAACAAAACAAGGCGGACAGAGGCTCAGGCAAAATTAATTCGATTCAGAAAGCAATTTTGAATCGATCGGTATTATGAAAGTTGGGCCGATATACGTCAATTCCTTGTGGGTTTGCTTGTAGAGGCACAAACTTTATCTCAAATTTAAAAAGTAGGAATTTTGAAAAATGCTATTAATAGCAGGAAACCCATATCATAAGTCGGTCTAACTAAAGACGAACTAAAATACTTCTTCTAAAATATACTTGAGCAGATAATGAAATTGGAAAGCATTTTCGCCATAAGTCGAGCATAATTTCTTAGTTACTTTATTGACAGACATCTAAACTTTATTATAATTGGCTTTAAAATCATATATGATAATAAAAAAAAAATCGGAAATTTTTTATCCTTCACTGTACTTATCGACTTTTCTACTATAAGTTCGTACTAATATTTATGAAAATTATCAATATGTTAACTTTTATGGGAGGCACAAAGAAAAAGGAAAAATATCTAAAAGCTACTGCTACTCATCTCTGAGAATATATGCTTTCAGACGATTTAGAGTTCATAGTGCTCACATTTATCATTCGGGGAATTTTCTCTTCTCTCTCTCTTGGTTGCTGGGAAAAAAAAGAATGAATTAATTTTTACGTTAAATGTAGTTTTATTCGCCTTGAAAATGTTTCTCATAACATTTTTCATCATAACGACACAATAGCAAGGAGGCAGATGAAGTTCTCGACAACAATATTTCAAGTACTGCTTCAAATAATGATAAAATCGAAAGGAAAAAACATTTTTTTTTTTTTTTTTGCAATAATATTTTCTCTTAAAATATTTGGTCGCACTTGCAATACAAGATTGATTGAAGTTGTATATACAATTATTTGCGCCGTTTACGTAATTTTCATTATCGTTACCATTCTTGTTATTCACGTTCGTTAACAACTTTATGAAGACCTCAGGCTTAAGAATTGCTTCTTTTTTTTTCATCACTTTTTTACTGAATACAAAATTTTATATTTTATTCGATTTTATGATGGGGAAAAAAGACCGCAGTATGACGCTGTGTAATGTTCTCAGTTGTATTGAATGCATTTCACTTCATACAAGTAGCCAAACGATTTGAGTGGACATTTCGAGAAAAAGTTGAAATACGTGTCCAATCAAGTGGGAAAAGAAGTATTTAACGCACTTGTGCACAAAAAGAAATTTCATATATTAAATTTGACAAAAAAAAAGTTGCAATAAATTGGAAAAATTATATATGCCTGCCATTGAATTTTTAATACTGCTTCCAAGTCTATATCCAAAAGATTGTAATAAAATATTTCCTCAGGTGTGGGCCCATTTTAGTTGGACAAACTTTTGTATCTTTTCCCTGCGGGAAGTAACAGTCTTTGCAACTTTATTTGGAGTTCTACATGGATCTTGCTTTTTCAAAGTTAACTTACGAAAATCCACTAACAAGTTCTCTAATAGAAGCGTCAATAGTAAAACGTGTATTCTTCAGTGTCTATATCAAAAGAGAAGAGATTTGTTCACTTAGTGTACTAGTACATGTAGGTTAATATATTCAAGGCACGGTTGCCAGATATGCCCTCATGCATATAAAGTAAAGTATTCAGCATTCGCTGCAATTTACTTTTCTGCTTGTTACGTGTAAATGGGAAAAAGTGGCACCATCCGATTTTTCTGATTTTTCTGATACTTATGTCGGCCAAGAGCGAAATAGTTTATCCTTATCGACTTACACAAAGAAATTCGTTTTTTCCCCGCCCTAATGCATGTACATAACGAAATGAAGAAAGCAGCATCGTAGACATATTTTCCCTATTGGATCGAAAGAAAAAAGCACGAATATAGATGCAATTGGAGTATCAAAGTGGCGGTCTCATCATGTTAAAATCGGACCTAAACCCGAATCCTAAAAAACAAGTGTGTTGTTGAACCACAACGTGCCAATCTAGTTAATTACGGAATTGATTGTCGTAAACGGCTCAGAGGGAACGACTTATGCGGGCATTGACGGATCCCCATCCACTTCTAACAAATAGAATTTCATTTCAGCATTCGAGGGATTTATGCTTCCTTATGATGAAATATATAAACTATGACACCCAACTCTACCTTGATCACCTCAAGCCTCATGTTTCATATTCAGATACAATCACCTCAGGAACCGTAATAGAGTTACTTATTTAGTATAAGTAGTTAAAAGTAGAATCGGAATTATCAGTAGCAGAAACACGTTGGCCTTTTTTCTTAGAGTTAACAAGTTCACAAATATGTTTTGGTTTAACAAGGAGTAACGATATTATTTTACCGATATTCTAAACAATTATATCATACTGAGAAGTCTTCGCGCTGTTTCGAGCTTCTTTTGGTAAACTTTTCATATGATTCTGAACTTCTCACGGGGTTGATGCTTAATGCCTCAGCTATTTTCTAGCAGCTTGCGTGTTTCGACTTGCACTCAGCGACTTTTTGAGCGACAGTGAGACGCATCTTTGACATCAAAATTTCTGAAACGGAATTGAGCAAACCATTCCTCGGTCCTTCATTCACTCACTGCATTCACAACATACACTCCTTTTTTTTTTGCTATGTTAGTACTATACTATACTATGCTGTACTATGCCATACTACTATACTATACTAAATTATACTAAACTATACTATACTATACTACACCAATACTATAGTAAACTCATACTCATTTTTCGCTAACATATCAAATTTTAAAACATCTTTAACAATAGTTCCCGAGAGAAAAGTTTAAACCTTTTTTCGTTCTTTCGACAGACGTTTTTATATAGATTCACATAATATAGGTGGAGATAGATGACATTTTCTAGTTTGGCCGCAGTAGGGTCTCAAATTTGGGAGTTCTCTTATACCCATTTTCCGCTAACATACCAAATTTCAAAAAATTGTTAAAAATAATTCCCATAAGCAGAACTTCAATTTTATTTTTAGTTTGTTTGAAGGGTATTTTCATATAGATTCATGGGATGTTTACAAAAATATTTTACTTTGTTTAATATAGACGGCGTACGCTTTCAAATCCAACTATATCTTAATTTTATATATTTAACAAGGCTCTGCTAAAACGTTTAAAGAGTGGTAGGTGTCTTTGCTAGTTAAATTCGAATTTATCTTCACACCTTGATACATAAGTACAACATATAATTACGCGTAGGACCAAAACAAGCTGAGTCACTTTGGTACTTATAAACTATATTGGGGGAAGTAATGTAGGCTATTTAAAGATTGGCCTTGCCCGACTAAAAGGTTCGTATTTCTTATTTTTAGTTTTTTTTTTTGGCGTATGAGAGAGATTAAAAAAAGACAAGCAATATTTTCATGTGTAACTTTGTTGTGCCAGGAAGAGAAACTGTTGTCAGTAACAACATTAAATTGTGTTTGTATAAAGTACATTTCCACAACATTCCTTTCTTTTGATCTGTTGGACGTTACATGCCAATCTGTTTAAATCAGAGTTTTTTCATTGTATTGCAACTAAATTTCAAAACAATGTTTATCTTTGTAAATATTCTATTTTCAATCATTTTCAACATATTCGTACTTTATCTCCACAGAGAAGAGTTAATTAATTCTGAGTTTTACGCAAATGTACTACCCTTGCTAAGGAAATATAAAATATATGCGAACGCATGCGAACGGATATTCAGAGGGAACTTAAATTTCATTCGATTTAAAAATGTCTGTTAAACTAGTCGTCTGTCTCAGTATTTGTGTTCTTGGTCTGTCCATGTGTACTTGTGTTCAACTTAGGGATAAAAATGTTCAAATTATTTTAATTTTTTTTTGGCCTAAGGTCACACAATAGGGAAAATTCATCGGATTGTTCCATTTTTATGACCAATATATAGTAAGAAGATCTAACCTTTGGCTTTTTATAATGAAAATTTGTCAAAGACGATAAATTAAAGCCTACCAAACATTGAACTATATAGGAATATTTCTCTCTCTGTCTCTCTGCTATCCAAGCAGTTCCTATGAAACATGCCGGGTATACATGCCGCCATTAGTGTAACTGTAATCCGTCTGATCGATATGCCTTGACATTTTGGCCTCGTTATTTAAATATCATATTCAATCGTCAACAATCATGTTGCACTTGCGTATCATCCTTCTAACTTATTGAGTGTCCTAATGGAATGTTGCCTGAGTGGCATTTTCGACATTTCGTTACGAAGATAGGTAGAGTGCCCCAGCAGTAGTTGTGTAGTTTTGTTGTACTGTGAAATACTGATTTATTAAATTTATTACTATCTCACCATCATTTTACAAATGTAGCGCAAGGCTTTTAGCAAATCCAGAAAAAAACAAATACTCGTAATGTCTATAATTTTATGCAATATTTATTGTTTTGTTCATTAATTAATTCAAAATTCATTCACTTTTAATCTTCCATTTTGCCGATAAGCAATTTCTCATCAGTACCCCCTTGAGTGCTTTTGTTAAAGTAACCTCGATATTTATCCATCTTTTTATCCCATTCGTCAATGATTTTTGCAATGCTGCCATTTTCGTCTTTATAAGGTTTTAGTAGATATTTCAAAGGGACGTATTGGCACAACGTATGGAAAGCATTATGAAATAACATCTAAACAAAATATATTAGGAATGAAGAAAATGTTATGGTATATAGCTTTAAATACCCGCTTCACGTACTCTCTCTTGCTGTATAAAAGGCATCATTGGTTTGCCAATTTTGCAAACAGCATCAAATATTTTAGATATACTTATGATATGGTTAACTTTAATACGCAACGGCTTCGTGTCATAATTGTATGTAATTCATCTCATCAAAAACCTTAGGAATCACTTAAAGAACTTTCGGTAAAGTTAGTGCCTTAAAATCATTGATTATTACCAACATAATCATTCTCTAACATTATAATGACTCGTAAAACATGATTGAAAGCCACTCCTTCTTTGTTACCATACATCAACAATATATGAGGACCACTCTTATGTAGAGGAATCGATAAGTATAAACATGAACTGGAAGGAAGAGGTTTCAATAGCTTAGTACTTCGCTGGTTTATCTTAGTCACCTCAAATGAAATGTTTTCCGTTCGCTCCATTTAAAGAAAATTGGGAAATCTACTTTTCAAAGAATCAAGTTTGTTTTCAGCCTTCTCCAGGCTATATATTTGCATCCTCACAAGAAACCAATTAAAAATTTATCATTGCTATAAGCACATAAATGCGATTCTGTTTCGAACCATATTCATCAAGCATTAAAAATCTCCGTGTATACGGAACGGCTTTAGCTTTTCTTTGCAAATCCTCGTTCAATAAACGAATTTGTAACATTCTTAGCATAAAAAATACAAAAACTTTTCGTTAGATTTTGAATGAAAGCGAACAAATAAAAATGCTCTTGACCACAGAAGATGCGCTCACAAACTTTCAGGCTTATGCCTTTACCTCCTATTAAATCTACTTTTCTTTTTTAATTCCAATAAAGTTTGTAGATGAAATAGTTATCACAGTAAGCTCACCACGTAAGGCATGATCTTAATCCCATTTCATCCCCTTCATCTGCTTTCTTTTCGTAAAATTGCGTTTAATGCTTCATTTGCTTTGTCGATCGAAACACGAGTAGAGTCTTTTGCTAGTAAGTGTAAAATGAAATTGGATTGTAATGAAACGACGAAAATATTTCCTAAATTGCATTATTATGACAAATACATATTCATAATGATAAAATTTTATGAGAAAATCCGTCAAGGACGGATGGACGGATCACGACGCACACAGCTAACTGGTTAGAAAGCGAAAACCTCTACTCAAGATTCTTGATTAATTTAAAATCAATAAACAGTTAGGTGTAACGCTATCTGAGATTACATTTTTAATGAAAATTTATTCACCAATGTATAAACCGGTTCGTCATTCTTTTGCCAATTTTAATACTTAAAAAACATGTAACGTAGAGTGGGTGATTATTTACACAAATAACGATTCTTTTCATTAATTTCTTTGCAACAATGTTCAGTGGTCTGTTCTTAATGTCGAAAGAAAGACAAAGTTATGATCGTTTTGTCAAACCGCTTGAAACACCCATCTATCCGTCTTCAAACACTTGATCTGTCCGTGGTAAACATTCATCTTGTCGGAAAAATAAAGCTGACGGCTTCAAATTTGCATACGCACGGGAAGTCCTCTTGCGTAGCCACCACTTATGGTACGAGGATATATTAAGTTTGCGTGAATGTACGCAACACCCAAAACGGGAAGCAGATCCAACTTTCATTTTTTCCGTCCAAATTCACTTTCCGAATCGATTTCGGTTTGTCTGTCCGTATGTCCGCCTTGTTATCTTGTTTTGCGTCATACTTTGATAAAATTCACTGCACTTACGTAAAAGATTAAAGCACTGCACATGTGCTTTCAATTCATTTTTAAACGGCAAGGCATGTGTCAGAAAACTGTGGCAGCGCAAAAAAGCGGATAAGATGCTCCATATCCTTATCTGAAAAGAAACTCAAAAAAAAAAAAAAGAAAAAAAAGAAATTAAAAAATGACATTTCGATACTTGAAAGACCTACCGTCTCCGGTAGGTTTTTGAATATGTAATGCAGTGGGCTTTTTGGCCCTTCTCAATATATGTATCAAAATTTAATTCCATTATGTCTTCTAAGCTGCGTTAATGGAAACATGATGTATAAAATCATAGGTTTTCGTATCGTCCGAAGCGTGCGAGTAATAGAATAGAACGCGCAAAATAACATTACAACAACAACGTTCTACAAAATACACGTACTCCCAATAAGTGACAATAAGTTTTAGTTTTGTCTACCTGTCAATTTTCTTCTATCGAATGTACACGATCGTAGTTTGTATTTATCAGAACTTGGTCTACCACCAGCTACGGTTAAGAAAAAACTGTAGTAGCAATCTACACCAAATATTCATCTAACTTTTTACAAATATAATCAAAGGCCAGTTAAATATCGGTCTATTATCGTATCTAATACGCTGTCTAATATTCGTGCCAATAATACCTTTTTATATCTATGCAGGTTCAAATACACACACGTCTGCCTGATTGTCAGAAGATAGTAAGTTCGACTCCGCTCAGAATCGTTTATGTGTGACTGTCGCCGTTTCTTTTTTCTTCTTTTTTTTCTTATGCGTTTCTTTCGAAAAAAATACGAAGAATACCACAAAGGTTACATAAGATGGCTTGAACGACAAGCGCAAGTACACAGAGATGTTCTTAGTTTTATTTCTCTTGTAGGCGTTTACTTTGACCGATTTAATGCTGATCAAGAATGTTCATACTTTATGGGCCTCTGAAGCAAACGTTATAATAAAGTGAATATATTCCCATCGATCGGCAATTGGTATAAAAAGAATTTCTTTTTAAATTGAGGCAATGTTTCTTTTAACGTAAAAGAAATACAAAATATATTTTATTAAAAGTAAAAGGGCATATTTTATATTAAGTATTGCACTCACAGCGAGCTATAAATTTTCTCCACCTCCACAAAGGAATATGATTTCCATGCGGAGAGAACTCTTGACTTTGAAAGGCTTTTCACGAAAAACAGAACTCTTGAAATACGTTTTAGTCATCACAGCGATGATGTTAATGTTCATTGGACGGGTATGACTGGGTACCGCTCAGCGGCGTCTTGCTGGAAAATCAACTTGTAGTGCTTCTTTGCACAGTGCATTCATTTGTTTTTTCACGATTGGCTCCTTTACATCATTTTCCATTGGAAGCGTCACTCTCCGCTGATCTCATTAGGTATAAGTAATTTATAACAAACTGCATTCTCTTAAACGAGACCGCAATATTCAGCTTCCTTGATTTTACTAAGGGTCCTTAAAAGCAATAAATTGCAGACCCACTGCTAATTATGAGTGAATTCACTCATTCACCCCAATGGAAGCTGCAACAAGACACATTCAGTTATTTCTTAAAGAAAGTTTGGAGTTCGAAGCCGTTTTCGTTATATCATCGGGACGCAAACAACGCTACATGTGTTTTATTCCTTATGATAAGCAAAAATTTGATTTATTTTATAGGGTCTTATTACGAGCATTTCAGAAATCTATGATTTTCGTCATCTATGAAAGCAAAATATCGTAAGCGTCGAAAAGCAAACAATTTATCGAATAAATACATTGAGCGCAATAACATTTATTATATTATTAAGCGATAATATTTAACTGTGATTATTATTATATTTTAAATATTGCAGTATTTTATTTTATGTGTTAAACTGATGCTATTAAAAAAAAAAAAAAAATCAATTATTAAAACATATTTTAATTCGGATATAAATTGTACAGATTTTTAATGGCAAAATAATTGCGATTATTTTGTCGGCTATTATTTGCTGTTGCGGCTACCGTTGCAGCAACAGCTACATTATGCGCTACTAACACTCAGCAAAATAATTAAACGTGATTAGAGAGTGGAAAGAAAATACAAAATTTCGTTACATTCGTATACATTATGGAAATCTAAAATGCAGACCGTATAAATTGTAGCAAACAAGAAAACTGCGAAAGAACATGTTTTTGCTTTCACATGAGAGTGAGCTAATTGAGACACTTATTATAATCCAATTTGTATAGAGATTGTTTCAACTTTTTTTTTTATTTTTTCATTTTTCGTGCATTTGCAAGCGCATTAAAGCACTTTTTAAATTTTTCTTATTAAATTAAATCAAATTCTAATTTTTGCAAAAATAAACCCGCCCGTGGGTCGGATTAGTTTAAACATGCTTCGTTAGAATGACTGCGGTGTTGCCATATATAAATATATGTTGTTCAAAATTAATTTGTTCTCTGGTTCTTAAAGATATAGTATTGCGGAGACTAGTCGCTTCGAAATAAATCCGAAGAACATGGCGGAAGTGGCAGTAAATCGAATTTCCGTTTATGCAATTTTACATGAACGAAGCGAATAGGAAAGTACAGCGAGCAACAAGTTAACATTCGCGTGTTAAAATCTAGATCTAGTGCTAGGCTCTATTTTGGAAGAACAGATGCCTAGATAGATATTAAGCGGGAATATAAACACTTCATACTGCTGTCTGGATGTTCAAAACATTTTGATAGAATGAATGCAGCTTGATATGCGTCATTTCCATTGGAAACACAGTTTTCACAGTATCATCCCTTGCATATAAGGGGCCTCAAAACGTAAACTGACATGGTCCAAATTTAGCAAAACTAATTTGCTTGGCTAAAACCACAATGTTATGCAACTACCATCGCTGTGCTACCATACAAAGGCTTACTTCTCATAAAACCCTGGTTAAATTACGTGGGGATATGTGATCCAGACTTGATCCAGATAGTTTGCACATCATTGGTAATTGAGATACTAAAAATTAGACTTATCTGTTGTATAAGGCCCTGAGAATACTTAAGCGGGATGGAGTCCACAAAATAGAACGCTGTAATCAAGTTTGCTGTAGATTGCTACTACGGATCAATTTTCATTATGAAATGTTAAGTATTAAAACATTTTGCAATATGAAGGCTTACGATTTTCAGATCCAATTATTTAAAGATTAATAAAATTCAGCCATCCCATCCAAATTTTTCACCGTCATTACTACTAAGCAATTTGGGTCGCGAAATTTCCAAAATTTGCAAATTTCTCCTTACAACTGTTTTTTCAAAGCAAGACATTAGCGTGTGGTCGCAAAATTGGTCCGATAGATTCCATTTTTAATAGGTTTTGCCCTCAAGTCGAAAGCCACGTCAAGACATCATCAAATATTGTTAAAAAAAACTCAGAGGCTGCGGCCTTTCGCCTGAACACTAAGATAAATGGACAGAGTGACATGGTGGCTTAGACTTTTGTGAATGTTACATACATTCGCACAAACTTAATATACTCTGTACAACAAGTGGTGTATGGTACGGACACAGCTTCCGCTTTCCATCTCTTTTGTCGCTCTCTAAAGTGTTTCAAAAGCTGAAAAATATTTATAAACTCGAAATGTTGCGTTGATTAAGAATATGTGATAACCCCTTTAGTGATTATGTTTTGCTTTGTGCTTTAACTGCCACAACCGAAATGACAAATCTAACATGTCACCCCAGTCTTTGTTGACTATAATTATGCAAAATCTGTTCTTGAGCAAGAACAATAATAGCAAGTATAGAATTATTTCTGAAGACAAAAAGCTATAGCATAAAATAATCGAAGGACTTCTTCTTTATGCCTTATGTCTGTATTCTTTAATATTTTGTTCGCCTACCATCATCCGCTTTTTGTTTCACTTGGCTGTCACTGTGTATAGTTACACAGGAGGTGTTGCCTTCCATTTGAACTAAGGTTATGCTTAAGCTTTGTTTGCTTTGCTTGCTTATTTCATAAATATACATATATATTAACTACATATATCTACATATATATGTATATATATATATATATATATATGTACAAAACATACTTTTCCCCCTGCGGGTTTAGGTAAAGGCTAAATAATGTCCTGCACATATTATATATATGTATGTATATATGTATGTATATATGTATATATGTATATGTATATAGAGAAGAGAAGAGAGACATAACATAGAAAGACAGAACACATCTAAAAACTGTTTGTGATCTGTTTGCTTTTCATTAAAAACGTTTACTTTATTTTTTTTTTTTCTAATTTTTTTTTTTTTTTTTTTTTTTTTTACGCAAAAACTAAACAAAAAGCTTTTTCAACATTATTTCTCTGGTTAGTTGTTATATATATTTTTCTTTCGCAGTTATATGGTTGGTTGGTAAGTTCGCTCGTTGGTACGTTTTTCATTATAACTTTGGTTTCTATGGTCGATATGATTTAGCGTGTCACGGTTGTATATGTGCTTATGCGAATACACAAACAAACATACATACATACATAACGGGGTCATCATACTGATGACCGCTTTTTTGTTTTATGCCGAATAAAAGAGGTCGTCCAGTTCTCCCATGTGGTAATGTGACCAGACACATGAAATTAAAAATGTCAAAAAAAAAAAAAAAAAAAAAAAAATATTAAAACTGCAAAATAGTTTCTTCCATTCATATAAAAATATGTTTGTTTTTATTCTCAACCAAATTGAACTTAATCGTTGGTCGTATTCAGTTTTACGATTCTTATGAAACCTTCAGAAAAATACAGATATATATATATATATACATGTAGCACATTAGGTATTTTAATCATATATATCTAGGAATGTTGTGATAACAACTTGAAAACTTTAAATGTAATTTAGTTAATTTCATTCTCTTTAAGGGGCAGAGAGCTTTCGATTCCATTAACAGCACGACGAATAAAGAAATGCCGAACTTCAGTTTACTCGATTCTCGATTCAGAATCTTATGCCGATGAAACATATGTTTTCTTTGCCGTTTCTTTCTCCTCCTGTACCTAGGGATTTCCTAGGAAAAAGAACAGGATTGAACAGAGCTATACAATCAGTTGCCTTCGATGCTACAACAAGTTTTCCACGTGAAAAGTTATTTTAGTTTTTAGTTTGTAAATAAATTTACAAAGACTGCCGGATAACCTAGGCCATATGCTCTAAGTCATATGCTGATCTGGTGAGATTTCAATTCGCGACCATTGAATTGTTAGTCGCGATTATCTACCTGCTCAACTACTCATTTCGAAATTCATTACTATTTTATGCAATCGCCTTTAAGAATCCATAGCTAGCTAAAAATTCCTTACCTAGCACTGCCTTCTGCCTTTGAGTTCGCTTCAAATTTCTATCTTTTGAATAACAATGATGGGTACTTGGGATTTCGACTTTACTCACATATATAAATTCCTTGCTTTTATTCAGCTTCGCTAGTAAATCACACGAAATGAAAAACAGTATTGTGCGCGTTTTAATGGATTAGTTTCCTAAGATATTAATCGCTTTTTTTTTTTTTTTAAAAAAACAATTGATTTAATAAAATGAAATGAGTATGAAAATGGGAAAATATTTTTCGCAAAATATTTTTGAATAATGGCAAGGGGAAGAAAAAGGCAAATCGTGATTCACTGCTTATGCTTATGCATTGTCACTCAATCTTCAGGTCATTTAATCTTTTATGAATATATAAACAATACTCGATAAACGTTTTTCCTTCTTCCTTCATTTTAATTTCTTATCAAATTCTATGCAGTCGACAAATATATTAATGCTGATGATGATGTCACAGAGAGAGGACTTGGCGGAAACAGAACACATATATCGTAAATTACTTATGCACGTTTAAAGAGAATCATGAACAACTTTCACCATTGGATCACGATTTTTATACAAATAAATTTTATTATTAGTGCAAAGTAGCACACTAACAACACTCACACGCGAAATACAGCAAAAGTAAAATTTTAATAAAATCTCTTTGATCCACTTTATGTCTGTTTTGCAGTTTTCTAACTATTTTATTATACGCATTTCTTTTGCTTTTGATGGATTTTATTAAATGAAGAGGAGAAAATGTATTTAATAAACAAGTTCGAGCACTATAGTTGGGCAAGTTGATCTTTCAATACTACTACAGCACTACGTGTAATGCGATTCTTCATGCATTTTATTCAGGCAGGTTTTCCATGAAAGCTCCCTTATCGGAGGGTGTCCAGACCGTAAATAGGTACGGTCCAATTTTAGAAAGACTTAATTTACCGAGGTCTTTTCGCCAGAAAAATCTACAAACTCGACCTTGTCGCCAAATAAAGACTTGCTTTTCTTGTTTAAGGGTGTCCAGAAAATAGACCTATGTGATATATATTTTTAATTTATCCCAAATTGCTATTGCAGAGCAATTTTAATTGTGAAATATTATCAATTAGACTTCTTTGGCTTATATCTTACAGGAAGTCTCTCATATGGTAGGATTAATTTCTCTACTATGGACCAAACCTCACTTAAACTGAAAGCAAGAGCTTCTTACCATTTTCCATACGATCCAAATATTTCGTCGCAGTTCAACTGTACTCCTATTTACCGATTTTTGTCGAGAAATCTTGGAAATTGCAAAGTTTTTTTCATATAAAGCGTTGTATCGGGATCGGTTGAAAATATGATGTCGTCGAATCTGTTTTCAATAGAGTGTCCTCTTGGGCTCAAAAATGTGCGGCCTTCTTGTTAACCACAAGAATATATACACAGACATCGCAGAGACGGACGGACAGAGTAGATTAGTTAATAAAAGATGAGTCTCTCTTAAGCCATTCAAAGTGTTACATAGTTCTATATAAACTTAATATACCCTGTGACGTAAATAGTATGTGGTATACATACATACACATATTTTTATAAGAAACGAATGTATTTGTATTTAAAAGAGAAATTGATTTAAGTAACTTTCGAAGTAAACGTCGCTTAATAGTGTTTGCAAGCATAACAACATATTTATTATATACAGATATGAATAACAGAAATCAATGTAAAAAATCCATAGAAATGTTTCAATGGCCTCCTTATGTAAGTTGACTTAAACGATTACATTGAGTCAATGACTTGCATTATTTAAATGTGATTTGTAATGCATTTCTTTTTCGTTCTCTCATTTTAACTGATTATGAGTTTAACGTTTTCATTGTTTCAATGCAAACAATGTACATAAAAAAGTTGACAAATACATATCACTCAACATATTTGTGATAATAATCATATAAAATTCTGATAGGGAAAAACTAACATCGTTATATTTATATATATTGCGAGGGGTAAATTGCCCGATCCTGGGGCCGGGGTAGCTCATAAGAATATTTATACTACGTATTTCAAGTTCTTTATAATATTCAACAATTTATTATTTCGTATTTCACTTCGAGTTAGAAATTATCTCCGTATTTCTAGTTTACAGCCTAACGAGAAGTCTGGTCTCTCGTGAGCCTCGCGACCGACTCCCCTCACTTACTTTCTCCTAAGTCAACCAGACCTTGGTTTTAAAGCTAATTCTATGTAACTAGCTATAATTTCTCTTTTCTCAACACCTAATTCTCTTAGCGTAATCTTAGCTTACTCTTAGTCTAATTAATTCTACCAGGGCCCTCTTATTCTACCTTAACTCTAGCTCTATTACTCTACTTGATGCTCTTATATACTAACTTCCACGAACCTAGCCTAACTTAACTCTAGCCCCCCAAAATACACTCTACCAAAGTGCAATAAAACTTAAGCTGTAATCAGAACGTGTGGGCAACGGTCCACGAATAAATTCTTGGACGGAACTGTATGGTAATGATCAATAAAAATTACCTTTGCAAAGGCGTTACCTTCACCTTAATGATCTTATTGTGCCGTCGCTCAGACAAATGTCCAGAAACTATTGTCTCCATCTGCAGACGGCCCTCTACTTTGGTTGCTAGAAGAAGAAAAAGCAAGCGGAAATGGAGAATACGATCATCTTCCCGTGAGGGGTACATAGTAAATTTGGCTATTCATTTTCATAAGGCGTGTAGCCATGACTTCTTACTGATGAGTACAGTGCAATAGCTATCCACAATCTCTTCTACCCTAACCTTGAATGCAATGGGGACTCAAAATAGTCGGGAGAGTCTACGATCTTATTTCGACGCGATATGTATCGTTCGTGGGTATAAAAATGGACATTTATTGGGTCAAGTAGGTGTGCTTGCATGCTTATGCATGCATTTCAGTTTGTTGATACTGATAAAATTCATTCCTAAATACTGCCCTTATTCTCGGCGTTTTCCCAGAGTTCCATTTTGGGTAACCTGCTTTTCATTGCGCATGTTAATGGCCCTCCAGAATATGTTGGCGCCAGTGGTTATAGATTATGTCTAATTATGGCGTTCTCGAGTCAAACGTTAATCGTAGTCTTAGTCATTTTTTGCAATAGTTATCGGAGAACTCGTTATTTATGTAGTGCTGTGCATCATCTTCCTGGAGTCAATGTTTGAATTGAAAAGAATAGAAAAGCGATTGTTGAACAAATTAGGCATATGTAGCGATGACCGTTTCGCTTTTAAAAATCATATTCATCAGATGTGCTGTAAAATTTCGATAATTCTACGCAGAATATATTCTGCTAACATGTATTTACCTCCACCGATTATATCCAAACTGACCTTTTCGCTCCTATATGGCCTACGAGTTGGGTCTGGCAACTTATTATACCTTATACTTCCTCTAGGTTAAGTCGTGTTACTAACACTATTATTCGCTATGTTTACACACATGTATATTTCTGAACGTGTAAAGCTTTCCCTAGGACATAGTTTCACGTATTTTATATCATGTCGTAACTTGATACTTTCCTTTAGAATAACATGGTCTGTTGCCTCAACTTTGCTCGGAATTTTCCTTTACTCATTCTAGTAGAAATCTACTGATTTATTATTTCTAGAATAAGATGCAAATTTTTTGACCGAACTTCTATAGTCCGAGTTGCTCGATGACGGAATTACTTACCACTTGGTCTTCGTATCGTTCTCTATATCTTCTCCAATAACAGATTTCGTTGAAAAATCTTTCAATATCTCTTTACTACAATGTATGGCACTTTAGTTGTGTTTATCTATCTAATCTGCTGCTTAACAGAAATGTTAGACGGACATTTTGCTTTGTTGATTTTAAAAGTTGGCAGCCGTTATTCTAATGCATGCTTATTTATATGCAACACTTATATACGTGAAAAAGGCCAACTTTTAGTGTTGCTGCAGCTACTTCTTTAGAACGTGTTTCTCTAACTTTTGTCTAATTTTTTTTTTTAATCTCTTTACGTGACTGAGAAGCGTACATACATATATATAAATATTTATATTTAAAATTATAATTTGTAGATCATAGTATCTGCCTTTGCAATATATGTTTATTGGCTTTTTATGTTACAGTAAATTGAAATAAATAAATAATCTTTATATATTGACTATGTCTTCTAAGTTATTAAAGGAAACCTAAGGAATAAAGGCCAGTTCTTTTGCACGAACTAAACTAAATTTTTCCTTTCGTCCAAAACATGCACCGATACACATAATTGGTTCCAATTTGGTCTGAGAAGGTGTAGTCCATATAGCCCTCTATTTGTCCACTTTCGTCTGCCGATCGTGCAATATGGCAAAAGTTGAAATAGGAACAGGAAACTCGATAGGAGTTTCTAGGTAAAACGCCTCAACACTTCACTTCGGTAAACAATCAGTGTGGAGTAGAAATTGATCTAAGAACTTTGCATAAATATATACAAAGTCTGGCACAAAGGCCAGTTTGCCGAACCTGATACCCTGTCAAATATTCGTACAAACAATTACTTCTTATTTTTATCTCAAATATGCCAGTCTGAGTAAGGATCAGAAGACTACAGATTCGACTATTGGTATAGTCGCTGCCACCCAGCTGTGGTTGCCGTTTTTTTTAGTTTCAGAAATTAATGCGTTTCGTTTGAAAAAATGTCAAGAATACCACAAAGACTATGTGCACGTATACATATGAACTGAATGAGAAATGCAAGTGCATCTTCCTCTTCTTTGTTTATGATTTACTTGGCTTAAACCGCATTAATCAGTTTTGTCTTTAATCTGCCAGTACATGCGATTCAGTTTTATTTCTTGCACACAACAGCCATAATATTTCAGAACTTCATTCGTTGCTGATCATCCAGCTTCTTGTTAGAAACTGAATTTCGCGCCACTTGTGATTGATATTAGAATCAAATCTCATTGATAGTTAGCAGCTTGGTACATAGTCTAGTAAATCACGGCCATACTTGTCTTGCTTCTATTAATAAATACATCGATATATGACCGACCTTGGTGATCCGATCCTCTGTGCATAATTAAATTACACACACGAGTAGTGAGACCAACGTTAGCATATGCCAGTTCGCTTTTATTGGATACTTTACACTTGAGGCTTTCTAGGCTCTTCGCCTAGTTAGCGAAGTCGGGAGCTCCACTCACACATCGCCTTCAGAGCGAGACGTGACTCCTCTATTTATATGAAATGGTTCGATTAAACGCTAAAATCGTCGTTAATAGGATTTTATCTGCAGAGAACCATCTTGTTATACCATTCATAGGCGATCTCATACCACTCAGTCTCTCTCATTTATTTTCCAATTGTTTTTGCTGAAAAACTCAATGACTCAATAATATTTTACAATCACTCCATCAACATATGTGGAGCATATCAGACCGTCAGATCATTCGCTTTATGCATGTCTGAATCTTAGCGCACCCACTCGCTAATCTATGCTTCTTAGATGGGCGCAATGTGACCTTTATGATGTCAGTGTTTTTGATATATTACGCTCCTGGAATTTCCTCGTGTAATGTGGCATCTAAACGTGTAAAGAATAAGGGTCATCGCTCTACAGATTGTTTTGTTGGTTTCTTGCCTTTGCTGGTATTTCGAAGTCTTTGTCACTTGTTCGCTATCAAAGTAAATAGACAAACATATACCAGAACTAACGAAGTGAGTAGCAAAAGAATCAAGCAGGACTTATTAAGTGTCAAGCAAAGTACCTCGTGTTCAAGCTGAATTTTTTGCAAGTTCGAGAAAGGAGGATAAAATTTCCGTGAACTTTTTGTTTCTAAAGTTTTAGTTATTAAAAATTTTAAGATCAGATAAAAGTCTTCTATTATCTTAATGAAGGATCCTTGCTTAAGAGTGACACACTTTTTTACTTTCTCTCAGTAAATCGAGCATAACGTCAGCTATAACGCCATGCTGCTGGAATCATTTGTTTTGAATGTCTTTTGAATGTCTCTATTTCTCGCCCTAAAAGTTCGGATACTACGGGTTTGTAGCGGTTGCAATTGGAGGGGTAACTGTTCGCCTCCCGTCATCTCAAAAGAGATAAGGTCCAGTTCCGTGCTGTAAACCTCACTATACAGTGAGCTTTCCTGAATGCAATGACATTTGTGGGTTCTTCTTACTCCGACAAGGATAATTTAGCATATTGTCGAAGTCGCATATTATTGCGTTTCGTCGGCAATGGTTTTTCTACTGTAAAAACGAAAAAAGAAATAAAATTTTTTCATTATAATTATTGTCTCAACGAAACAGCAAATTGTACTGGATATTTTCGCACTTGAAAGTACACAACACAATATATATCTGAAAATGATAACTACATTTTTAAAAAGTAATGCTTTTAGTTGAAGACGTGCTAAAGATTGATAGAATCGGCGAAAAGAGAGAGAAAAAAAAAAATCATACTTAAAGGTGATGTATACGAGTATTAACTAAAGTGAATTAAAATTCATTTTCAAACTGAGCAACAAACAAATAATATTTAGCGAAAGAAAAAGACTTCTCTTACATTCTGAACAAAGGCGATGTAGTGAACAGTCAAACTGAATGAATCCTATTAATGGAAGAAATGAAAATGCAACTAAGCTAAGCGGCGAACCTTTAAATATAAATGAATTGTGTATTTAAGCGCTTCAATCTAAAGACTTAACAGCTCAAGTTTAAATTTTTAATTTGTTGTTGTTTTTATCTTTTTTCTGTTTCTTTCAGCACTAATTGGATTGATATCAATGCATTTACCTCTTAGTTGTCACGGTCAGCAGCAAAAATTTCGTGTCACCCCGCACGATTTGCAGGTGCTGGAGGGTGCTGAGGCAATGCTGCGTTGTGAAGTATCAAATTTAGCAGGAGCTGTGCAATGGACAAAGGATGGCTTTGCTTTAGGCTTTTCAGCGGTGATACCAGGATTTCCACGTTACTCAGTGTTGGGTGATCGTAAGCAAGGAGCTTACAATTTACGCATATCAAATGCTTCGATAACCGATGACGCTGAATACCAATGTCAAGTGGGTCCGGCCCGATTAAATTCGGCAATAAGAGCTAATGCAAAATTAACGGTGATATGTAAGTAATTTAAGTTTCCTTCACTCTATGTCCCACCAATCATTCTACACGTTGTAGGTGTTCTTTTATATGAAGAGTTAATGAGAGGATTTTGTAAAATTTTTGTTATTCTACAGCAACACAATTTTTCGTTACGTTTTGCTTTTAACGGTAACATTTGTGCTTACAAAACGATATATATGATGAAATGTAATTAACGTGATGTGCGAATGTCCGAATGCTTTATAATGTAAAATCACTTATCAGCCCCCCATAATCTATTGCTTAACAAATTTTCCGAATCGTTACTACAAATTCATTAACGCATTGTCTACTTTTTGCGTACTTATCGTTCGAATTGCGCAGAAAAAAAAAAAAAAAAAGGAAAAAGAAAAAAAAAAGAGAGGAAAAAAGGAAATAAAATCTGTACTTATTATGTGCTTTTGCTTATTGTCCGAAACGTACTGCATCACATTTATTGCGCACACTTTTTAATGTTCGATAGTAGTGTAGCCATTGTTGTCTTTGAAGCATTCTTCTCGTTATTTTCATCGTTTCACAATTCAAACGGTAACTGCGCTATTGAATCGCAAAATGTAATCAAATCGATTATTTGAAAAGATGGACAATTCGGTGGGAATTTGTTGTTGTTGTTTTTGTTTTTGTTTTTGTTGATGCATTTTGTTGTTTGATACGTGAATTCTGAATCAATTTTTGTTAAATTAAAAACTTTAGAGGAAAAGAGGAAAGCAATTTAATTAAAATTGTTGCAAACGAATTGTTTTTAACACATTATAGAATCATATCAATTTCAATTAGCAATAATAGATATCGTCGACATTAATTGCATTGACTTTCTCTTTTTTTTTTATTGCGTTATTTTTCCCTACGCAATTTTATATTTCTCTTATAAACTTATTTTAATATCTGTCCTACCACAGCTATCCACAGTTGGCAAATTAACTCTGTCATACTGTTTGTAAATATTATGTTCGCTATTTTAGATCTTATCGAATTCAAATAGACTAAGAGATTTCAATTATAGGGATTTTGAAGGTAAAGCTTGACAAATCGAATTATATATCTAACTGAAATTTTATACAAGCACTTAGTTTCCGGGCCAAGGAAGTCCTTTCGTCTTGAAGAGCCAGCATTCTCAAGCCCTATCCAGGAAAGAGAAAGTTAGAAATGCCCTTCTCTTGCTTAGATAGTGAAAGACATAAGAAACACTTTGTGTTTTGCAGTTAGATGAGGTCCCTCTAAAATTCAGTGTAGGTGCTAATCAATGTTACCTCAAAATTCGGGGAAAAAAATATTTATTGTCAGCCAAGCAATAAACCTACAGCTAATGTTACCCTCAAAATGCATGCATCTAGCGGCCGCACCTTTCAAACCAAGCTTTCATTTGCATGTGTAGTTAGGGGAACGGTTTCCGAGATTCGACCAAGACCAAAAGTAGTGTTCTTGCTTGTTTTTATTAAAAAAGTTTTAACCGTTTCCACTCAGAATGTATACCTACGAGTTTTTTTTTTATTTATTTTTATTTTTTTTTATTAAAAGTAAATGTAAAAAGTTTAATACATAAAAGTAATAGTTTCTTAATTTCCTTTTTTCCTTTTTTGTTTCTTTCTTAACGGATACAAATTTGTTTTAATTTTATTTCATTTAAAAATGCCTTCACTTGCGCTGTCAGATGTTAGAGACATTTGGAACTATACTCGGGTCGATACTCGCTCCAAAAATTGACTGATAATCAAGAGACATCCCTTGTTATGTTCACTTGAAAAGGAAACATTTTTACTTTTCTTTCTTCCTTCCTTTCTTACCCTTTCCCAAGCCAATCAGTTTTTTCATGTTCATCGTTGAGGTGCATTTGGTCCCTTTATGTTTGTTAAGTGCGTTTTTCTTACATGTTTTAGGTTTTTTCATTAGTCGAAATGAAAATATATTCTATTAACGATTCCCGTCTCTTTTGTAAATATAAAAACTTAACAACAATCACGTTCTGTCACAAATCATTGCAAATATTTACTCTACATTGCGTGTTATGCTACATTCATATATGCCATTAAGGGTCTAAACTGAAATTTTTATGCTAACATTGTCACGGCACAGGATAAACACAACACAACTAACTAATATACCATAAGTCCTTGTTGTCCTAGTAATCAGAACTACGGCGAAAGGATGCCATTCACATTAAAACTAAGCAAAATAATGTTTTTAGTGCAGTACATGTTTTCTCAGAAAATCTAGAAAAAAGAACCGAATTGTATGATTGAGACGTGAAGGATCGGGAAAAGTCAGGTAAATAGAGCGATTGCCCATAGAATCATCAAGCCAATGATCAATTAACCATTAATCGGGTATGAAAGCGACCGATAGTCAAATGATCGAAAAGCCAGTAATGTAGTCGTCGAGTAACACCTAAGCCATAAGTCAAACCGATACCAGTTTTGAATAGAAAAGCCGCTGATTAGGTAACCGAGTAATTACGAGGCCTGTAATTAAGTGGTAACTAACCATGTAACCAGTCATTGAATGATCGTGGGATCATTAATCACGATCGAGTAGCGATCAGTCCCTAAACGAAGGATCAAGTGGCTGTTAATCGATCCACCGACTAGCGACTCCCTTAACCAACTGCTCAGAGAGACATTAATTCAGGCGCCTAGTAGCCACTCATCAAGAGATCGTGTGCACACTAATAACTGGTAGTAGCTAATCATTCGTCTTCATTTCAGCCTAATGCTGATAGTCAGCCTTGTTCGAAGTATGGGGTCATAAGGTAGTGTAAAGTGTTTTGAAAAAATATTTGTACTGCAAAGACTATTAAGCCTAGTCATAGCCATATGTGTTCTTTCGCCCATCATCGCCCTCATTTAAATCAGGATAATATCTGTAAAACCTTGTTTAAGATAACTTTGCTTCAAAGTTTTCCTTATCACTTTCATCAAGTAATGTTAAAAAAATCGACAAATGAATAAAGCAAACATTATATCATGAACATATATGAAAGCTTATAAAATCCAGCGCGTGCGTATGCAGTAAGCAATTAACTCGATGATGATAACACTTTAATGATTTTTGCCAAATTAAAACTTTGTTCCAATTTTCCAAATATCGAAGAGATGTGCGGGATAAGATTCTTTTCAATTTTTAATATATTTCCGAAAATTAAGTTTAAAAAAGTTGTTCTTTGAGAGGAGGCAATTGCAACTCTGTGCAATTGCCAACACACTTTTCACATGTATTTGTCAATTTGTAATTGACGTTAGTAATAAATTATTCGTTGGAAAATAAGGAGATGTTTAACGTTCATGCTCGTGTCGTTACTTCTATTGGCTATCCTTCGCTATGCTTCGCAAATAGTTTATATGTGGCCATCATGATTGCCACGGGGTTGCAGTTTACCCCACTACCTTCCAACGATCCGTTTAAATATTTACAGCCCAACTATGAATCTACTCCTTCACATACTCTTTTAGTTTCGCATAAGATACTTGGACTTCATCACTTCTCACACTACGAAATATACTTTACGCTGTGTTTTCATGTAATCATTTGGAATGTGGATGAAGTCCCAGAGCACAACCCAGTAAATCGTTTGTTTCAAAAAGAAGAAAACTCTCAAATAAAAGAAGAAATTTAATCGAAACTCGGGAAGGATTCAAATTGTGGCGAATGTCGCATCATGCATAATATATACGTAGATGTCTATAAACATTGAGCGAATTTTATTAAGATTCAAAGGAAGAACCTCTCGCGCACATTGCTCCTTTGCTAGTCAACTCAGTAAGCCATCCGCTGTTGCTTGGCTGACTCACAGACGAAGAAGAAAAATATCGAACTCTTTCTGCAAATTCTTCTAAGTCTTCTAAGTCTTCCAAGAGTTCTTGTCTTTATTTTGAAGTTTCGACTCTTGAAGAATTTTATCTAATATTTGTTAGCGATTTACAGGCATAGTCTGAGTTAAGTCCGATGATCGTAGAATTTTCTTGGCATATTTTTAAAATAAAAATTCGTTCTTTTCCAAGTGCAACGCTCTCTTAAGTTAACTTGAAATCACTTAAAAACTTAAAATGGAAGAAAGTGTTCTTAAAAATTTTTTGGAAAATCAATCTTTATAACGCGTTGTATACCATAATTGCGGAGGACACAGCATACATACACACACACACACACACACACACACACACACACATTTTATACTCTCCTGTTAAAGATATAATTTCATAAAACCAACAATCATCATTCGTTAAAGAAGAATGAAAAAAAAAAAAAAAAAAATTCCCCCCATAGTCAACATCTCATTAAAATTGTACAATCAATTCAATAGGAAGTGCATGTACAATGCTTTAATGTATATGTATTTGTGTCGTAAGTTTAAGTTAAACATACAAGTCAGAAAGTAGGGCGTCATCTACTGAATAAGGAATCAAGCTGTCAATTGTCAGTTTTTGCTAACAATTGCAGTAAATCGTTGTAGTGCATATTTTGTATTGTACTACAAATGTCTTGCGTAAGTATATATGAGTATGTATGCACATAAATATGAAAAGAAAAGGCGGAGAAAAATAGTAAACATTATAGCATTGGTACCTACCACCATAAGAGAACAAGGAAGAAAAATATAAAAATAGGTCGCTAGGGAAGAAAAAATAGACAAAAAAATGGAGCATATAACTAATCTCTAGCTATGATTTTTTTTTTTACTATTTGGGAATGATTTAATTTTAAGAGTTTTGTTTTTCTTTTTCAACATTGTTCTGATCCTATTTTGTCTGCTTGTTATTAACGAAGTAGATCTTGTTGCTGCATTGGGTCAATTGTATACTGAAGAAAACTTGACAAGATGATGGGATACGATAGCGAAACTTGTCGTACTGTCATGTATCTAAAGTACTTAAGTTCGATTTAGATGGTTGGCAAACTGGGAACGAAGAAACGATTTAAAAAACAAAAGAAACTTTCCAGCTAAAATTTATTCAAATATTTGTGGATCCATTTCCGAACGTAATTTATGGCAATCGCTATAAGACAAAATTCGCTTTGAATTTTCTTTTATGGCATCTACTCGGTAAAGGTACAACACTTATAGATTATGCATCCACTAGGCCGCGGCCATTCTCCAACTCTTCCCCGCTTTCCGTACTTCTTTATGACCAATTTCCATGTATATAGGACATCCCCGAGACATTTGGCAGATACCAGAAAAAAAAAAAAAAAAAAAAAATTCCGAGCATCAATTGTATGATCAAAGTTAGGTTTATTATCTTAAACATGACAGCGACAAGTAAGTTTAAAAACAAATACTTTTGTAATTAGGTAAGAATTGTACGTAAATTCACATTATTGGGAAGTTTCCAAGCGAAAATCGTTAGAGAGAAAACTGAAACTTTGGCTACGTATTCGTAGTTGAAGTTCTATGATCAAGTTTGAAAGAGGACGAGCACTTCTCTGGGGCACTTTTTGCTTATGCGTTTGATGGGATCGACAATAAAATCCTCCCAAAGAAAAAAAGAGAATACTTTAACAGAAGATAAGCTGGCGAGAGGGCGGCTTTCAATCCAATCAGAATGGCACTCTCTATAATTCCAGACGTTCAAGTTGGATATAAGTAAAAATATCGTACACTCTTTTTCCCTCTGCTGCCTTTCCCTTACAATTTCTAAGCCGCAACCGTGCTTAGCTAGATAAAGGATAAATTGCGTACGAGTAAAATTCACGCTGCAGTCACAATGTAAAAAAAAAGTTTTGCGAATACTAGTACAAGCAGGAACACCTGGCAATGTTATTTGTGTGCGTCTGTCAATAAAATTCAATAAGTGCTTTAGAGAAGACGGGGACATACTCGATTTTTATATTGTTCTGAATTTCATTACGTAAGTGATTATTCCTGATAAGTTCTATTAGGCGAGAGATAATTGTTGTTCGTTGATTGTAATTACAATTTCCTTGCCTTATACCTTGTAAAGATTAAAAATTGCCCTTATCGGCGGAATTTTCGGATTGCTTGCTTGGGCTAATTCGCCGGTTTGACCAGATATTCAGTTTCACTTCAAAAGTAACTTTCTATATATGGAAAGGCCTATCCACACAATTGAAATCGTCCTTCTATGAATCGCCCCTTTTATCATATATTTGTGCCGGACAATTGAAAAAAGAATGTAATTCATTTCCAATTTCCTAACCCACGATGGTGTAATACATAGGTTTATTCAATTAAATTTAAAAGTGTTAGGAAAAGTTCTGTTCTGACGATTACAATAGTTCACTTAAATCCTTGCTAGATCTATGTTACCCACGTCATTCTTACAATGTGTACTGAAACAATCAAAAATGTCCTAACTAACTCTAGGTCGTCCGTTCGTTTGTACAGTCTAACGTCTCACATATTTCGTTTGGTCTGTTAGTCCCGACCAAATTCCTAATCTCTACGTCTCTTGGTGCCTGCAAGTAAACCAGCTTGCAATGGATTAGCACTTACGCAATACACAACAGAACGGCTCGAAACAAGAAAGAAAAAAGAAATGTTGTTAAAATCTTTTCGAAATCTGTTTATCATGTCGGCGGTGTACCGGTCCGCTGACGATCACAATCGAAGTCGGCTGAGGTGCTCGTTGATACAAGCAAAATAACTTATCTACCTACCATACAACCAATTTAAATACTTGAAGAAATAAGGTGTTGGCCTAACTGTGGGACCAAAACGAACTTGACACACAACCTTAAATACTTCAAAGATCATAAGACGATCGAATATTCGTAGTAGGAAACGTGATTTAAATTTTATCATTAATTTAACTGCGGCCTTTGGTGATAACCTTAAAAACTGAACGTATGTGTGATGTGAAGTAAACATGTCGTTAGACACTGTATTTCATTTCTAATTTATGAAGGTGATGTGTCTCTTATACATCACAGAAAGTGAGGAACTTCAATAACCAGAAAATTAGAAAAGATACGTTAGTCTATCCCATTTGATCACATGTTGTTAGTTTATACTCTTCTTATAAAGGTAGGCGTACATTGTAGGTTTATCAACAGATAGTTGGTGTCAGAAATCTAAAGCATATTATTACTCCGTAGCTTACGATACGATACGAGAGAATTCAATACATGTAAATTTTCCTCATTCAACTTTCCGGGATAAGCTGGAAAAGTTGACATTTTTCAGTTTAACCGCAACAGCAATTATAACTTAGAATATGATGCGCTGGTAGCAGTTACTTAACCAGTTTAGATAGCATCGCGCGTAGAACACAATATTCCTTGAAGTTAAAAGTGCACTTTCACACACACTCGTCTTCAATTGCGTCTTAGAGTAAACTTAATCCATAACATGAGTTACTATAATGTTTTGTTTTTCCCCAAAAATTCCAGCAAACCTTCATTAAAAGCGCAAACAACAACCATTTCAAACAATTTAAGAAAAATTCTACACTTAAAACTAATGATTATTTGAAAGCACAGACGAATAAATTTCAACTCAATTTACTTTTAATGAAGTAAATACTTCGCACACGTTAAAAACAATCCCTTTAAGGGAGTAAATACAAACTTTACTTAAAGTCATTTTCACATAAGTTATTTAATAGTTTCCTGTTTTGTGAATGTTTGCATACAGCTCCAAAGTTTAACTCTAAACGACTCTAACCGAATTCTTCGGCATCCTTTCTTCCCTCCAAAAATGTAGAGAAACTGTGCGTATAAAAAAAAAATTAAAAAAAAGTCCACTTCACCTAAGAAAGTGAAAGTGATGAGCATCCTTTACTTTATTTACGACTCGCAAGATTGTGATCTCCTGATTTTAGGATAGAAAGACACGCTTGCTTGGAGATGAACTATTTAGAAAGCCTTAACCGTCTAGTTGCCAAAATGTTGGAGCGAAAATGTGCAAGAACAGCTTAGGGTCGCTGCTTGAACATAAGCGAAGGATGTTTTTAAGAAGTTTCAGCTTTTTATTTCAATTATTCCATCCGTTAAGTAGTCCGAAGACACAGTCGCATATGATCTAATCAATTTGATATTTTCAAGTAACACACTGTTCGTCTTTATTACGAATCAATTTTTTAAATGAAATCGTGACTTATTGATAGTAAATGGTTCCCGGTAACTACTTTCTCTTTCCAAGGTTAAAGAAATTTCTTGACTACACGATACACCAAAGTGAAAAAGCTGAAGGGCATGCAACTTCTTTCAAACGAATCTTGTCGCCTCTTTCTCTTGTTACCTTTTTTGAATACGATAGTCTGCTCGTTTCTCTTTTAAATAGATATTATAAGGGGAAAGACGAGGAACCAGTACCTGCTCATCCCACAATGTAGAGTAAAAAAGTTGCAAAATAGATCTAAGATGGGTTCTGTTGTGATATATGGGCACAAGTGAGATTGCTTTTGATGATTCCACATGATACCTTCCCTTCGAAACCAATGTTAAATTGCTAATGACTATGATCAGTGGTGAAGACTGCTCTTCTTTCTTGCAGTTGAGAGGGTAAAAATTTCGTTGGCCCAACAGACAATGCCGCTTTGGCCTCTTAACAATTTTATATATAAATGCAAAGAAGTTGTGATCATCAAATAACAAACCTAAGGATTCGAGTGTCTTGATGCACAATCCTTTCAGTATTTTGAAGCGAACGCTTTGTTTCTATGCAAAAGGAATCGATTTATTTTTAGAAGAATTGCTTGCATATCTTACAGTGAAAAGCGAAAAAGTAATGAATGATAGTTACACAGTGTGGCATGTGCAGGGACTGTTGGAAGTTGGAAGTTTTGCGAAGTGCGATTCTCTCCGTTGTGAAGTGCAGGAGCTGGTTTATTGGGAAATCCTCATTATTTTATATCGTTGCATAACATAATGGGAAAGAAGTTACGGTGGCCTAGCGTATAGATAAATTCCTTTCGGTTACAGCTTTTTCCCTACCATAGAACAACTTAGCGCATTCTTTCAAAATACTTACCGGTATTAACCCTTATTGTCAAATATTTAATATATAGGGTTCTTTAGTGCACTCAAAAGAAAAAAAAAGAGAAGAAAGGGAATCATAATCGGAAAAGAGTCGTGCAAGTGTTTGCATTGCGCTAAAAAAGAAAAAAAAAAAAAAAAAAGTGCAAAGAAGCAAATGACAAAATCTGTGCTGGATCTTTGTGTAGAGAAGAAAAAACAAGTATTTTTTTTTTTTTTTGTTTTTATTATTTTCTCCTTAACCGTATTTCATTTGCCATTTCAGTTTCAAACTATGTTCATTAATTATTGAAACCTAGATGGGTTCTATTTGACAGTCTAACTCCTAATACGAAAACGTTGTCGTTGCCTAACAATATTTTTAATAAAATGTCAAATGGAGAAAAACAAAACACAAAAAAAAAAAAGATAAAAAACAAAAGAGAAAAAAAAAAGAAGAAAATAACAAAAAAAGATTTGAAAAAACTGCAAGATTGAAAATATTCCCACTTAACCCAGTGAAAGTACTCCTTTCATTCGACAAAACCAAAGAGACGTCGCTGTGACAGTTTTACTGTTTGACAAATAAAAACGAAAAACGGAACGTAACTGATGTATGAGCTTTATTGCGTGACATTTCAGTGATTTAAATTCGCAATTGGGGCACGCCGAGTCATTGTTGAGTTTGCTGTGACGTGTTATGTGTGTTTTCCAATGCAATAGAAGTCGGTGCGAATTTCCAATTTGCATGCGCGGCATGCGAAAATGAAAACAACAACCCCAAGCGAACAATTCATGAAGTTAGCTGCCGCTGTCGATATTGCGTCAAAATAAAGCTCTATTGCGCTCCTTATCCTTAGCTCTCTCGTCCCTTACCGGGAATACAAAAGCATGTTAAACTGCAGACGCGTTAATATTTTCTCAAATGTTTGTTAAAACTTTCTTTTAAAAGTTAAATGTGCCAAAATCACTAAAGAGTAAAAAGAAAAAAAAAAAAAAAAAAAAAGATTGACTTTTGTATGTGTCACTGCTTGACATAATAAAATAGAGAAAATATCAAATGTTTCGACGTAAATGCATTTCATGGTATGGTATGGCTGGGAAAGAGAAACAGCATCTCGTACTTTAAAGGTTAATAAGCACTTGATGGCGATTGATGGTCGAACGGATAAGAGAGAGAGAGAGAGAAAGAGAAAGAGAGAGAGAGAGAGAGAGATAGGGTCATAATGCCCAGATTGTAAACAAAGAAAAAGAAAAATAAAAATAAAAGTTCTATGCTAAAAAGGGGAACGAAAAAGATTTTATATACGTAAGGAGAGTAATGACAAAGACGTATGAACAAGTACAGCTGCTTACAGCATCAGCATCAGCATCGGCATTGGCATCGCTATCGGCATCGCCGTCACGGTTGATGGCCGAGGTTAAAGGAAATTAAACTTGTAGCGGAAAAACAATAATTAAATCGATTCGTCCGTTGTCTAAGAAAGTTTTCTAAGCCATTAATGAATACTTCCTCGCTTTCTTTTATCTTCTGCGCTTCTTAACAACGCAAGGAATACAAACCATGGAAATTGCTTTATTTTTCAATCTCTCTTAAAATCCTTATTTAATTGTTATTTTCTTAAAGAGAAATTAAAAAAAATTTAAGCGAAAAAAAAATATTTGGGATAAAATGAATCCCTTTGTGTTTTAATACCAAGCTGTTCGTGTCATAGGGACATGGGAGGAAGTTCGTAGAAATTTTATACTGAAAACTGCAGCTAAGATAATGCGAAAGAGGATGTGATAGAGAGAGAGAAAGAGAGAAGGAGTGGGAGTGGGAGTGGGAAGTTTTTTTTTTTTTATTAATCAAGCATCAGCCGTGGAATTGTCTTTTCCCCCAGATTGAGGTAACTGAAATGGAAGGCATACATTTCTTGATACCTTCACAAACGCAACGTTAATCAGTCGGCGAAAATCTACAAAGAATTTTGTGGGTCATCGGTCTTCGTACACGTTATTTGCATAAAGGAACGAAAAGCGAACGTAAACAAAAACCAAATTTCATCGAAATCAACAATTTAAAGATATGAACAAATTTAATGCGAAAATGTATGCATATGTTGTAGACATGCATAAGTAAGCGAACGGCAAAAGCAATAACTGTAAGAAAAACCTTGAGGCGTACAAGGAGAATACAATACAAGCGGAAATGATGACAACGACACAACGAACTCGGCTCGCTTTTAACATTTTAACAAGTACCTGTGGGCTCGTGTTCACGTTAATCGTTATGCTCGGGCAATCATAACGCTTTCTTGAATAAAAATGAAAGAAATAAGCAAAGCAAAGAATACGACAACGATAAACCTTAGCAAGCATATATGTAATAAAAGCAAATTGTATTTCGTTGCTGTTGAATTTTTGATATCGTCGTTGCCTGGATGTCGACTGCATACAGAATTCAATATCTGTATACATTTTTTTTTTTTTTTTTGGCAAAAAGAGAAAGAAAAAGGAAAATTGTAAAACGAATTTCTTTTCTTGTACAGCGTACTATTTATAGTTGGCATTCAGATAAATTGAGCCTTCGGCGACGATTCAATAACAAGGCGCCCGCACTCTAACAAGACAACAAGACAAGAGGCAATCAGCTGACAACATATTGTTTTTGAAAATCACGTAAATGTTTCTTGATAGCAAATTTTCCAAAATTAGAAAATAAATGCCATATGTAGTTAACCGAGATTATGTGCAACTATTTAGATAGTTTACGGCATAATAATGCTGCGACGGATAAACATGATTATGAAAATTTTTAAATTCATGAAAATTTTTCCGTAAAACAAAAATATTTTCTTAACTCATTTAAGATTTCATAACATAACGCACGAGAAGGAAAGGAAAAGCAAAATATAATCGCGCGACACATTTGTTTAACTGCGATCTATTTATTACTCGTTACTTCATTTCCGTCAGACGAACTCGTACGAATCTCTAATACGTTTGCTTGTAAGTCTCTTGATCGCCATCGTGAACCCGTTTCTATTCATTCTGAGAAATCATTTCCCTTGAGCGCTCTCTCCGCGCATACAGAAAGTCATGCCTGCAAAATGACGAGCCTGCAGTATCGATGATGTTGTATTCGTTTAAAAATTGTTGGAAAATTCGGGGAATATGTTATTATTTTACTACTCCTCTCATGCTGAAAACGTAAAGGACGTTTTGTATAATTGGCAAGAAAAACGCACCTCTCTGTCTACGATTCGTTCGTTACTTTTCGATCACTTTCCATAATTTTTGCGAAGGCGTGCAGACCTCAACCCATCTTTTATGTTTTCTTAGTCTTTCACTAAAGATTTTCCAAGATAATTAATGCCGGCGCTGTAAGGTACTTTCATTATGAAGAGTGTATTTTAATCTCCAGCTTAACAAGCTTTTAAGCGTAAGGTCGAAATATGTCGGAAAATGCTAAACAATAGTTTTTTTCTTTCTTTGCCAAGCAGAACCGTTTGAAAATTGTCACTTAAGTGTGTGACTATGCTACCAACAAGCAAAGAAAGTCAATTCGTTATTGATTGTGACAATTCTCCATGCGTTTTAAATCTTAATCAGTATCTCGGTCCAATTGTCACTCAGCAATATATTTAACTTTAATTGGTTGTTAACGAAGTTCTGCTTGACTTTTTCTTATCAGGAAATAGAACTTTTTGACTTATTTATGTAGAAGGAGTTTTTACGGCACCTTGTGAGACTGAAGGTTAACCTCCTCAGCCGTTAGGCATAGGCTTCTTTTTATATCCCACACTACATGGACTACATACTAAGTTCTTGCTGATCCCAGAAGGACTTACGCTAACGCCACATTCTATAATTTCTGTCCTCTGAATCAATCTGAAATTGTCTGTCTGTCTGTTCCATACATCCGTACGTTCAACTTACCTGTCGTAAATTTCTCGATATCTTGATAGAATTTGGTATATAGGCGTGTTTGGTCCAAGAACGAACCATGTTGAAAAGCGTTCTGTCGTACTTGTTTAATCAATGTCTAGGTAACGTCCTGCTTTGTAGAAAAAAATGTTAATTTCCAGAATTTCGGGGCAAAAATGGCTGAATAAAGTAGATTTGAATTCATTAATGCAATCTTCTGAACTAACTGCGAAATATTCGTGTCTGCAAAAATTGAGTCTTTATATAGTAGATTTGCTTCTTCATTCCATATTTTTTGATTATATTCAATATTTCTTGGCGAAAATTGGTTAAAGAATTTCGGTTACATAGGTTTTTTTTTTTTTTTGGATCTCATCCCATTAAGGATCTAATGAAATACAAGCCTTTGTTTAGCAAAGATGTTTAGTTATTAATATTCTGTAATGAGAATTAGTCCATACTAACAGGATGCGAAAAAAATTTGAATTACAGAGGATTAAGTTTTAGACACCAACCAATATAGAGGCCCTTATGAAGGATGCTCCCTTAACTGACGACAATGTCTAATTTGTATCTTTTTTTTATGACAGAGACATTTCCGTCCGATATGTAATAAATTATTTGACAAGTGAATTAACTCTGGTAGATTTGAACTATGCTACTTAACGTTTTGAGTATCGTCCAACATAAGGATTTTCAGAAAAAGTGCGCATCAGGCGAATTGATGTAGGGTATCTAATAGTCGACTTTGATCGACTTTAATACTCTCAGCTTAGTTTATGCTTAACTGACAAGATTGGTTAAATTGCAAGTTTAACTGCCTAATCACTAATCTCTAATCTATAGTAAGCAAAGGCAATTATACGACAATTTTTTCCCTTTGGCAATATTGTGATTGGGTGTAAAATAAAAGATTTATTTTTACAACGTATAATTTGATTTATTACCTATTAAACATTATTTACTGGTTTTAATAACATAACTACAACATGGCTTTTTTCTTTTTGATTGTAAAAAAAACTCATCGTCTAACACATATATACAAATGATTATCTATGGCTCAACTAACAATATGTACAATGACGCGGGATCACAACTGAAATTCTCGGGCTGCTTCAGTGCCGTCAACACTTGTTCGTAATAACACAAATGCTGTAGGGCCAACAGATGTTCTTTTTGACGACAGCATTTTTGTTAAAATCAAATCAGTCTTCAAACAATTTCTACAAATAATTTTTCTTTTTTAAATTTATTAGGTCGTGTCATAAGCAACTTTCGTTTTTTTATCAGAAATTTATTCTGCTTTCATTGAATAACAATATTATTTTGATTTATTTTGTTGATTTTATTTACATACCTATGCTAAAGCTCTTGCTGATTGACGCGGATCTTGCTCCAATATTGCCCTTAAAATGTCCTTCTCAAAATCGGACGGAGGTGCTACGGCCTTGTTTAAATTACCAAAGCATTATATGTCGAGCAAGTGGTTTTTTACTCTCCGTTCCAGAGGTTAAGAAAAACAATTGAATGTAGCATGCACCACATAAAGCAGTTGACCTAAGACTACCTCACCTATCCTCATCTATATAGTGAAAGCAAAAACTTGTTTGTTTCGTTCGCTTATAATGGGTAAATACAAGTAACAGATTCTATCTAACGGCATCGGAAGTTACTTAGGACTCGATCTTATAAAATTGCAACGTAAAGCAGTCTTTGGTAGTTTTACGTTTTTATTCAACTTGTTCTGAGATTAAGTTCACACCTCGACATACCACATGTATTCATATGCGGCTATTAGGTTAATATAAGTGTCATTTACAAGTACAATAGATTTACATATCTATATACAAATTTTTTGCAGCATCATATATTTGAGGCGTTTGAGTTC
The DNA here is from genome assembly GCF_014805625.2 of Glossina fuscipes. Lineage (NCBI taxonomy): Eukaryota > Metazoa > Arthropoda > Insecta > Diptera > Glossinidae > Glossina > Glossina fuscipes. The sequence goes on along the minus strand of NW_023998423.1, from coordinate 15,012,763 downwards.
TTGTTCTGGTCTTGTCCGTTTGCAATTCAACTCTCTTGGCTCGGCTAACATTGTCATCTGCAAATACTTTGCCTAAGTACCCGATTACAAGCAAGTTACGAATATCTGACGTCATTGCGACATGTTTGTGTTAAGCTTATTTTTCCGCTAAATATACTGCTAATGCATGACACAGGTAAAGCGTCATTAATGTGTGCATGGTTTTGCTATTCTTTTTAATTTGGTTTCGTAGAAAATCCACTAATTTTCACGAAAACTCATATAATCAAATGTGTGATATTCGTAACAACGTAATCACTCTGACGATATTCTTTACGTGGACGTAAACGCGATGATGGTTGGTGAGAGAAACGTCGAGAGTACAGTGGGATAGGGTGTGCCCGCAGCTTGGAAAGTGTATTGCTTACTCAGCTGCAAATGCTTCTTCGCTGACCGAACGTTTAGTGTAGTTTTGGCCGCGCATCAATTGTAATTAAGATATGGTCTACTGCGCTGGAAATTGATTTCGGGCCGACCTAAGAGTTTATGGTGTGTTAATGCAGGTTTATTTTGCTCCAGAATTTTGCATTACAAGCAATGATTACAAGAAAGGAGAAATTAATCCGAATTTGAAGCAAAGGTCTTAGTAATAGTCAGGCAATGAGAGCGTTGCCCCTAAACCCTTTCACAATTATTTGATGGCTATTAAGTTGGAGCGTTAAGGCAAAGACGACTTTCATTCCTCGTTATTTCAGTAAAATATCAGTTTGTTGGCTTGTGTATGTATTTGACATAACTAAAGTAATAAATTTCACACAATGTTCATCACTTTGCTGATTAACAAATTCATACGCTTTGATTACCTTCGCCAAATAGGGTGAAAACGACCCAGAATATAATTCAAACCATAATCGTCGATAATAAGCTACTCTAACCTCCAACTGTGTGAAGAATGCTTTCATTACCATACCATAAATGTAGACATACACGCCACTAATTTTGCTATCCCCTAGTATGTAACACAACGTGGTTGCATTGTTCAAATTTTACTTTTCTAAGCAATCCCGGCAGCATGAGAATGCATCAACAAATCTAGTGTTAGTCCAAGTGCAGGTTTGAAGGTATCTTGCATAAATCAACCACCACAAAGAGTCGAGAGATTTCAAAGACGAAAGCTTCGCTAGTCTTGCTTCGCTTGAATTTCAATTTAAGTGAAAATTATATGATAAACAAATGTTGTTAATGTAAATTGAATAAACGAACCAGCATCAGTGAAAAACTTACGATGCACAGATTGCCAAGCATTGTTGGAAGTTTGTTTTTTAGCTGAGATGTTTTCTTTATTTTTTAATTTTGTTATTGTTTGTATAGGTGTTGTTGTTGCATATGAGGAAATGTTATTTGCTTCGAATAAAAGAAAAATATCTCACAGAATATTAAACTCAAGGAAAAATTTCAGTTTTCGAAAACACAATAAAATAAAACAATTAACAACTAACTGCCGTTGTATTAGGATTAACGTGTGTGTGTGTGTGTGTGTGTGTGTGTGTGTACAACAGCTAAAGTTGAAAGGATGAGGGCGTAAAATAACATTGTCTCTGAGCAAGGGTATATAATTTACTCGACAAATAATATAAGGAAACGAGGAAGAGGAAGAGAGAGAGAAAAAAAAAACAGTGTCATAGAAATTAGAAAAGCACACCAAAGAAAAACAACAACAACAACAAATGTAACCAACAACAACATTTTCATCAACAACAGCTTACCAACTTTAAAACAATTGCATAACAAAGATTTATACACAAATATACGTATATGCTACCAGTGTACACTCGCGTGTATATGCATTTAATTGTGTGTATGTTTGTGTATGGATAGATGCGTTCGCCTGTAGCGTACAAAATTTAGAATAAAACAGAATAGCGATGTGTATACCAATGCGGCCTGTGAATACATATATATATATAGGTGTGTGTATGTGTGTGTGTTTGTGTAAGTATGTATGAATATGTTGATCACAATGGTGGTGATGTTGGTTGAATTGTATATAAAGGATTTTCCACACTCACTAGACACAAAAAGCAACAACAATATTTTTGCATTTCATATGCATGAATTTACGCATGAATCCAACAACAAGAAACAGGTTGAATGTCCTTTGGCTTTGCCGTCATCCTCTGATGGCATTATAGCGACTAAAAACAAGCTGAGTATATCAGATATATATATATATGAATATATATATATATATATATATATATATATATATATATATATATATATGTAAATATATGGGCGTGTGGGTATGTCAGCTTGTACGTGTGTTTATGGTAAACAAATATCAACACATGTGCAAACAATAATACGGTACTTTATTGCAATTCAACAGCAGCTGGCTGTAATGGTTTTTTTTTTTTATACACATTTTTTTTTTTTTACACTTTTTTATTTTTCTGTATATGAAAGCCTTTCAAATACTTGAAATTCATTGAATGAAGTTAGAGTGAATAAATGTGTTTAGGAAAGATGCAAAAAAAAAACAAAAAAAAAATCCTAAAGAAATTAAAACCTGCCTCTGATATTAACGTGTGTGCGTGTGTGTGTGTTTATTGTGCGCATAAATTCGAAAACAAATACATCCAAACGAAACGAACCGAAACGTTCAAGTTAAGTACGTATGCATTATTTTAATAGTACCTCAAGAAGTTGCCACCGTGACTTACCTATCCTGCTTGCCTTCAGTCTTGTTGTAGTCTTTTTAGCAACGAAAAAGAAACAAACAACAAAAAAAAAAAAAAAGCAAATCTAAAATCAAACAATCTCTCTCGCAGACATACAAAGCAGATACAATGGTTGTAGTGCCTTAGAAAATGCATAGCATTATTTCCATTTTTGTTGTTGTTGTTGTTGTTGTTGCAATTGTTGAAATCCTTTTCGAAATAAATTTAAAATAGAGTACGATGCACTCATACTTACCCTACGTTTGAAACAACTTAGGGAAAAGAAAGAAATTTTTTTTTTTTCGCCTTAGCACAAATGTGTAATAAATTTGTCATTCCGTTCGTAACTGTTCTAAATCATCGATTAAGACGTATATACATGTTTGAAGAGCAAGATAAAGCCGTAGGTTTCACGCTAATGTTTCGTCAAATGTGCTGGGGCTACTCTTAAGGGAACTTTGCAGAAGCCATAAGTATTCATTTATACACTTTTATATATACATATATATATGTACAGTCAAAACGCTCCTCCCTTTTGACTTGGCATACTTTCCGCTTGGTTAGGAGATGTTCAGACTAAGTCAGAGTTGGATAGAATTAGTTAGTAGCCTGTAGCAGTATCTTGAAGTAGGCTATCCAGAGGTAGGGTTATGAGTCGTTATTTGCTTTCGGTTGAGATCTGGCGAGGCTGGATATGACAACCGATTTTACGAAAAAGAGCGTCGTTCGATTGTTCTCTTCTGCTGCGAAAGTGAATTGCGGCTGTGGCTACAATGCTTTGCTAATGAACTATTGAATTTAATCTGTAGGGGGTTGAACTGTAATTATAAATCTCTTGGCGAATGCCATGTGAGCTACAATTCTATGTCTATAAAGTCAGTTCACTTGAAATGTAGTATCAAATGACTTAAGCAACTGTCCGTACGACCCCATCATTAAGGGAAATCTATGGTTACATAAAGTTAGCCTCGGTTTTTCTTTCCTTTCCTCATCCGTTAAAACATTTAATAATCGTCGTAATAACCGTCACGATTGTAATGATTTATAAAGAGAGTACGTAGTCCTTATTTTTGGCCGATTTTGTCCCACAAGTGCATGGTATAAATGGATTGAAATTATGTTTTACCTCGACAGCGAAGTCATAAGATAAAGTATTTCGGTCTTTTTAAGTTTTTTAATAAATTTTCTCATCTAATAATAACGTCTGTATATTTGGAGGCCCGTTTCGTAGACTACAAATACTCTCTGGTTTGAAACGATATTAGATATCGATTGAAAATCCTACCATTAATACATTTATACTGGAGGTGGCAACCTTGGATGCTAAGTAGAATGAAAACGAAATTCATTTCTTTTACGTAACCAAGAGCCAAGAGTTTGCATTGGACGCCGTTGTGTTAACGTCAAACGATTGTATCGGCTTTCTTTGTAAAGTTGAAACTTTGAAGCATTGCATCCTTTGCGTGCAACAGAAGATTTGTGTAACTTTTAACCCAAGTGATGGGTATCTAGAGTTCGTTCTGAAACGCATATTATTCGGTTAATTGATATCTTATGAATTATTATTGTTGTTGTATTGTTGATCCACACATAAATAAGAATTAATATGACTTTAATTATGCGAGAATAATGCTAGATATCCACTTGCATATGCAAACTATATTCTGTGGAGTATGTAAGAGATACTAGAGTAAAACCTTAGCAATTTATTTCGAATCTTATTAAAAGTCAATCTTTGTAATTGGTAAGGGATTTTTGGAACTTTGTGGTGCTTTACGCAATAGATGCCTTTAGAGTCGTTTAGCTTTGGCAATACTAATCGTATTAAGCATTACTTGGGCACATTTCAAAGGTAGCAGACCAATGATAATTAAAATAAAACACTGTCGAATGTGAGCGAGTGTGTGAAAATGAGCAAATATCGTGAAAAATACGCTTTTATTACAATGTCAGCAAACATAAAAAAGTTTTATTCGCTTCCTCATCGAAAATGTCCAAACTCGGCTTGATCAATAAACATGCGACAGAGTCGATGAAATTTTTCGTATTACTTGGTTCTTGACACTGTTGTAAGGCTACATTAACCAGAAACATTTGCTTCGGGGTGAGGACAAAAAGAAATTCAAGTTATTAGCGAAAAATTTCGTAGACCAACTTTCCATTTGCTAATCGCTGCTGAAATAACATAAAATTGATTTGTTTTCGAAGAGATTGATTACACGGAATCAGAAGGTTACATAAGTATGTAATCGTATGCAAATATGAATAATGCAGAAGGGATGAAACTGCACAAGTGTTGGCAAAGCCTAATTACACATAAGGTAAGGTGAGTTCATTGGTGAGTTTTGGTAGGAATGAGCTGCGCGAACCTGACCCGCACACGATTGATTTCATTTTCTATTGCCGATAATTACAGAGTATTCCAATGTTGAGAATGTTGTCTCGGAATTTTTAATTGCATCTACGTCGACTCACATTCGTATCGCGCGATAGATCTTTTTTAACGATGTAAAACTGACTTCACACCAAGCCTATGAAAATCCACAGTGAGGTCCCAAGTAAATAAGGATCGAATCAGCTTTCACTGCTTACTTCAGAGCATATTTGGTCGTAGCTGTAGCGATTGTTTAATCCGGAAAATCATATTGCTAACCGATTGGGCGCACCCCTACTAGGGTGCGGCCACTTCCTTTCTCTTTGTTTGCCCCCACTTCTTTCTGATCATCATCCTGTTACAAGCACAGAAGACATTCCCCAAATGATTGGTCACATAAAAAAAAAAAAAAAATTTGTCCATTATTTTGCATACAAATCCCATATGGTTCATATGGTATGTGTAGGGTATACACGTAGGGTGGTAGAATGAGTAGCTTAATAGAAAAATAGTAAATTATTGGCGATTACTTTAAAAAAGTACATGCGAAACATACGAAAAATGTGCTTGACTTTGAGTGAATAAATCACGTAAAGATTTTTCTTTATCGTGTGTATCGTTTTTTAACTTTTAACCTAAATCTATTTCTTCTATAAATTCTTGTCAATTAATGCTGTCATATAATACTCGCTGGCTCCTTTAAACTGTTAAAAACACTTACAGGCGATATTATATTATATGTTTAACCCATCAAAATTTTTAACTGTGCGTCTCGCCGTATTCTACTAGAGTTATGATAAATCTTAGATACTCATCTTAGCTGCGCCTTGAGTTTTACGATCACACATCAATTGAAAAATCTTTATACAACGGAAATGAAATTTTCATATGCAGATTATTCGCTCTTTGCCATTTAAAACGCATAAGGCAAAGAATTTTATTTTAATATAATTCGCTAAAAGGAAATAATTTTGCTTTCCATAATTTATTGCCGCCTTTTAAATATTAAAGTTATATAACGGGTTTTTAAAACGAATATTGCATATACATATATAAATATTCCATATAATTTTATCGCATTATTTTCATTGTTATTACTACTACACATATCAATTTCCTTCGTAATAACTCTTCAACAAAAATATATTAATTTGAAAAGTTTTTTGTTTTGCTTTATTTCAATCGAAAATTTTATTTATTTTTTGTTTTTTCTTTCATTTCAGCTCCGCCGTCTTCGATTGAAATTCAAGGTTATAGCAATAATGCCAAAGTGGAGGTGCGAGAAAATCAAGATTTGACCCTGAAATGTATTGTAGCAAACTCAAAACCAGCCGCCCAAATTATTTGGTTCCGCAATAATGTGGAATACAAAATAGGTAAGTGAAATTTTTACTCTTTCCGAACTTTAGGCGAAATTATTTTTTTTTTGGCGAATGCTTGAGAGTAGACATAAGCGATTATTAGTTTTCTGCATTTTTCTCACATCTTTGATTAGACATAGTGGAGACAATATCCCTATCCTTAGTCTGCTTGAAACTTTGCTGAATTCAGGAAAGAGTTTGTCTTGTATAAACTAGAAGCGTCTTATTTGAAAATATACATTTCGGTTCGTTAAATTTCCAAAAAAAATTGGGATGTAATTATTTGAGTACCAGTTCTCCTCACAATTGCTCATGAGAATACAGTAGCCAGTAGTACAGAAGAACTTTCCTGCAATAACTAGTATGGGGCTGTCCGAAAATATGATATACATTTAGAATGGACGTACAAACTATCCCGTTCTGTTTTCAAAACATTGCTTTGATTGCTGTGATCGTCTCAAAATGAGAGCTGACCTATGTTATGCATCTGTCAATAATGTCGAGTTTATATCGCTTTAAGGTCCATGCAAAAGACTTTTGCCTTTTACTGCGCTGAATATGTTATGTTTCGTGTTAACTAAACAACATTTGCAGCAGGTGTTAGCTTTTACCTTTAACTGGAACTAAAGTGAATCTGAAGCACATCGAATGCTTGCCAAAGATTATAGCGACTTGGTTCCAAGTAATAAATCATCTAGGCAATGCTTTCGACGTTTTAGGAAGAGTGAACTCAGCGTTGGAAACAAGTTCGGCTGTTCACGGCAGGCAAAAGAGGCGTTGGGGGCATTACCTAATGAAGGTTCGAGTCATGGGCAACACGAGCCAGCAGCATTTGAATTGAAACCAAGAGACATTGTAGCGCGGTTTATCTCTTGCTAGCAGTCGATTCAAAGTCAACAAAGGAAGCTTTATTTTTGCGGATTAAATCGAAATGCGGCTGGGAATGACAAGTGGATATTCTACGTCAATCCCTTGACCGTGAAGCATACTACGCTATTTCCGGTTAATCGTTGCCATTGACCTCAACATCACGCCAAACCCGAATTTTCGTGGTTCGAAGGTCAAATCTTAGGAGCCGTATTCTCCTGACATTGCTCTTGCTGGTTAGTGGTTGTTCTGATGTTGGCTCTTTACCCGGATCATTTAAAGGAGGAGACGCTTTTTCCTGACGGCCCGGAATTATCTGAAAGATAGAAAAAGATGCTAGCCAGCGAGGCAAGATAGTTCCATTAATGTGTTCGTTTATTTTTTTCCGAAATGAATGCATTTTTGAACACGAAAACGCGGACCAAACTAATTTGACATTGCTTCGGTAAAACTTCAGTTTCTTTGATTTTCATCTTTTTTTTTTTCGAAAATACAAAAAATTTGAATTAAACTCACAGCGGATATTAGTTTTATCTACTCAGACGCTGAACTGAGAAAATGACTAACGACCATTTTTTTTTTTTTGGAAATAAGAACAAAAAGTTACTGGTATTCTTTTAAATGTATACGCAATGCATTTTCGTAGGCGATGATTACAAATTACGCCAGCTATCAATCTCAAATATATTACGAAGAATACTTAAAATGATAACATCAACATTTTTCATTGGTAAAAGATCAGACCAGCCAGCAAAAAAGCCCGACTTGTCTGTCATATTGACCTTAGGTGATGAACGCAAAAATGTTATATATTTAACATATATGAGGAGAAAACCAATCAGAGAGTAGATGAAGAGAAGAAAAATTTAAACAAACAAAAAAATTCATAATAATAAAATTTCCAATGTCCTGAATAAAATCAAGTTTTGCTTCCTTTTTATGCTAAACACAATTATCCTTTTCCTTTTTTTCTTTTGCTTGCTATTGCTTTCTTTTTGTTTTCAATCAATCAATTTCTTGAATAAATACAAATTCAATTTGATTGAAATTTCTGAGTTGATATAATTTCTTATGCACTGCTTTCGTTTATCGTAGGGTCTTATCATTTCTTTTTTCCCCCTTTTGTCACTTTATGACCTTTCTCTTGATAAATATGAAACCTATAGAATTTACCGAGTGAAAAGAGAAAGAAAGGAAAATTAAAAAACAAAAAATAAATAAATAAATAAAAAAAAGATAAAAACTACCAGCAAAAAAAAAAAAAAAAAAAAAAAAATAAAAAAAAAAAATAAATGAAAAAAAAAGAGAAAAAAAAAATGCACTTCATTTTTTTCTCATGGCAAAAGTACACAGTTAAAAATCATCATCCTAATTGAAAGCTATTAAATGAAATGTTCTCAGCAAAAGTTTACCTTTATCTTTATCTGTGTATACAAACTGAGATACTCTAGCAGGAGAGTTTAATTCGTTATATATATATATGTGTAACATAGTATGTGTTTGACAAAACCTGGAGTCATAATTCTCGTTATAAAAATTTTATTCTTCTTTTTTGCTAACCGTTTATTTTTTATTTATCTATTTATTTTTTTATTTATTTATTTTTTTTTTTGTCAGAATTTACACGAATGCATGTATATGTGTGTGTGTAGATTTTTGTTCGAAAACATTTTCCTGACAAGTAAACCAACATTGTATAAGAGATAAAGGGTTGCAGTTGGTCATGGTAAAGCAGCATACAAACTTTATTTGTCCTGCCGCATACACATACAAATTTATTGTAAATGTGTAGAGTAGCAGCATTGGTGCAAATGAAGCTGACAAAAACTATCGCTAAACATTAATTTTGTTCTTTATGTTCTCGGTGTAACGCGCACACGATGGTTAAAATGAGATAGAAAGGGAGAAAGAAAGAAAGAGGGAGAGAGAGAGAGAGAGAGAGAGAGAAAGCGTAATATTAAAACAATGTAGGTCTGATAATGTGCCTCATTATTAATAACCTAAATGTCTTTAAAACTTATCAGCGGAATTTCGGCAGCAACATCACCACCAGATATTCAGCGAAATTAAAAGATGAAACTGCGAAAATCAACAAAAACTAAAGCATAATAACAACAAAAGTAATTTTTCCCTTTTATCTCTTATCAAAACTTTTGAATGAATATTTTTGTTTTTGTTTTCATATTTTGCGTCCGCAGTAAAATAATGAAAACTAGAAAACGAAGAGGAATTCAATTCAAGTAAATGATAGTCGTCCACTTAATACTCTACGTCATTACATAAATTTATTTTGCGCTCCTTTATTGCAGATTTGATAAAAATATTTATTTTTATTAACATTTTATTGTTACCTATCAACCGCAAGCTGAGAGCACAATGATCTTCTTAGTTCATTTTATTTAATACAAGTTCAAAAGTTTATTCCTCATTAGCCGGTTGAAATCGCCTTTGGTCGGGCAGGACGACTGTCAAATGCCGCACATCTATTAAATACTCTTCACTGATATCCATCTTAAAATAGTAAAAATTTCGACTTTTGGGTTTTAGTAGGTCTTACTTCTCATGGGACTAATGATCAAAAAAATAAACTTATATAATTCAAATTGATCCGCCTGAGTAGCCAGGTAGGTAAGAACCGCAACTAGGAAATCAATGTTCGCGGATTCAAATCTCAAGTGGTATAGAGTTTTGCTTGGACGCAGTCCTATAGTGAGTGTTCAGCCGATAAAGGCATTGGGCACATCAATAAGGCTACGGCCACCACCTCCCTATTTCGTTGTCTTTCCTCTCTTCTTTCTAATGGTCAACGTATTAAACGAATAGGAGACATCCTCTGAGTGATTGATCATATGAAAAAAAACAAAAGGTAACCGCAGTAAATTTATTTGTCGCAATAAATTTTCGTCATAAGATATTAAAATGAGGCGTATTTGGTGTTGCAAAATCTATAGGAGGAGGTGGAATAGATGATTTCACTGTCACGCTGTCAACAGATCAAAAAATGTCAGCAGAGATATAAGAGGAAGGAGGAGGATCTTAAAGAAAAGTTCATATCAACTCATAAGAATAGTGCTGCAGCTAATCGCAAAGAAGCTTGAAAGAAAAGAGTGAAGGAATTGCTTTAAAAAAAATTCGTAACTGATTCGATATTGGGGATTTGTAAGCTTATTCGCTCTATATATTTTTCCAACTCAAAATTCCTTATAATTGCATTAAAGAGATGAAATGAAAGGCGTAATTAATTCCCGTAACTTGAGATAAAAATAAATAGAATCATTGTTCTTCATCAACTAACTTGTGGTTGTAGAAACAACTTCAAAAAAAAAAAAGTTTGCAATTTTAGAAATTATAGCGGATTTTACTACACCTCGTAAGGGAGTGTTCGTGACAGCAAAACTTGGACATCCATTATATCAAGCAAACATTAAAAAAAGTAACAAAGCTTTTTGTTAATTGTGGGTTAAGTTTAAGTAAGACGATTACGTTTACTTTGGAACTTCATCATAAGCTATGCAAAATGTTACGTCGACGTTAAGCTACACCCTACTCCTATTGGTATTATTAAATGTTTTTATAACTCCTTGTGGTGCAGGGATATATTCAGTCTGCGCAGACGTATGCAGCAGGCAGAAAGACATGAGATAGATCCATATTTTCATAATTGATCTAAGCTGGTTTGTCTGCCTGTGTATCCGTCCGTCTGTCCGCCTTGTATTCTTGCGTTCAACTAACAAGTCGGAGCTGTTCAGATAATTTGATGACATTTAATAGACCGAACCGTTGTGGCCCAAGGACAAACATTACTGAAAATGGTTCGGATCAGACCACATCTTGAACCACTTCGCATATAAGATCGGTCCTTGGCCCCACTATAACTTGTTTAATTGTTCAACTTAGGTGTTCTAACGACGAGTTATACACAGGTGATCGAATCTTGTGAGGTCTAATGATTTCCAAAATTGTCTATCATATCTTCAAGAATTTCTCGGCATAGCTCACTAAATGCTTTTGTTAATATACAACAGCTTTATTTAAAACAACTAAGAAAGCTTTATTCTGCTGGGGAAGCATGCTTTTCAGCATAGTAACATCAATACATAATAGAGGTGCTTTCAGTTAACTGCCTCCTCTGGGCGTGCCCCGTGTTGGATTTGGCCCATTTTTAATATCAACCCACGTCCAAGAACTTTATATGTCTCTGTCAAATATGAGGTCGATGAGCGATTAAACCCTTAAACTCATTTTAACCCTTTGTTCGCTTTTGATGCGATGGAAACAAACAACTAAAACTCAACAATGACTGCGGTTAAGCCTCGACTGTACAGATCTACCGTTTGCGGAAGGAAGTGAACAAAAACTAAAGTTGAAAAATATAATTTTCGTCAAGTAATAACTTAAAAAGTTATTTGTAATGAATTATAGACGGTCGAGTGAAAACGCAACGAGAACATCTAAACTGAAGCTATACACCCGATATACTTTTGTTTGTATTAGTTGTTAGTTGGTAATATTATATATAAATAACTCATAGAATAACGTGCAGACATATGATCACTATTAGCGAATCCATATTGTCTTTAGACAGCATCGTTCTTCAAACGAATTCTGTCAAAATTTCATGACATTCCGAGGATTAGTTTGCAAATCATAGATGCTTAAGTGACGCTACACACGAAATTCTGATTTTTCCATTGTTTTGAAAGACAAACGTAGCCTCATTAACATGAATTCGTCAATAGCGGTGACGTCTATTTGTTGTCCTACGAACTGACTAAATGTTATATGCGTATATACATACATAAATACACATTTTTATATGTACGTACGGAGGGTAAAATTTGTGCATCACATAAAATATTCAGATTCGTTATGAATATATTGGAGTTCTTTCAGCTTTTACTAAGTTATTTGTCAGTTGAGATATGTCGTTAATATAACAATCGAGTCATCTCTAATCGCTTCTTTCTCAGTAACCATGGCAATATCATCAACATTCTCTTTCTCAAGATTTGCTTATATCGCGACGCTACTAGTAATCGCATAATCGCATTGTTACTAATTCTTGTTCGCGGACATTTACTTCGTTGACCCTTGAAAACAAAAATAATTTGTAAAAACTTAACTTTTTTTTTTCTTCGCTAACGACTCCAACACGAAGGTATAATAATTTTGCTATTCTCTCTACTATGGAATGCTATCCTCAATTGTATAAAGCGGATGTAGTATGCGTGCGATTAGCTGTTAGAAACTTCTTTTTTTAAAACAAAATCTTTTCTGGAAGTTAATTAACTTTTCTACGCAATCCAAGATCTTTGATATTGTCCTTTAGTCATAAATGTCAGTTAAGTTCTTTAGTTTCATATTAACATGACGTAAAATAGATTAGACATGCATTTGTCTTATTTATCTCAGTGATTTGATGCACAAGTCACGTACCCTTACAATCTAAACCACAATCAGAAGTAAGAAGAATTTCGAGTAATGAAAAAAAATTGTTCTTTAAAACTTTTCTACTTTGTAAGCAGAACTCTTACTACTTTACAGTAATAGTTGTGCTTATTTTAGTTAGTTTTAGTTAGTATGTGGTTTTGCAATTAAGTTTATTGTTTTCCAGAATATATTTGATTCCTATATATACATTGTATAAATAATTGAAATATTCTTGAAGCTTCACCAGAAACTGACAGCAGCAGCCCTACAGACATCATCGAATAATAGCTAATACGAGACGGTGCTTATTTAGATATTAATTTTTACTCTTTGAATATGAAATTTTATTAATTAATAATTTCAAATTTTAAATAATTTTAAATAAAATTAATTTCTTTGTTTTCATTATGCTTTCTCTTCAATGTATTCTCTTTCTCTCTCTCTCTTTCTGTCTCTTTCTGTCTCGCTTCTTCAATTTGAAAGTAATTCAATTAAATTAACTTCTGACACGTTCGACATGCTCGCATCAAATTTGAAATCTTTTATTTATGCGATTATACATGCGATGTATCTCCCTATACGTATACTAAATTTTCCCTTATATAAAAAATATCACTCATACGACTCGCGTTTACTATAATACACAGACTTATGGCTTTGTATGACAAGTATTCTTTTGTTATATGAAAAATTCCGTTTTCCTTGAAACTCACTAAAGCGAGAGTTAAAATGAAAAAATTATTATATGTGTGATCATATGAGCCTGTGAGTGTGTGTGTGTGTGTGTGTGTGTGTGTGTGTGTGTGTATGTGTATGTATGTATGTTTTTACGTTATTTGTTATTAAGTTTACAAATTTCTTTAGAGTTTCAGATACTTTTGTGAATGTCAACAAGTCCTCCATACATATTAGTGTTACTTAGATGTGAAGTGAAAAATTTCTTGTACACGAAGTATACGCTAAAGTAATTTAATATTGCGAAGAGGATGTGACTGGTGCTGTGTTGGTTGATGAATTTGAAATTGAAATCTTTCGCTGTAGATGAAATTGAGCCTTCATATTAATAGCAGAAGCATTTTAACTTAATAAATGGTTTTCAGTTTGGTAACACCCCTTCTTTTGACTCTCTGACACTTTTTACGTTCTTTACGGTTTTTAATGTTTCTGGCAAGTGTGTGAAATTGTTAAATTATTTGATTATAAAATTTATTTAGTAAAATTTAACAAAAGCTGCCATAATTTCTAATTTATGAATAAAACCGTCAGCAAAGAGTATTAAGTAGAAAATCCCTTTTTTTTATTTAATACTTCAGCGTACAGAAGAGAAGCGGAGTATATAAGTGTACGTAAAAATGATTTGGTCGCTGGCACTTTTTAGATTTTCTTTTAACAATTCACTTGAAAATCATTTAAGTTTGAAGTACTTTATGTAACACAAAGAAAAATATTTGAAAGATTTCAATATTTTCGAAACGAATTGCAAGTGTTTGGTCTGTCCAATCGCTGATTGTATTAACGACAGGGATTGTAGGGACTTTTATGTGTATTGTGCCAACACTTCGAATGAATCTATTATAGTACAATTTGTGAATGGGCAATTGGCGGTGCGAAAGAGACGTATGGACGAACAATCTGATGTTCTAACGCGTCTAAAGAAGACGATAAATATGGTGGAAAGTGTTATCGGACCGGCGAAAAATTATATAGATAAACGGATGTACACGTATGGAGCGCAAACTACACGTATGCACGCGCTACTCATCCTGTGGTCAAGTAAATGTTGTGCCCTTGAAACTAATAAAAATGACAGAAATCAGTACTCCAAGCATCGTCTTAAACGAAATATGCTCCTCTTAGGTCAAATTCTTGGTTGCTTTCGTTCTATTTACCTTATGGTTAAGTAGAAATCGCCCTACGTCTACTTACGTTTGTCTAACTCTGAAACTTTTCAAAAGAAAGATTATCTTTTTGCCGGTAATTCTGTTATGGATCCTAGCTATCTAGGTAGTAAGCATGCAAAAATTCGACTCAAGTCAAGTGTAAATTTTTTTCTATTTTTTTTTTTTTTGTTTCTTTCCGCAACTTCACTGTCACTCCATCAGTTGTGCCAAAAAATGAATCGTATAATAAAGTCAGTTTGTGTGTATGTATATGAAGTTTATTATTATTTCATAATTTATATATATATATATATATATATATGCATGAGCGGGCTTAAATATAAGTGAGGAGAAAACAATGTCTTCTACCACTACTGCCAAATATATAAATCATTTAAAATCTCTGACTTTATATTATTTTTTTCCTTTCTCTCTTCAGATAACCGTAACGACAAAGTAGAGGAAATCACACCAAAGCGTTTTACTACCACCTCTAATCTTAAACTGAAACCAACAGCCGCTGATGATTACACGGAATATACATGCCAAGCAAAGCATAAGGCTTTGGCGCCTGACATGCCCATGCGCTCCATCGTGCAACTGTCCGTTTTGTGTAAGTGAAATTTTATGACAATATAACAATTGAAATTATAAACGTAGACGTGCAAATGTACAAAAATTATATATATATATATATATATATATCTGTACATGTGTTTATATACATTTACATGTCTAAGCGCATAATAAGTTATCTATAAAGTATTGAGCCCAATAACGTTGACAGTTTGTACTCTTGATAATACTGGAATAGCGAAGATTAAACTTCAAGTAAAATAGGTGAGCTTTATACGGTGTCTTTGTAAAATTTGCCCGGCTTGATTATAGACTTACGCTTAAAAAAGTCATGGATGCGTGTGTGGCGGCTTTTTCCACTAAACCTTCGAGTTCTTTCCTCAAATTTCCACTTGACTTAACTTCTTCTACTGATAATCTTAGAAGAAGATGAAAGCCTCAAGAGTCTATGCTTAGCCCTTCACTTAAGCCGAGTTCCTCGTTAAAAGAGAAAAGAAAATCGGTAAGAGTGGAATAGAATGAAAGGACAAGATTAACTACATGATTTACATTATAAGCTATCAACTGCTAGCTTAAGAGAATCAAGACGAAGTACATCACTTGTTATGCTTAAGGTGAAACTAAGATTCCGGGCAAACATCTGCCAGCTTAAGGGAATCAAATGAATGAGCAAGATGCAATGCGTCGCGTACTATGCTCCAGAAGATCAATTAACATTACGAGCTATCACCTGCGAGCGTACAAGATGATTCTCAGACACCATACCTCTTAGTTGACTGATTTTTCTTTCAATAAACGACTTGGATGACCGGCAAAAGCAATGCATATTTCCAATGACTTTTCTCTTGTCTAAGCTTATCTTCTTGATAAAATATCGAAAGTTTTCGATTAGCAAGTTGTCTTGAATATATTGAATTTGAAGGACCTTTTCTTTCTACGATTTTTGTATAAGCGACACCTAAGGTGTAAGAGTTAGTTCGGTCTGCATTAACATAAGTTCTTTTCATCCGCAAATCGTATTACATGCGTTTGTGTGTTAATTTTTACCCTTAAAGTGGGGATTTTGAAGACACAAGATTCCCACTACTTTTTTTACAACATGTATGCAAGTATTGTTTATTTTTACTTTTACTACATGGCTACGTATGCGTTCACATGCTGATGAGTTTTGTATTTTAATAATTTGGGATTTAGCGTTTATTAAGCAAACTCGGTGCTAGTGAGAAAATTTGCATATTTCAAATATAATAATAAATGCTTTGGCACATTATACTTTGACCAAACATTCATGTGCAAGGGGAGAGAGCGAGCGTGAGAGAGAGAGAAAGGAAGGGAAACGATTTCAGTCTTTTCAAGCTTTACACATGTACACATTTGCGTACATTTGTGTTAATTTAAATCGAGTTACAAAATAACACAAACCATTAAAACTAGTTTTGCATAATTTTTAGGTAAAACTGCAAAAAAAAAAAAAAAAAACATTAAATATGTATAACAATATTTTTACTCTCTTTCTCGCTCCCACTTTTGTTTCTCTATCTTTGAAAAAGGAAAAATATATAATGGATTTAAAACATTTTCAACATTTAAGCTAATAACTAAGCCACAATATAATATGTTTTAAATAATTTAATTTATTACTTGGATATACTCATCATATGAAAATTTTTTCTTTTTTTCTTTAATTAAAAATTTCTTGCTTAGCAGGTTTTTAAGCATTATTTATGGGTATTTTTTATTTTATTTTTTTCTATTTTATTTTTTTTTTGAATTTCTATTTCATTATGATTTATTTGTTGGATGAAAAGTTCTCTCCTCTCCCGTACTACTTTGAACTCTTTCCATTTATAAAAATAATATTAATTAGAAATTTATTTGAAAAGAGCCTCCTTTCATATACATTTAGTGCAACATAAATTTGCTTGAAGGTATACATGCACGCCTATGAGTGCTCGCATGTATGTAACGTCCTGCCACTAACCATTGAAAATCGACTAACTGCCTTTCCGAAAGCTTATGCATGCATTTTGCATGCAAACTCTTTCATATGGGCAAACACATGCTATGTGCTCTGTGCTAAGGGGATCGAATGCAAAATTGGTATAAATGCCAATCGTACACGTTTTAAAATTAATTACGCATCATTTACCAAACTATTTGAATTGTCTCCATAATAATGCTGAACAACGACAATTTAACCCAAAATAATTAATACGAAATTATAAACGAAAATCTGTGAAAATTGTACCGTCAAAATAACTAACCGTCTCCGGTAAAAACCTAACGGCTATAAATAACTTAAATATGCATTTTATTTATAACCAGTCAACATGGTACAGTGGGCCGGGGTTGCACCTTTAAATACCCTACGCCAGCCTACCACCTTTATGTAGCGATTTTTCAAATTAAGGCTTTATATAGGAAGGGGTCAAAAAGTGGTCCGATCCGAGTCGTTTTTAATTGCTATCGCCTTTGAGCGCCGGTGTACTAAGTTCTATCAACAGATATCTAAAAAATTGCGGCCTATAAATTGAACATAAGACGACGGACACATTGACCGACAAGATTCAAAAAGTAATTCTGAATCGATCGTCAAGTTCTTCTGTGTATTGCATATATCCGCTCAAACTTGGTGTAATCATACGCCAAAAGTGATACGGAATACAAATCTTTCTGAAAATGCTCGTGAATCTGCCAAACTCCATCGAAAGTTAGCAGGTAGGTTGTAGTAGGTTGAACATAAAAGCACACGACCGGCACACGGTCCTGCATACGTCCGCACAAACTTCTTATATTCATGTACCATAAGATAAAAAAAAACAAAGAGCCAAATAAGAAAAAGTGGAGGCTTTAATGTTTTAAGCAGATGGTAACAAGCTACACTTATAATAATTTTACGAATGTTTGCAAACTAAACACCGAAATAAATATGTATCGTGATTATCTCATCGAAAATTGCATACCAATTAAAAAGATACTCTGCGAAGCCTCATAGAACATACGATGTTTTTCAACATCGTATATCTGAGGCAGCACAGAGAGCAAGCATCTGACTTTCACACTAAAAAGCAAAGATCTTGACATAAATATGCAAAAGCTTTCAAAGTAATCGATAGAATTATCGGGAGATTTGCTATTTATTCATTTTTGCATTACATAAAATTGATGAGACAAAATACAATAACTCTTTTAATTGTAGATTCAAAGGTTATTTTCTAATTCCCGTAACAGTTTACCTAAAAGGCTTTAGCCCTTTCATCGTCGCTAGTCAACTAGATTCAGAAAGTTACATTAACACTTGAAAGAGCAAATGATACGCAACGCTATACCCCACTGCCATTTTGTAAAACGTGTATACCGTTATTTAATGAAATCCCTAAACAGTTGTCCATTATCTTAGTCTTTTATCGTCTTTTTATTGTTTTTGTGAAATAAATTTTAAATTTGCTATAAAAAGATTTAATCTCTCTGTTCGGGTTCCTTTTATTCCCATCGAGACTTTTTAATGTTGAATGATAAGCAATAATTGACGTAAAGATGTAATCAATTAAAAGCTCACGTTTTATTAATGCATATTAGTTTTCCATTCAACGTTGGTTGGTTGGTTGGTTGGTGGTTGTCCAACTTGTCAAACCTCTAAGTGATAAAAAATGGTTTCTCTAATAATATCCCATTTATTACACTGCTGTCCGGAGAGTTTTTATTATGGTTGTAAAACAAAAAAAAAAAAAACAACAAAAAAAAAAAGATAAGCAGCGAATAATTTTGGCATAAATTTAGGGTTTTCAACTCAATACCTCTCACTTTGTGTACCCCTGGGATAATTGAACTTTTTAAAACTTGCTTATATTTAGGTTTCCAAACTCCTCTGTGTACATATCTATCTATACTATGAATATTGTGAAAATTTATACAAAAATTTTATATCGTTTTTGAATATGAATCCTCTAACTAACTTCACTCTTAATACGTTTGATTATTACTAAAAAAAAAAAGAAAAAAAAAAAAATTGACTTTAAATAATTTATGCTTATGCGTTCTCTAATCTACGTAGAATACATGTGTTTGCATCGTTGCATAGTTACCGGGGCACACAAGCAGATTTATATACCCTATCATGTCATTGATATTTACAAGTAAAATTTCAAATTACAGACGTAGTCATAATTTTCGTGATATTTATTGCGAAAGCATTGCTATGCAACAAATTCAATTTGAAATGGTTGCCGATTGCGGCCGATTTGTGCGCTTAGGATGCATGTTACTAGTAACGGGTAACGGCGGTTGTGTCCGTGGCGACGTTGGTAGATAAATTCAATTATAATAAATTCACCGTAATAAGTGTACGTGCAGTAAACAGCGAGATACATGCAGGTGCTCATTCATTGCTCCATTGCCCCATATGTCCCATATAACATCTGTCGTCTGCAATTTACATTACTCTAAGCGTTTTTCATATACGGTAATAGTTTAAAATGTTTACAATTTTGTCTCCATAACATGCCGGACAATTATGAAATTTTAACAAATTTTTAATTCACAATCATCGGAAATCCTCTAATTGTGGTCATTTTGCGGTTTCCTTCATACCTATATATGAGAAAATCATCCTAACATATACGTAGCATAAGTAATGCAAGTAATGCGTGCGTATCTACGCATATATATATAAATATATATATTTAATTGAAATAAAATTACAACAATAATAATGAAACAACAAAATTTATAGCAAAAGTTGAAAGAGACAAAAAAAAAAAAAAAAAAAAGAAGAAATTACTGTTTTGCTGTCCATTAAATTACTGTCATATTTATTTAACCATGGGCGAGTGAGTTTGAATGTGTGCCAATGCGGTTGTAAGCGATAATAACAGTAACTATCACAACAATTTTTGAAATGATATCTCGGTGACTGAATTTTAATAAATTTGCAAATTTATGCCCGAGGCGAAAGGTAACAAATAAATTCACACTAACCTGGCCAACAATTGGCCACCCACTAGTCTCCCATCTATCCTGCCACGTTATGAGGCCATTCAAATGTGACAACAGATGCTGGAAAAATCCCATTAGGCCTTTTGGAGACACTTTACATACATATCAATATATATATATGTGTAGCGAGCAGTTGGTTATGCATATTTGCACGCATGTGTGATTACGATGTAATGTAAATTCTGCCGGGTATTGACAAAGGTTTGACTATAACTACAATAACGACAACGTAATTATACCCTAATTGAACTTGATGTAAATAATTTTTGATTATATATATATATATGTATATGTATATGTTTTTTTATTACATTATAGTTGACGGTGTTGTTTTTTTTTTTTTGTAAACATTTACACTGTACATACAATAGTAACAATCATCATACAAACATTAATTTAATAAATTAAAATGTTATCGCTCTTAATTGGTTTTTTTTTTTTTTTTTACCCGCAGATCCCCCAGGACCACCATACATACAAGGCTACACTCAGGGCGAGACATTGAGACGCGGCCAAACTGTGGAATTGATATGCAATAGTCGTGGTGGTAATCCACCTGCTCAACTAATATGGTATAAAAATGGTTCCCAGATACGTATGGCTTATCGGTAAGTTGATAATGAATTAGAGAAATAAAAATAAAATTATATTCGGCTCTGACCGAATCTTTTATGCCCATCACTGAAAAAGACAAAAAAAAAAAAAAAGTGGGGACAAGTAAATTTTCATGGGTTTGGCTGATTTTTCCTATTTTTGTAGAATAAAAACTAAAATTTATATCGCATACCTCCTGCAGTTTATGAGTAATAAGCGAAGAGGCGATAAGCGAGTCGCGAGTGTTTACCGCATCGTCGGCCAGTTTGGATGATTTTAAAATCCTTTGGCAAGTTTGCAGGCGATATCTTTATTTTTGCGAATTGGGAGAAAGTTTGCCATAGATGCTATACAATTACGAAGACACACAAATGGACAGATGGACGGACAGGCTTAAATCAATTCAGAGCATGATGCTGATCAAAAATACATATAATTTAGGGCGTCTTTCATTCTTACGACAGGTTGTCGCAAACGTTTTGACGAAATGATTACATCCCACATCTTTCTGCGATGAATATAAAAATAATTATAGAAATTTTATGCGATTATTGATTCATTAGTGTAATCTGCAATTGATGTTAAGGAATTGCGTACATTTTTTATATTTTTAATAAACTAAACGATGGCTCTTAACTGACTACCGAGCATTGGGAGAAGTGCATTCAAGTACACAAAATTGATGACATTCTATTAATATTCAAGAGAAGCTAACATCATCTCTTCGTCTTAAAAAAGCGAAGCAATTCCAAACAGATTAGTTTGTCTCTTGAGCTATTAAGCAAAAAATAAAAAGTGGAAAACTTATATAAGGCTAATGGTCAACGAACTTAGTTAAAAAATTCTTCATCTTTATTATAAAGAGACTAAAGTTATTTAGGTCCATGTTATTAACGATTTAGTTAAATGAAAATACAAAGAGATTTTGAATGAAAAGCCAAAATTTATTTATTTATTTATTCCACTTATACAAGAAACTCAACTAAAAATTTTGACAGTCGAGTTCAACTTAACTCAACTTAAAGTAAATCTTAAATTAATTAGTATTAAAACTTACCGTAAGTATAATAAAACAAATAAGAAGGAAAAAAAGATAAAAAGCATGTACACAACTAGCATAGAGCCACACCCACAACCGGTACAAGACCAAATTGCGATTGAAACCCTACGCCATCGCAAACATGCATAGCATGCATGTCGTAGCACTTTACTTCTATGAAATGAAGTGAAAACATATTTTGACAGTGGCTTTGATTTTTTGATAGCAAGATCAAGACAATTCTTATGTCAAACATTACAAAACAATCGATTCAAACGACACAGTGTATTAAACGTGCACTCCAGAGGAACTGCAATAGGCGAGCGTCCAGGCATTTATTAATCAATCTGTCAGTTCGGGTATAGCTATTATCAAATCGGTTTTACGTAATCGATTTAAATGCCTAACCTCGTTTGCATATATGAACAACTACACGGATCCGATACAACCTATATGCGTGAAGTTGACACGGGCTGAGTGTAATTGTCATAATAACATGTTTTCGGCATGCGGTTAGATCGTCACAAATAAATTTATTTTACTACTGATCTTCTCCATTGCTTAACCTTAAAGGATAGCGTTACGTAATAGATATCTGAACAGAGATCTTAAAGGGACTTTAGTTTCTAGAAAGGGATTCCGACAATACGTTTCGGAGATAGTGAATGATTCGCATTTGATGTTAAAACTTGAATCTGGGATAAAATAGATCTTTCTATGTAGTAAATGTTCAAGTGCACTTGCATTGGAAAAATAACGGAACATTTTTAATTTAACACATTGATCGACATAAACGCTATAACATCTAAATTTTGGTTTACATCTGCTTTTATATAATTTAAATATAAATATAATAATTAGTAGAAAAATTAGCCCCAAGTCCACAATTATATCCTGACTACCCATACCAATAGGAAGCATTTCTACTCAGATTTCGAGT
This sequence comes from Glossina fuscipes, assembly GCF_014805625.2. Lineage (NCBI taxonomy): Eukaryota > Metazoa > Arthropoda > Insecta > Diptera > Glossinidae > Glossina > Glossina fuscipes. The sequence continues at coordinate 14,990,008 of NW_023998423.1, read as the reverse complement.
ATCGCAGCTACTTTTAAAATAAATTGACTGTTAATTTTTTCTTTTTAGCAAAACTTTTACTATCCGTCAGTGTATTAGAGAAAGCCACAAACGCACAACACCTTTTATTAAGCCAAAGCATAATCTGATAGCTGTATACCGTTTTTGTAAAGCGACACCACTATCGCTCGAATGGATTATTATTTGTTCGTTGTTGAACTTGCAGCACTGAATGTAGTTCTCACAAAAACGCGCAGAGCTTATATTAAACTGTGTTACAGTCTTGAAAAAGCATCCTCAAAAACTGATAAGAAAACTTATTTATCTCGTAAACTTTTGTACAAACAATGAGGCTGTCGCAACTTTTAGGATGAGAAGGCAAAGGAATGGCAGCTAAAAAAATAACATGTAAAGAAGTTATAATCGTCAATATCCGAATCTGTTATATACATTAACTTGCTTTGTTTCTCAAAAAAAGGGAGAGCTAAGGAAAAAAAATGTTGATGCTTTACAATGACCTACTTTTGTGCGGTTACAATAGGATCACTCACACATGAAATATAAGTGAAAGTTTTTATCGCTCTATGTGTTGCAACTGCAACTGACAATAAAGTGTTCCTAGTTTACATTGTCCGGTGGTCGTGTGCTTTGGGCGATTTCGTCCTTCTGCGCACCAGAACTTCTAACGTTTCTGCGAATATCTAAATTTTTGCGAATATTTTTGGCACAGACACACAGAGAAACGAACAGGAACGGAAGAACATAACTAATTGAAATCAAAATTTTATGCGTATCAAGTATATATATATATATATCTATATATATATACTATATAAGATCGCTAAAGCTTCCTTCTGGATATTGAAACCGTTTCAATAATATGAATAAGCCTCTGATCTTCGATGGCGAGTACAAAAAGCAAACTTGTTAAGAGAGATTCTTTCGAATGCCATAGGATCTGATAAAAGTAAGTGCTCTGCAATCAAATGCTCGCCTCAAATGATCGCCTATGATCCGAATTTAATTGTATGGCAGTTGGCGAAGGAGTTGAATATGAATCGATTTGCGAACTTTTGACAAAAGATGTAACCAAATCGAAACTCTATACTTGGATCTTGGATCTGTTTCTCACACATTAAGTGTTGATTGAGACGTGTCTTGTTTAATGTCGCAATGCACCGCTTACTTCGACAACTTCCTTCCTTCCCAAACTTATACACGTCAGTTTACGGATCCCTTTATGGCAATGCCAAGCAAGTTAAATAAGGCGTTAAGCACAAATATGTGCGTTGCTTGACACGCATTTACGTGCTATATCTAAGCTAGAAATAACTACAACTTGGGGCGTTTTATAAATGCCAATTAAACAAAGGCTACTGCATAGCCAAGGGAATAAGACTCGTTCCTGTTCGAATCCTTCTGTCATAGACACTACCTTATAAATAGCTATATGTATGCTACTTAGACTTATGTCTGCTTTTAATACTTGAAGCCTACATTATTGCATACGGTTTCCTTCATCTTTACTGTTTGCTTTGCTGATTCATTATATCTACTATAACGTCATAATTTAAAACTTAACGTTCGCTTGCTGGTACTTTACGTCTAAAATTATTCTAAAAGACGCACCTGCCTGCAATGGCTTAACTCATGTCCTTTACCTTAAGAATGCTGTGTAATACAGTACAGTACAAAAATAAATAAATAAATATTTATAGAATATATATTAATAGGAGACAACAGACGCTCCCACATATAGAGTTCGTCAAAAAATCCATCAAATTTTTATATAGATTTAGCATTTCTAGCCTGATTTCACCCTCGCAAAACATATGATTTCTTTGGTTTCCAAACAAAAATAGGCAGATGAAATGCGGAGAAAACTCGGAAACAATTACTATAAATTTGTGTGTTTTTATCCATATATTCTTTAAATAAAACGAGTAATTCTCTTATTGTAATAATCCGTCCATCAGTTTACTTTTCATCTCTTTTATAATTTCTTCTCTTTTTTTTTTTTTGATTGCTTTTTATACCCATCACTGAAGGATGTGGCTATACTTAGCTTGTTTTCTTTCATAACGTATTCAACACCCATAAGGATGCTTCAGAGACCCTTGATCAGTGCAGAATTCTGAATTGATTAAGTGCATATGCGAGATACGGCCTCCGCCGAACCAACTTTTTTTTGATAATGACGCATGCTTTTCTCTTGCTATTGGCATAATTGTTTCGAAATGCCAAGCACAAACTTGGCATCATTTACCAATTTTGCATGAGTCACAAGGGACTGAATCAATTCTATAGAGAATTGCAATGGTACTGTGACCACACACCACCACCACCACTCAGAGTTGAGTGCAATCAAGAATCGACTTTGTATGGAATTATTTCGATTCTCTATAGCTGTACCAATGATGCCAAGTTATTGCTCTATGGATAAAAGCAATAATGCCAATTGTAAACTAAAAAACTTGCCATTGTTTGGACGTTTTACGAAAATGAGACCAAGTTAGGTACAAATGTTAATTCTGTACGAGCGAGCGCTACATCGATTTGGTTGAATTCTTTATCCGAATTGTGTATAGAGTGAGACAGAAGTACCAGCTTAACACTGCCAAGGTACATTACTGCGTACGATTGCCAAAGACACTAAGTATCTCTTCATAGCTCAAACAACTTGGAAATCAATTTCTCCGTTACGCGTCGTATAGGGTTAAAAGATTATCAAAAAAAAATGCCCTTTTCGAGGCCTGTTTATATTAAGTCCCCTAATGCATTCGGAAAGTCTTAAACCATTCAAAGTGTAGATGTGTATAATTTAACCTCATTTGGTTTATGTACTTGCTTGTTAGTTTATTTGTTTCTTCAAGTTTTCAAGTATTCTAACACAAAAACTCTTTGCTATTAAGTTTTTAGTAAACTAAACTTAATTAGAATTTTAGAACACATCCCTTTTTTTTCATTTTTTTTTTATTTTTTTTTATTTTTTTATTTTTTGGCAAACAAACTTCTCCCGTATCGTTAACATTAAGTCAATATTTGGAAATTTTTTTTTTTAACTTTTTTTCTCTCTCTCTCTCTCTCTCTCTCTATTTATCTTTTCATGCATATAGCACATCGGGACGTTTGTCGGAGAATATTTATACATTTACGGCAGAGGCAAGCGATAATAAAGCCCGCTTTAGGTGTGAAGCGAGTAATGTCATGTCACAGACGCCACTTATAGCCGAAGTTGAGCTCGCTGTTTTATGTAAGTTCTTCTGCTTTATTATACATCTTTGCTTTTACGTTTTGTTAAAAGTGTATATGTTCCACCAAAAATAACAACTAAACTATTTAAGTGAATGAGCTACGAAAATAATAACAACAACATCAGCAACAACAACAATAATAATAAAAGCAAACAAAAATGTCTGTAAATAAATTAACAAACTTGTGATACACTTTACACAAGTTTTCAGTGAAAAATCCTTTTGCTATTTAGTAAAATAAGGGCACATATACATATATACTTATATACTCAGGAAAACTTGAACGCATCCAAAGAACTGGCCTGATAACGTCAACTTGTACATACGGAATACTGACACCCATCTCCATATAAACTCTTTGCAAACTTACAGAGGAGTGTAAAATTTGAATTTACTATAAACGACAATGTGTGTAAACTGATTATTTTCGGGAGCGAGCGAGATGAATTTTATTATTTACGCTGAGCCTTTTCTCAAAAAAAAAAAAAAAAGAAAAAAAGAAAAAGAAACAAACAAAAAAGTAAATAAATCAAAAATGTTCAAGTTACTATCATGTAGCGATGGCAGCTTGTTATATACAAGTATTGCATTCCATAGCTGATGTTTATCTTTCAACCTTGTTTAGCATGTGACAAGAGATAAGTCTTATAACAGTCTTAATACACGCGAAACGAAAAGCTTTTCTCGTTTTTTTTTTTTTTTTTTTTTTTGTTATTTTTTCCTTTAACAAACATGAATGTAAAAATTTATTACACGGAAAACTTTATGATGAAAAAACGTAATAAACACTTGTCTTAGACGAACTTGTGAGGCGAACATTAAAATCTCACAGTTTCATAAATTTTGTGAAAGAGTATAGAAATCAGAGCGAAACATTAATAAATGACAATGTTTCAACATAAATCAACCTGATTATATATGATTTGGGTGTTTGTTCATATACTTCATTGGATACTAATTCCCAGGACTAAGTAAAAGGGGAAAGATATTTTTGCTTTTTTCTTTTTTTTTTTTTTGCAATATTCTAACGAAAGAATTTGCCGAGCACTTCTTTAATGGTCGAGGCTCTCCAAGTAGATGCCAGTTTTCACCATAACCTCATTAGTTGAACCATCGATTTGAAATTTGTAGAAGATTGTAAATGTTAAAGGCTACGTCTGCAAAATGCAGTCGTTGAGGCAACAATTCCATTTACCTTTCATGCAATTTTTCCATTGTGCAAAACGGTGCTTTCTTCACTATGAGCCAACTCGTTTTGGAAAACCCCTATCTCATGTCCAAATTCTCTTCTACGAGTTAATGAATAGACTGCTCTCTCTTGTTTTCTTTAGACTTTCAACTTGCCCTTACCCAACTTTACCTTTCAATTATCGAGAATAATTTTCAGGATTTCCTTTGACATTTTCCACAATGTCCAGCATCGTCAGTAGTCCTTCAATCACATTGAGAGTCTTGTTATCTTCGACGGTAACAAATTGCCATGACAACTTCCAAACCAATGTTGAATTGAAAATAACTTTTCTTTGTGTTTTTATTTTCCTGTTGCTTTTGAAAACAACAAAAGTAAGATCACAGAAATCTACAGAGTCATCAAATAAGCGCTTTATTTTTACTATGTAATAAAACCTAAACGGTAAACATGAATTTGTTTTTCTATTAGATATATGTTGATGCCGTTTATATTTAAAAATGATTGCATTGAGATGATCGCCCCTGAAGGTCTTTAAAAATATTCTCCTGGAACACTAATTTTGCCATCTTTCCATATAAATCTGCTTTTATTACGACAACAACATGAATAATTTTGATGGATAAGATCATTGAGAGTTCGCGAGTTATATAAGCAAATGTTTCAACGCAATCCCAAATTAAATATTCCACCGAAAGGAAATTTCAATGACTTTTCAAGTCATATAGAGCAATTTGGAACTAGCAGGATAATTGAACTCTTCTCCAAATACATTTGTATGTCATGTATGTCATGCTGCCCCTTTTCATTAAAGCCATTTGTATTCCACGCCGAATTCTTTCAATTTCTGGCACAAAGAAATGCTTACCATGGTTCGGCAGCGACTCCATTCTCATCTTCCCATGTTGAGAAATGTCATTTTCATCTCACAAATCACGCCCAAAAGTTCTTTTTTGCACGTCCTCTAGGAACATCAGGTGGGCTTTTTTATTATTTACGAAGTCATTAAAGGAAATACGAGCTTCATGTCGCATGTAAGAAAGGTAACCTTGGGCTCATTGCTTGTAAAATTTTTTTCCTTAATAATTGCTGCACGCTGTGCAGCTACAAGTAATCCAAGGTCGAAATAATATATTGAGCAAGACTGTGATCTATATTGCAATCATAGGTGTGTTTTATTTAAGTTCACTTTCGAAACCAACAAATGGATGACTCGATACCAATCAATATCAAACTTGAGCTTGCCCACTTCTTCTTCGAAAGTCACAGATAAACCACTACATTAATGTTATTATAAGATGTTTCATATATAATTTTGGGGTTCACAATGTCGTGTACCGTATCTACAACGTTCGTCTCAGAGATCATGTATTCTCTTATGTTCGAACTTTCTTAGCATTCTCTCTTGAAGATTAACTTGAAATCGAACGTGTCATTTACTTCGCTAATCATCCCGTTTCCCTCACATTGGGGTGAACAAATAGGTATTCCCGATATTGTTACTTTCTTCACAATAGCGTCAGCAGTTAAATCGTCATTCTTTATACAGCGCGCTCCTTGTTCGCACAATCTCCCACTATATCTTAGAGCCGTTAGCAATTGTTAATACCTTTAAGCAAAGATGAATTGCTTTGATGTAATACATGTTCATATAAGTATATGTACAAGTAATGATTAATTTCTCCCCTTTTATTTACGATTGGTTTTCAACAAACACTGCAGCATTCCTATGAGTTTATTTATTGGCTTGCAATTGTAATAGTGAAACTGCTCGCATTTTGTAAAATATTTACCCTACGTAACTATTTACAGATTTGACTTTTAATGCATAACATAACAAATTTAAATTATAAACTGAAATTAAAAGCTACAGTAGGGCGTAAATGAATACTCGAAGGGTCGAGGTCGATGACATGAAATTCGGACAGCCATCGTTTTAAAGTGGCTTTTTCCAAAAGTAACTTCACTTTTTCCCGAGACTTATTTACCAATATGTGAGGCACAATATATATCAATCAAAATATTTGTCGCTATTGATTACAAGTTTTTCCCGAAACCGTGTCGCAAGAATAATATTGACTTGGCAACGATCCAATTATCGACCCATTTTCGCACTTTTCCAACATTTGAAAACCACGTGCCGACCAAGCCGCGCTACATCGATCTGAACAAGTGGTGATCAGAAGCCAATACGTTTGATGAGTATGCTGGATGCGGAAGACTTTTCAATTCGAGCTGCAGCAGAGTATATTTTCCAACTCTTGCAACCTGTGGCCGTGTGTGTTGTCATGAAAGAGAATGACTATCGTTCAATTTCTTCAATTGATGTCGGTAGACATCTGCAGTAACACTTTCATTCGGTTTTAGCAGCTCGGAATACACTACCCCTTACTGTTGCCACCATATGCACAGCGAGGCTCTGTGCGGCCATGAATATTCCGTTTTGGCTGCAGTCTGAATGGCTCTTTTCGGCTAACCCATAACTTTTTGCACTTAGGACTGTTGTGGTGGATCCACCCTTCACCGCCAATCACAATACGCCGTGGAAAACCTTTTTTTCTTTTGCCTGACCAGCAGTATGCAATTTTGAGCGTTCCATGATTAACGTGTCTGTACACTGAATGTACTGAGTGCAACCATTGACTAAATGGGAAAATGTTGAGAAAGGTCAGAAGCATCGAATTTAATCAGTGTCTACACTGATACTTCGCATTGATTTATTATTTTCACCAATAAATGTCACTGATCAAAATACCTGCAAGCACCTATTAATTTCGGCAAAAAAATGGGGGTAACCCATTAGATGTGATAGAAAAACATCTATCCCAGCTCATCACCAATCGACTACTCCACAAACGAAAATATATAATTTACCATTTTTAGATAGCGCCTCACATAATTCGAGGTATTTGCGCAAAGAGTTATGTAACTTTTTGATTTCTATTAGTATGTGAGTGCATTCAGTCAGGACTTTTAGCCCCAATTTTCCACGAATTAACTTTTTCTGTCATTGATAAGGTCTGCTTGCGGTGGCCACACTCAACAAAGAGGTTCTTGTGTTCACATTTGCCCTAAAAAATGGGAAAATATTAATAAGCTCTGATGGATGTATTTGGGCTACAAACGGGGTGCGTATAAGCGGCTACCGTGTCGAAGCCAGTTATACTCAAAGCATCCGGTAAACTGTTAGCATTCTGTGCGTACTTTTCTTAGCCCTTTCCCGACAGTGCAACGGAAATTTACTTCACCATCAATGTATGCTTGCAAGGTACGGTTTCAAAAAATATTGGCCGTATGTGGTTGGCTCTAAACCAACAAATGGTTGCCGCATATAGACGGCGTTCGTGTCGAAAGTTTTAATTCAGGTCATAACTCGTTTTCTTCTCTATACACTTTTTTTACATATTTTCTTCATCCTTTGTACTTCTGGGACCTTAAAGCGTTTATAGAAATACTCCCTTAGAATGTTTTAGCCAAATCCAAAACCAACTCAAGTGATTTAAGTTAGAAAATTTATTGTGGCCGCGAGAGAGTTGCAAGTCTTTCATCTAAAATCCTCGAATTTATTATATCGAAAGCTTGCGTATGTTTACAAAATTCTTTGTAGATTCGAATCTAGAAATTCTGTTTATTTTCTTCAGAGCTCTTTCTTAAGTTCTTTTGAACTTTAATAATACAGAAGCACAAAACAATTTTCAAACTACAACTCAGTCAAAAACCTAATAAGAGTACTGCTGCTGATGCAACGTTTACATTTTTGTCCAATACTCTCTGATTCATTCCAGAAAGCAACAGTAATCAAGTTGTTTGCAAAAAGGAAATCTTCATAAGTTTTATATTTTGTGTTTACAAAAACACAAAAAAAAAAAAAAGTAAAAGAAAATGCATAGCAAAGCAAATTTCCTGATTTTCTGCATGCTTCATATACCAACTGAGTCTCCCTTCTAAATAAATGTTAAAAAATTTGTTTTAATATTTGTGCAAAAATTTCTTGAAAATACTCCTCTTTTGCAAAAAATGTGCTTTCGTATGTGTTTTTATGCAATAATTTACACAACTTATATCGAAGATATGCTAAATTTATCAACTTGATGGTAACTTTTAGTAAAATACTTTTGCACAATGCTACGAAGTTTAATTATGAGGAACAACTTGTTCCTCCAACGGAGCTAAGTTGCAAAAAAAGGGCAGCCAAAGACCTTGCGAATGATAACCCGTGCCTTGGGATGCGCAATTAATCCAAATATTCACAGGAATGTCAATATTCTGGTCCCTCCCAGTCTTCGTACTCGCTCTTCTGCCTTAACAGAGAAACAAGCTCGTTAAGCAGGCTTATCAAATTGGAAAGTTGCCTCAACCAAGTTGGTTACCACTGAGCGCAAGATTTTTATAATTTTTGCAATTTCTATTAAGAGGAAACTTTGTTAAAGAAATGATCATTGTTCAAAGAAGAAAACAAAAAGAAGAGAATCCTTCAAAAGATTCAGTAATGGAAATGGGAACGACAATAAAAATCTGTTATCTAATGAAGTCTCTAAATCTCCTACTGATGGATACTTTTAAAAAATAGAACAGAATAGAAAATAGAATGATGATTAAAGATGACTTAAGTTCACTAATGGTTAAGGTATTCTATGGCAAAATGACTGCATAAAACTAAAGGAGTTTCCTTACCGTAAGGAAACTAAGTTAACGCTGAATATCGAATACCAAATAAATATAATGTGTAATGCTTAAACCTTATCTCCTCACGTCATAATGTTAGGTTTGAAGTGAATATAAATGTCGGCCAAGTGCTCCGCGACAAAAGAATCTTTTAAACACTTTACGGGGAATATATTACTTTCCTCCAGCTTTTACAGCCGTCGCGTTAAAAGCTGCCAGATAATTATCACCTCAAGCCTTAAACGATTGTGTATCCTATTATTCGCAACTAGTGTGCTATCTCACAATTTACCCAAGGGTACAGTAAGACTCTCTTTAATATGAAAAATGCCCTCCCACACGAGGTTATAACACCAGAGCTTTAAAGTAAACGCTCACTTTAGTGTAGTACATAGGGAACTAAAATTCCAGAAAACACCCAGTTTCTGGTTGTGATGCCCAGTTTTCATATCCTTATCTCTGAGCTGAATATATAGTACGAACTTAAACGTACGATAATTTCAAAATCCTCCAAGCATTCGTGGATACGATAGATACAACAAATTGACTGAGAATTCTCAGACCGCTGACCTTCTCGATGATCTCGAGAAATCATGTTTGAAAATGGTCGCAGTGTGTTTTAAAGAGCAATAAATAGATTGTACGCGGTTCTTATCCGTGTAATGAAGTAATTCATGACATATGTACGAACTTTGGTTCATTGTCAATAAATTCTAACATAATCAGGGATTTGTACCATTGTTCATCTTTTAGGCGGTTGTTTGAAATTCGGCCCAAAGTCAATTTTCTCACTTGACTTTTTTTCTCTTTTCCACTGAAGAGAAAATATTAGAAAAATATATGAAAATATATGAAGAGCATAACATACATAATACCATGTACATAAATAAATTGCTGTATATTTACACATATACATAATATTTCGATTTATTAAAAAAAAAAAAAAAAAAAAAAAAAATGAAGAAGAAGAAGAAGAAGAAGCAAAAAAAAAACACGCTTCCTAATAATACGGTACTGCTGAGTATGCTGATGTGTGCAATAACAAAATGGAAAACTTTGCCAGCTCTTAACACTTCGTTAAGAAAATTTTCATTTGTAATATTTTTATGAGTATGCGTGTAAATATGAATACAGAAGTACGGTAGATTTACATGTAAACATATATATTGTATGGTTTTTGCACAAGTTCAAGGATTGGTGTTTACTTATTTTGCGGTGTTTGTGTGTCTGCCTGAGTTGAGATTATTTTCGTTTGTTTTTTTTTTTCTCTTTTCCTTCTTTTTTTCCCTCATTCCCATTCATAACTTAAAAGTGTGCATAAGGGAAGCTGTTGTTACTTGTTGCCAAAAAAAAAAAAAAGCAAGGAAAAAAAAAACAGAAAACTTATTATAAAAGCAACAACAAATATGTACTTTTTTTTGTTTACATATTTTATGATGGTGTTTACTCATGATGAAACTGAAAATAGATTTGTTGGCTTGATAATTGCAACAGCATACTCACGCAATTACATAGCATAACCTAGCATTGAAAAGAGAAAATAAATTTAAAAAAATAGAAGAAATAAGAACGAAGAAGGCCTGTTCGTTTGTATATGTTTGAGAGATATTTTTTTTATTATATATTTATTTATTTATTTTTTTTTTTTGAATAAATTCGTAAAGTTTTTAGAAACATTTTCTCTTCTAATAATTCAAAAGATGAGAATTTGCTTTGAACATTAACATTTTCAAGCAAGGAAAGGCAAAAAATGTGATTTCCACCCGTAGGGTAAAAATTATTTATCCATTTATGGTTTGCTGCTGTCTGTTCGTTATTATTATTTTTTTTTTTTTCTTTATGTTTTCAACATATGTTTCTAGCTGTACTTGTTGTATGTACGCGTATTTGAAAAGTGGCAACATGTGCTCTGCCGTCGAGCAGTAACATCAATAAATGATTTGTTAACTATACATGCATATATATATATATATATATATATATATATATCTTTTTTTATCATCAACATTTCTATTTTTTTTCCTCGTTGTATATATATATTTACGATGTTTGCATCAATATTATCAGATCTTTCAATATTAGCACCCGAGAACGTCATTATGCTGCCCTGTTATACATATATGCGAGAGTGTGTTTCTCTGCACACATTTATATTTTGTTTATGATACATTGAAGAGCTATTAACAACAACAACGTTATAGTATAAAATATATTTATGAGTGATAGAAAATTTTATACATATAGATATGTTGCTTCGAAATCTATGTAAAAACGACATAACGAATGAGTAAAAGTGTTGAACTGCAACCCTGGCAAATTTCCTTTAGCAATCTATGACTTTCTTTTTGACACATGACAGCGCACTTGCGGTTGTTGATTTGCTGAATAGAAGAAGAAGAAGAAGAAGAATGAGAAGAGTGTCTACATGTATGCCACCCCAAGATTTTGTGTTACGTATATTTACTAGGAAGCGCCTTTTCATTAAATCTTTTTGCTAGAAATCTTGCAATTTGCACGAGTGTATTAGCACGTCTCCGGATGTGCAATGCAAGGATACACGTCGTCATGACGAGAAGTCGACCAGTATACACGCTCCTATTATGATGAAAGTCTATATTAAGTTTGTGCGGATATATACAATACCCAGAAAGACATAAGATAGACCTTGTCCGTCCGTCTGTCTGTCTGTCTTGTTTTCCTATGTTCAACCTATAGATCGTAGTTTTTTAGATGTTTTGATAAAATTCGAAGGACGAACACTGCTGGAAATGGTTCTAACCGGACCAATTTTTCGACCTCATCCTGCATAACACCTCATTTTGAGAAAGCGTTTCATGAATAACTCTATGTTAGTGTAAGCTATTCAATGAGCTTCTTACTTGCTTTCTTTATCTATTATTTCATTACATAATATTGTTGGCACTTCCTGGTAACTGTTATTAGTTCGTCCTCAAAAACGTATACTATCGTTGATGTTAATAGTTCGCTTGATTACATCGCCGATTTTCGCGTTTCAGATATGGGATCGAGTCGAATTTCTATCGCTCTTCATTACCCATCAGCACCGTTCTATGAATTAATACAGAAAACTTGCACCATGGACTTAACCAAAGTTTAGAAGCACTTCAGCGAGATAAGTAATATCTTTTTGAACACTCCGAAAATAGGATTTCAGCATGGACACGTCACAATGTATCACAGTATCCAATACGGCATAATATTGCAAAGTGTGTATGGCGCGTGTCATCAGCTGATACGAGAAATGCTTATCCCGATCATGACTAGTTCAAAAAAGCTTATTTAACGAAGCCAGTTATGACAATACATTGTAGATATATCAATTTAAGGACTTAACCCGTGAAACGCTTGTGCGCTCCTAACATCTCGCTTAATTTTCTAATTGCTTAAGAAAAAAACCTGGATGGAGTAATTGAAAGGCATGTTTTAGACTTGAACCGACATTCGCCGTATTATGATATCAAATAATAAGCGTTTCATATATGCCGTGCTTGTCCATTAAAAATATGGTCACTTTTATAATCAAACTTCCGGAAGGAGTCAACAAATAAGCTGATACTACCAGTTACTCATTCTTGCATATCTGTTATCTTAACTAAATTAAGTAAATTACGTTTAGGATAGATTAAAATCACTCATTAAAAGAAGATTGATAAAAATATTTATTGGTCCTGTTCTTCCATAATTGAGAAACCCACCTCTTGCATTATTTCGAAGCTTAAGAATGCCTTGGTTACAACGAATCATTCTAAACACTTAAGTCATATTTTATTATTTCTTCAGATGTTAAATCGCCTTATACTTGCATCCTCTTACAAAACTATCTACGTAATTAAGAAAAGCGTTTAATTTGTAAGAGGCTTAAAGGCCTTGCAGCTACAGTCGTCAATTTTAATTAGCTTATAATTTTAATTGCAAATTGGTTAGTTATTAAAATGAATTAATAAATAAATAAATAAGTGAAACTTGTATTAAATAAGTTAAAATTTATAACGTTTTTCCGTTTTTACAGTTGCTCCGACTCATGTAACCATTTCTGGGCCCACACAAGCTCGCGTCGGAGATGTGGTGCCACTTACTTGTTCTACGGCACCATCTAATCCGCCAGCAGAAGTCAAATGGATGGTTGGCGGCCGACAAATACGCAATGCAACCTCCCGTACCAGTGTTAGTCCTGAAGGTGAATCTATATAAAATTTTAATCAATAATTTTTTCTATTTAATTTATTTCAAGGTTTAATCCTTTCTTTTCTGTACACTTTATGGTTTATTTCATATTTATGCAGGTGGCTGGATAACGATATCAAATATAACGGCTGTCATTGAGCCAAATAAACGTTCCTTGGTTGTTATATGCCACGGTCTTAATATGCAATTAACCGAAAATGTAGTTTCCACCTATACCGTAAACGTTCTATGTAAGTAAATATTATTATTATTGAAAAAAAAAAAAAACAAAATTTAAGTATTTTAGTATTCGTTTCTAAAATGAAATATATTTGTTTCCGCTCTATTAAATCTCTACTTATGCGTCATGCGTTAATATAAAGAGATTTTAATAAATTCATCATAACCACTTTATTGCATGCATGCGCATAATTAATTTCTAATCCTGATATTATCCTTTATAAAGTGTATGTGTATATGTGTATGCGTATACGCTTTAATACTTTAAATCGTATTTACAATTAGACACATAAATCTCTCTTGATTGGAGAGAAATACACAAATATGCACGCACATACACATACACACACACAGAGTGTTAAGTAAATGGTTGGCAAAAGGGGAGGAACGGATGTTGCCAGTATAACTAAATAGAAATGGACCGAACAAAGAGCCCACATTATTTTTCTCTTTTCTCTTTTTTTTTTTTTTTTTTTTTTTTTGCCAACTCTTTGGCAAATAAATGATTTTATCCTGTCTGCAGGCAGCAGTTCGCTGATAATTGTTTTTAATATTTTTTTGTTGTTTTTCATTTTCATTTTCTTTTTTTTTTTTTTTTTGTTTTTTTCATTGTTATCTTCATTGCTGTTACTGCCGATAATACATTTGTTGATTTAATTGCAATGACATTATGTGTTCGCACTCTTCTGTAGTGTAACCGTGTTGTCGTTTTATTTTTATTTTTTTACTTTTTTTTTCAACTGTGCATTTCTGTGTTGACGATAGTAAAGCACACTGCCGCAACAGCACTCTTGTGATCTGCTTTTTAATTCTTTTACATCAAACTCATTACCTCAGTCACTATTCCCAAGCCACTTATTTTTCTTTCTTTTTTTGTTTTTTGTTTTGTTTTTGTTTTGTTTTGCACTTTTTATCACTTATTCAATCGCTTATTTTCTGCTGTTAAGATACAAATCGCTGTAAAATATGTACGAATGTGCATATGTTACTAAAACGTTATCTGTTTAACAGATTCAATGTTGATTAGGCGGAAAATTGTTGCAATTTCATAAGCACCCGCTATAACACTTGACAATGCTTTCAAAGAGGCCTGCACTAACGTGAACAAGCATAAGAACAACGTTTCAGTTTTAGAAAAAAAAAAAGAAAAAAACGAGGTCGTGCTCTCTTACATCGCTGCTTATGAAATATTTCCCTTTATTGCATTAAACAATCATCATATTGAACTGTACGCCATTCTATGTCAGCGTGCACGAGAAAATTAATAAAGACTTTTATATAATAACACAATAGCAAATTAACACAACGGGATAGTAGAAAACCTTAGCACAGTGGGTATAATCAAACAGTAAACATAACAAAAAACGACAACATCAACAACAAATGCTAACAGTATTGATAACGACGCTGGTGATGTTTCAGAGTTCCCCTCCATTTAGTGATATAATTGCCTTCCGCTTGTCACTAATTGGTAGTTATTTGTAGCAATAAGTATGTAAATCAATTGTATTCTCACACACGTTCGGCATTACAAAGAGCATTGACTCAAAGAGTATCGTTCTTATAAGAAAAAAAAAAAAAAAAAGAAAAAAAACACTGCGCATAAAACAAAAAAGGAAAAAACTTAATTAGTCCCAAACGTTTTGAATACGGTACCATAAATCGTATGAAGGGAAGGAATATACGGATTTATATTATCTTAAAGCCACAAACATTTAACTTAAAGTTCTTGGCTTTAAATGGAAAAATTTCTAAAATATTTTCTTTAAATTCAAGTCAAAAAGTGCACAGACCTATATATCAAATAGAGCACTGTCGTATAGCTTAATCTTTGGCGATCAAATTATATAAGTACGTAATCCTATGATAACTCAAGATAGGCCATCGCCTTACATTACCTTCAGCTATATAAGCTGGCAGGTATCATCAATCAATTTCCCGATTAACGAGGTCGTATAAAGATCCAGTTCGATCATCAGTTGTTTCGTTCTAGTTTGTTATATGCTTCATCTCCTCATGTAATACAAATCAATTTAAATACATTGATTACCTCATAATTCTGCAGATTTGCCTTAGTTACTCCAGGTGGCTGTGCCTTTCACTGAAAAATCCAAAAAATGCCCTTTTTTTAAAACAATTATTTGTCTTAATATCAACATATATTAAGAAGTTAACTGCTATCCTTATCCACCTATGTCTTTCTTCAAGGATTCTGTAGATACAGCCTAGTTATTCTCGGCGCAAAGTTCTTGCATCGATAAGTCGAGGGGTGTAAAAGGTATGAAGATTAAAAAAAAAAAAAAAAAGTTTTCTTTTCTCAATATGGACGCTACTAACACATCGCATAAATTACTCTCGCTATTTTCTCGCATTACCTAGCTGTGAAGTAGTAACTGGTCTGAAAGCTTGATATAAGTTGGTCGACGGCGATATATCCTCGAAGAAAAGGCAGCCAGTAGGTATGCCTAAAATACAATTGAAGGCTCTGTAAAATAAATTCTAGCATCATGCGATCAAGCTACGTGCCAACAGTTGGCAAATGCCTTGATAGTGCCGTCTTTATTACCCCATCCCATGAACATTAAATAGGTGGGTCCCAGGACTCATCTTGAAGAGACCTCATAACTTATCTACTGTTGTGGTTCGGAAACTTCAGAATTATTAGGGCTAAATGAAAAATATTGGTCGCGTCGCATCTTTGAATATCTTGTGTGAGGTACAAGAGAACCAAAATTCCCGATATAGAGACATCCGATTACTTTACTATGATTGATTAGAAATAAAATATTAAGTTTTCTTATCGCTGTGGGAGGAGAATATCTCTTGATCAACAGAAAAAGATTTTTCCAAAGGATTCGAATGCTCAGTCACTACAATAAGAAATGTTTTTGTGAGTCGCATTAACTCCTAGAATGAATGCTTTTTATAAGACTTGGTCACCTCGTTAAATAATTAGGCCGGCGCAAAGCCGTAATTCGCTGCCCATAGGTTGTACGTGGGTTCACGTATCTAAGCAGCAGAACGGTTCTTGATCGTAGATGTAGTGGATGTTGAGAGGGAAGAGCCATTGCTCAATCGGTAAAGCCGGTAACAATAACCGATTAGGCATCTCCCACTACGTTGGGGAAGCTCCCCATTTCTTTTCCCATTTATTGACTGATTAGCTATATTTAAGCAAAAAGAACCTTCGATCGTCTCTCCTAAGCTACTAAATAGCAAGCATTAGAGACGATCTCGATCCAATCACTTTAATCTACCAATACAGCGGAAGGGCTTCTTTATAGCGGTTGAGAGTAAACATTTTAGATCGTTGCGGGCTCCAGGACTGGAAAACTTTCATTAATTTGTGTCATGGGACAAATGTATTTGTCTCAAAGTCATTATTATTATTTAATATTGAGAGATTGAGGGAGTCCAGTGGCGGTTCTTTGGGTCTGCAAACTAAAAAGTGTGTTAGGGTTTCAGAAATGAGGGGGACTTTATCGCTGGAGATATTCGGAAAAAAAATGACGAAGCTTGAGAAAGGACTTATGAGAAAAATAACGCCATAATTATCTTGTGCATTTTGCTCAGGCAGGTTTCCTATTCCACGTCCATAGTGTGAAATATCTAACGAAGCGTGTCAAAAGCCAAAGGGTGCTACTGCTTAGACAACAGTTTGGCATGCATATGAATGAAGGCGAATGGGTGTAACAGTTCGTCTGTAAATTTATTTCACTCGCAAACACATTGACAGAAATGGGAGTGAGTCTGCCACAAGGGCAGTTCTTGAGACAATCTAGGACTTGAGAAATATGAAAATTAGATGTGATTTATGATTCTAACGGTATGTAAGCCTCTGCGATACGAAAAGATGATACGAAAAACAAAGCCCGGAAAAATCTCAATACCAACCGCAAATATCACTCTGAGAACAGATTCAAGTCCTTTTTCTACGACTTAATTTATCTTATATCTTAAGATTCCTTGCTTGAGCTATCCAGAGCAGTGTTTAAGCAGAACTGATTTTGCCATACACTCTCTCCGTAATAGCGAAAACCGTTGATTCATAAAAATAAATCTGCAAGTCTTGCAAAGTATTATAAATAAGTCCTCGAAACGATCAAAGCACTTACTTGTTATTTTATTTATTTGATTATTTTAGAATTTATGGCACAGTTTGTCAATTTAATTGTATTTGTAACCGCCTATAGATATTTAATCCATGCATACAATATAAACATATCTGTCAATTTATTCTCGTTTAAGAGTAGGCCTGATTGCTGTGCATGATTTTTATTGTTTTATTACCGCCCCAGGAACACCAAACGTGATAAAATTCAACGCTAGCTAACTATAAAATGCAATAAAAGTTTTTAAATGAATGCAAATTAAATGAAATTTTCTGAAATAGAAATTTCCATAATATTTCAACGATTTCATTGTAATTGAATCGTTTTCAAGTTTAGGTTTTGAATTCGTTTTTTTTTTTTTTTTTTTTTTTTTTTTTTTTTTTTTCTAAATATACAAAAGTTTAATCGTCATGGCTGCTTGCAAAATATATATATATTTTTTTTTCTTAACTCTCTCTCTTGTTTTATCGTTATTATTATATAAAATTAAACGGGGGGAAAAAAACCAACTTTAAAATGTCTGCAAAGTTTTAACTAAAAAAGAACAAAAAAAGAACTTTTTCAAAAAACGGCACAAAAGCAGATGCAGCAATTTTGAAAAGTCAAACAAAGTGCCCATAACCTCACATTTAAAGATTTCACTATGCCTAATTTAACTGCAAAGGCAAAGGTATAAGAATTTTGTTATGCCCTTTGTCGTGTCTTGGGAAGTTCAGTCACGAGAATCACATCAATGTCCATCTGCCTCTTTTGAAGGCGTGATTAAGCCTTGAAAACGTTTTCTGGTACATCGGACTTAAAATTTGTTATGAATATTTTTCATGCTCAGGTTTCAATATAAAGCATGTTGTTCAGTAGAGTCATTCTCCAATCGTAAGAGTTAAAATATCAGACAATAGGCCTCTGCTTGGATCCTCAGGGGCATAATGTACATACTGCATTCCATAGTGTTCAGAGGCACAGTGATAGTGGTTGTCACACTTTGGCTGGAGTATTAGGCCCTAAGTAAGTGTGTTTGACTCTATTTCGTGAATGACTTTCCCATCTGGCGAGCACGTGAACTCAGTGCAACATCTTTGCCGAAACGTAGTTGAAACACTTTTAGGAAAATGCCACTTTATTTTACTCATCCCTAAGCACTCCCTCTTGAAATGGATTAGCATCCAAATGAGGTTTCCCCAAAAGCATTAACTATTTTTATGCCTATATATAAACATTACCCTTTCCCGGTGAAAAACACAAAACATTGCCTGACGTGTTTTAGTTAAGTGCAAAAAGACATGCATATTTATGGGCTAAACACTCTCCCTGTCTCTCTGTCTCTCTCTCTCTCTGTCTCTCTCTCTCCCTCCCTTCCCCTCTCTCTCTCTCTCTCTCTCTCTCGCTCTTTCTCTCTCTCTCTCCCTCTCTCTCTCTCTTTCTCTCTCACGAATACAGAAATGAACTTAAAAAAAGTTTCAAATCTGAAGTTCTGAATCTTCGTCCTCATAATCCTTTACATATATAAATAAATATTGTAAATATTATATTCAATCTAAAATCCATTTGAATTTGAAATTTAAAATTTGTGAAATTTCTTACATAAAGCTCGCTGCTTATCCTCTAAAGAGTATAATTTATGTGCTTGGAATTAAAGTTAAACCATATGCACGAATAAAATTTAATACGCAACGGTCATGTACGGGATACATGATCTAAGACAAATGCATGCTTCCGTGCATGTTTACGTTATGCGTGCTTTATTACGTTAACATTAAAAGTAGAAAAGTGCAACAATAAAACAACGACAATGAAACAGAGAAGAAGACAACAATGCTATTTTAGAGTTAACAATGACACAAAAAACGGATTCTTTCAAATGCTCTTAAGTTTAAGCAGCTTATCAGTCAAACATGAAAATCTAATAAAGAACGAAAATTTCTTTGTGCATAAATATCTTGAAACAAAAAAAAAAAAACAGCAACAACAACAAGAAGAAAAGAAAAGAGAACGCATTAGAAGGCACTTTACTTGAAAGACACGCTTGAAGATACATACGAGAATGAACAGCTGATATATTGTTTAGACTTTTACCATCAATATGATGTATATACGCTTCTTGAAATCTTTGCATGGCTATATGGTTGCATTGCACAATAAATGGAAGACAAAAATTGTATAAAATTGAATAAAAAAGAAATTGAGCTGAGAATAACAAACAACAAAGAAGCGCACTAAAATGTAGATTAAAAAGGAAACGGAAAAGTACAAGAGAAAAAAATTTTTTTTTTTTTTTTTTGGACAAATGGCAACACTTAACTAAAGGTTAAGTGTATAGAATTTATGGAGAAGCTTGAAATAATAAGTATGTAGTTTTGAAAAATTGTAGACTAGTAATATTACTTATCTCGCTTATAAGTGCTAATACAATATTTATTCAATAAAAAAAGGAAACGCATAAGCATGAACGAAGAGCAAAGTACATTAATTCCAGTTATCTTAAACTTCCGCTTTTCTGCTTGTAAGCAAGCATTGAATAAAGCTGTAGTACTGCATATTATACTTCTTCAGTAATAACGTTGCAAGCAGAATTAAATTATAAAGGAAGAGAATTTTTCCATCTTCTTCGGACAAAGTCTACATCATCCGCCTGAGTGGTCGAGTAAACAACGGATCTAACGGCTAGCAACTCAACGTTAATAACTGATAACTCGCGAAACTATTTTTATTTTGGTTTGTTTGACAAATCTGTCAAATATTAGAGAGATCAATAAGTTCCGGAACTAGTACTAGCTAATAAACAATTCTTTTAATATTTAGCAAGGGCCGGTCAGAAAATGACCTCAAAATTTAATTTCTCTTCAATCTTTTGCCTACGATTTCATCTAATTTTAGTGACGCGCTATTCTTGTAATCTTGAAGCCAATGGAAACGTTCAACCTCTCATGTATTGATTAAATATTGTTTTTTGATGTAAAAAAGTATGATTCAAACTCAGGATTGACTTTCAAGTCAATGTCATGGCAACTCTTCTCTTGCTGATGTTGAACGAGGTTGTTCAGATGCCGACTATTTCGGATATAGAAGACGCCTAAAACAAATGTTTGTATTATGCGTCTTTAAAAATTCGTGGAATTTATTTTTATGAAATGGTAACAGATAGCAGGCTATCCAAAGGTATTAAAATAAAATGTATTCAGTATATCGTATAAAACCCTGCGCATAAGAAGACTCAACACTTTCTCTACTTTTTCTATACCAATCAGAACAGTAGCTACATTTAATGCGTTATCGTCGAAGGACTCTTCCATCATTTTGCAACGCAGTTCTTTCTTCCATTTTTCCATCCGTGAACGAGTTTATGTGCTCAGCATAACAGCTGACATAAGTGTCAATTGAGATGTTGCCAACCTAAGAAGAAAAATTTCCATTTCGATAAACTTGCGTTGTTTAAATAGAGAAGTCTTACAACTTCCTGAAAATAGCAATGTTTTTACCATTTGGTGCCCATAAATATCGGACATGACTAACAAGTTACTGCTGTTTTGGTGCTGGCGATAACAGTCCAATCTTTTGATCGCAACGTAGGCAAAAGCTTAAACCGATTTAGACAGGCTTTACAAATGACTGGAGATGTCTCATTAAGAAAAACATTGATTTACCAATAAAAAGAAAAAAAAGTCACTTGTTTAGAGAGAAGAATTCAGCGACCATATATAATTTTTTACTTTTAATTTGATCGACAAACGTTCGAAAATAATAAAATGATCACGTGGAGCGTTAATGAGGAATACGTGCATCTAGCTGCGTTTTCTTGGAAAATTTCCAAGCCTTATAATAGCATTTGGTAAACGTGAAAATCATATCGCGGTTGTCGGTCCTAAGTGCGCTAACAAGCTGTAAGCAAATTTCGAAAGTATCGATTGATTGAGTCAATTTCAGTCGACTAGTTATGAATCGAAATAAGTTTTCTAATTGCCAAAGTTCAACGAATTATTTATGTATGAGGCAGAACAAAGTTAACAATCAAATAAGCAAACCAATGAACCAAGCAACATGTTTTCAATTTATTATAATATATAAATAATTAAACGAAAATAATTGAAACATGAATTTGTGTACGCCGTAAATTATTAAATCAATAAACTTTTGTATTTTGTTTAAATAGCATTTATACGAAATGTAGGCTTCCCTACAGTGACAATTAAAACACAAAGAAACTCAGCGGAAACTTGGGCAGAAAATTTTGATAATAAATAATAAAAAAAAAATTAAGGAAAAAATTAATCGACGTACAAATAAGTTGCTTCATAACTCTACCTGTCACCCAAATTTCCTCTGAGATTTCAAATATAGATAGCTTTGACATTGATGTTTGTAACATGTAAGTTGCAGTTGCTTAGAAGCTGTCGTTCAACTATCAAGATGCCGTCGTTCAGTTATCAAAGTGTAAAGACTCTATTTACAGTGGAAAAGAGTACAGATGAAGCTAAACAATTAAGTTTCGTTGGAATGAAGACGCAGTAAGCTACAAAGCTACGAAGCTGTTAGACAGTGGTTTGAGAAATTTCGTCTTGAAGACCTTCAATGTGTTCATACGTTCGTCCGTCTTCAGCCAAAGCAATTTTCAACTTGAGCTGGACACTGC